>NC_056739.1:122973072-123273072 GCF_019279795.1 Protopterus annectens | reverse complement strand
GACAGATTCATTCTCTTTCCTTGGACGGGAATGTTCCTGTATGTATTTCCACCCTTTCCACTAATTTACAAGGTACTTCTAAAGATTCAGAAAGAAATGCCAAAGAGCAATATGGTGACTATTAGTCCAGGCAGTCTTAATTCTCCCTTTTAATTGTGTTGACCACGCAATCTTAATTCTCCCTTTTAATGGTATTCACCGAAAGCAATTACACTAGAATTTCTCATACTCTGGAACTGCTCACACAGTCTTGAGTGACAAGTGCATCCTAGTTTTTGAGAAACTTCAAGTAACAGACTCAATGATTCAATCTTGGCTCTGTTTAGGCACTTATTTCATGAGGATGTGCAGCAGATGTTAAAGGGATCAGAAAACCTGCTACTTGAAAGTATTATGTTTACAAATGGATGTTTTTTTCTAAGTGGTTCCTGAACAGAAACAATGGGTTCATTGAAGTTAATATCCCTCTGGTCATGAAATATTTACGTAAGCTATTTCAGAATGGCTTGAGTCCATTAAGGTGCATTCAGTGGCCACACTGATTGTCTGCTTAACAATCCCCCTTTACTTTTCTCTTTTGGTAACGCAGTTCATGAAAGGCGTTTTGCATAGGGGAACCTCTCACAAGAAAATTCCTCCTTCGTGGGACCTCAGCAGTAAACCTTGGCATCTTTCAAACCAGCAGCTCAAGCTGATTTCAAGTTCTTAATGTGAAAAACTGTTTTACTTATTGCTCTGACATCTGCAAGGTGAGTTTCTGAGCTGGAGGCTGTCATGGTGGGGCAAACTTCCACAGGGATTGTGTTGTGTTATGCACTAATCCTTGTTTCATGCCTAAAGTGGTCTCAGGATTCACTCTATTAATCTTCCTGTGTTCTTTCCAGAAATGGTCCAGGATACTTCCTACCTTATATGTGTGTCGGTAGCTCAGGTACAACCTTGACAGAAATAAACCTTTTAGGAAGGCTGAAAGCCTTTTTATTTCCTTCAAAGGGGCAAAGACAGGTTAACCTGTCTCTAAACAAGCCATTGTATGTTGGTTGTCCTGTGGTACATTGCTTTTTGTTGCACCCACCATAGCAAAGCGAATTCTTGCAAAGTAAAGGTACATTCTGCCAAGACCTTTTCCTCTTAAGTGGAATATTGGAAAGGAGTGGACAGTAGAAGTATTCTAGACTCTGCAGCTTGGTCCTTTGTCAATAACTTTAAGAAGCACTATAAGTTGGATGCCTTTTCTAAATCCAGAGCAGGCTTTGTGCTTTTCAGGGGCTCCTGGACCCTTATCCTTTATCTTCCCAAGCTGGGTAAGTGTTGGTAGTCTACCCATGTGCCAGTAAGGTAGTGTTTGTTGAACATATATAGTTACACAAGTCCTACTTACCTGTAATGGTAGATGTTCATAGAACATACTGCATTACTGGCAGGACCCTCCCACCATCCCCCTTTTGTTGGATGTATATAGAGTGTTGGAATTTCCACTGAGTTTCATTCAGCAGTCTTTTTGGTATGTGTGTGTGGCTTTTGGTTTGAAGTGGCAGGTGCTTGCAAAGCTTGCGTTTTCATCTGCTCTTCCTGCTAGACAGTAAAAAAAGCAAAAGGGGTATGTCTGTGGGTTTGAAGGGCTCTCCTGATCTTTCCAGATGATTGGTCCTTCACCTTCAGACAGGCAAGGAGAGGAGCTCTGAACTTGTTTAGATCCCCAGAAGGGGTGAGTGGAAGGGCACTACCATATGCCAGTAAGGCATAGTATTGTATGAGCATTTACTGTTAAAGGTAAGTAGGACTTACAAAACTGTACTTCTCCGGAAGTTCATGATTTGAAAGAGGGCATGACTTGTTCTGCTCTCTGTGACATCATCCAAGGCCCCCAGGACCCTGCCTTCGAAGTACAAATATTCCAACAAATATCTCATTTAGAAATTATAAGAGACCAATGACTCTGTTTGCCTAGGTCTGGTGATCCGTAACAATGTGAGAAGATTTTCTCTCTCCTTTTTTGAGACTCATTTTTGCCAAGGAATGGTTAACTTGGCAGTGATGTGTAACTTTTATCAAGGTTTAAATGCTTCTTTAGTGTCCGTGAATATCTGCAAATCTATGCTAAAGGTGGTTTCTTATTGATATCCCCATTCAGCTTAATTGTGTGCTATAAAAACTAACTCTGCAACCATCTTGAGCCTTTGGGAATAGCAGACTTTAAACTATGTGGCCTGGAAAACATTTTCAGTAGCTGCTACTTATGCCAGAAGGGTTTCTGAGCTACAAGCTTTATTGTCCCCATCTCTCTCATTTAGTTTCACTTGAGGATAGAGTATGCCTGAAATAATGGTATAGTAGCATGAGGTGGACCTGGAAATAAAGAAAATAAAATTATGTATTTTGCTAGAGTATACTATTTTTGCTGGTATGTTTCTGATATTGTGAAATATTACTGGAATTTTTTATTTAAAAATAAGAGTCTAATTGGGTTGCTTCAATGTGAAGGATATGCTGGTTCATAGTTGTTGTACCACACTGGTTCTGTATAGGAACGTGGGTGTGGGAGAAGTTTTTAAGCATTGTTCTGGTTGTACACTTGTAGTTCAATTTTTTTGGCAGAATTAATGATGCGATTTATACACGTAAGGAGTTGTATAGTTGTACAGAAGGGGTAGTATATGCCCTAAAGTGCCCATGTAATCTTTTTTTACATAGGTGAAACAAAAAGAGCATTTAGAACCAGGCTTTTAGAACATCTGAGGGATATAAGAAACCAAAGGGTGGAAAATTCAGTCGCCATGCAATTTTCTTTGTGCCATAATGGGAATGAAAACTCCTTCATAAAAACTTTTACCTTTTGTAATATGGTACCCTGGACAGTGATTTAAAACAGAAGTTACTTTTGAAGAGAGTTTATTTTGAAATATGGTGCCCTGACCCCCTAATGGCCTAAATTTAGAATGCAACTGGAAAGTGTTTTTATAAAAGTATAGGTAGGATTCTTGAAACTGAATTGCTTCCGCGGTGGTGCAGCGGTAGTGTTGTTGCCTCACAGCAAGAGGTTCTCCCGTTCGATTCTCTGCTGGAGTGCGGGGAGTGCCTTCTTTGTGGAGTCTGCATGTCCTCCCCGCGGTTAGGTGGGCGTTTTGAAAGACATGCGTAAATGGGCGTGCCTTCGTTGAAGGTTGAACGTCGAGCTGGCACCTTGGCGTTCATGAAAATCTACTGCCAATCAGTAGCAGACCGGAGTTCCGCTGGGGCGACCCCTAACCAGGAAAAGCCGAAAGACCAACAAGAAGTCCGATCTAGACACCCTTCTCTCACCAAGGTTCTACCCCTGAATCTTTTCCTGGTAAAAGAAAAAAGGACCCCCCCCCAATGAATCTTCTGATTCGTTTGACTCTGAGGGTGGTAATGATGAATCTACATTTCAGTAAGTTTCGTTTCTTGCTTGATTCAGATTCTGATGAGAACCTTGCCTCAGCCTCCCCCTCCAGGACATTTCCTTTGGAGAGACTTTACATACTGTGTGGGAACATTTTAAATGGGAAGCACAGGACTTTAGAGGTGGTGGACTGTGTCTTCCTGGATTCTTCCTTACAACCAGATTCTTGCCCGCTGCTCTTCAGAAACCTGATAGATTTTACAGGGATATAGATTCCCACAGACACTTTTTCAAGAACCCTGTAGCAGACACTGAAGTGGTGACCCAAGGTCTTAAGGGAGCTAAGGCTAGTACTTTAAAAAAATCCCTGCCAACTAAAAGAAAGCACAGCCATGGACAAGTTCTGAAAGGGTCTACAGCTGTGCTACCCTGATCATGAGGGCTTTGAATTGTCAGATGTTCTTCGTGTTTCACTGTTGCAGTCATTACATTTGGGTAATCTGCTGGCAGGTTGCCCTCAGTTGGCCTGAATTCCAAAGTCCTGGGTCCTGCATCGGTTGCTGTCTCCTCTTCAGTGATGTCAGGTCGTCAGGGGTATAAAACATGCAGCTGACGCCATTTTCTTTAGTCTTTCTTGCCGCGCGGTGCCCGAAGCAGAAGCATTTCGCAAGTGCCGGTCAGCTGACTACTGAAATATTCGAGTCTGAGTTTCAAAACCGAAGTCTTCACTAAAGCTACCCCATTGGGGAAACTTTTTTTCTTGCTTTTTACTGATGTCCGAAAAAGTTAATAATTGTATTACTTGTGGGAAGCAAATACCTTACAAGTATTTCCATTTATAATGTATTCCTTGCCTAGGCCCTGATCACAGCGTGCATGTCTGTCGGTTTTGTGCTAGATTTAACCAACGCACTATTAAGCGTCAGTATATTTTTGCGTCAAAGTATTTTGGAAACAGATTTAACTACCCAGAAATGTCGTCGGATAGCAGTCCGATTACCGGAGTACATAAAAAACGCAAAGAAACCGACAGAGAAAGGCAGTCACGGTCCAAAACAGACGACGGAGCTTCTCCTAAGCCAGTCGCCGGTACTCTGAGGTGCTTTTGCAGCCCCTGATACCCGCTACCTTCGAGTCGCAGGCCTCTACCGACACCCATGTGGAGTCCGGCATGCCGCAAGATATTCAAGGTATTGGACCGATGTATGTATCTCCCTCTGATGGGTCCGGAGCCACTGAGCAGGCACCGGCTTCTGAGGGTGTATTCAGACCTCAACATTTGTATATCAAACCAACGACAGCTGCAAGACCAAAGACAAAATTAACTTCTAAAACTAAAAAACTGACACATGAGCCACGTGCACAGGCCTCTATGCCTAAAAAACAGATGATCAAAATGGCTGAAGACCTTATTACCTTGATCAGGGGTACCCACCCCCCTCCCGATAAGAGGCCTAGGCAAGACACTGATTATGAATCTTCAGATCAGGTTTCTATTTCTTCTGATTCCTCTTCTGATAAGGAATTATCTATACCTCCCTATGAGGATTCTGATGCTGAGAAGTCTATTCCATCTGCATCTCCTCCTGAGGATTATTCATTTGGAGAAACCTTGCATACTTTGAGGGAGGATTTTCACTGGGAGAGTCAAGACTTCTCAGAATCAAAAAAGAGGCTCAGGGATTTCCTTCTCCCTCAGCACAGGCCTTTAGCCATTCCCCCTGTTTTAGACATTGTGGATGATGTGTTTTCGGAGTCAAGCTTGTCCCCTGACTCCTTACCTCCAGCTCCCAGTAAGCCTGACAGATATTACAGGGTCCCTGACTCACATAAATTTTTGTTTAGAAACCCTGCTGCTGATCCTGAAACTATTTCACAGGGTCCAAAGGGAGTTAAGGCCTCAACAGCTAAAAATCCTACCCCCTCTAACAGAGATTCAAGGGCATTGGACAGATGGGGAAAAAGGTTTATACATCTGCAACCTTGGCAATTAGGGCCTTAAACTGTCAATTTCATATGCTTAAGTACCAACAGCATGTTATGGGATTGCTGAAACAGAAAATGATGTTGATTTCAGAATGTGCAGAAAATAAAGAATTGCAGGAACTATTGCATGCAGCTGAACAAGTTGGAAAGCATACTTTGCAATGTGGTTTTGATTCCTTAGAGGCCCTCCTGCAGGGGCGCATTTACTGGATCTGTGATTAGGAGGCATGCCTGGTTAAAGGAACAACATTTACCAGATCATGTTTAAGCTAAATTGTTAGATGCAGCGTTACAGCATGATTCTCTGTTTGGTATTAAGGCAGAAGAGGTTTTGGTTTTAAAGAAAATTGAAGACACAGCTAAGTCTATGCAAACTGTTAAAGACTTATAAGTGCAGCCACCAAGATTCAGTAGGCACTGGCCTACCAAAAATTGATCCTTTCCTGTGTCAGACAGAGCTCAAAGGGGCAAATCCAGAGACCCTAAGGGTTCCAGATACCAGGTGCAAGATTCATACAGGTCAAAGCAATGGGGCGCTTCCACCTCCAAATCTGGAGGAGATGAAGTGCAAACCTACAGAAAGCAGTCTCAGTGACTTCCTTCTGCCTACACCAAGCACTTATCTTTTGGCAGCACCCATAGGGGAAAAATTAGCACTTTTTGCTCAAAATTGGCAGTTAATAACCCAGGACAAGTGGGTACTAAACATCGTATCACAGGGATACAGATTCCATTTCCACACTCTGCCAATGGCAAATGGTTGGCCAGATCTGCCAAAGAATCAGTGGGCAGAGGCACAGAAACAGGTTACATCCCCCATGGATATGGAGGCCATTCAGACAGTACCAGAACAGGAAAAAGGACAAGGATTTTACTCTAAATTTTTCTTGGTACCCAGAATGGACAAGACCTGGCAGCCAATACTGGATTTATCGATTTTGAACACATACCTGGACATTCCAAAATTCAAAATGCTGATTTTGCAGCAGCTTCTGCCCATGCTGGGCAAGAATGCTTGGCTGGTGACTTTAGACCTAAAAGAGGCATACCTGCTTGCCCCAATAAGACAACCGTGCAGAAAGATACCTCAGATTCAAGGCTGGCTTAATGCATTACCAATTCTCTGCACTTGCCTTTGGCTTATCTACTGCGCCCAGGGTCTTTACAAAGTGCTTGGCACCAGTAATTGCATTTTGCAGACAAAGAAGTATACAGATATATCCTCACTTGGACGACTGTCTCATTCAAGCAGAGAACAAGGACACTCTTCTTCGACACCTGACTTTTGTGAAAAGGCTTCTAACATGCCTAAGGTACACAATAAACGAAAAGAAATCACAACTGTTACCTTCTCAAAAGATAACATTCCTGGGTGCAAGCTTGAATACAACTGCCCAGATGGCTTACCTCACGCCAGACAAGCAACGGCAACTGACTACTTACTTCAAACTGATGGCAACAAAAGCGCAGTCTGCACGACAAATTCTGCAGGCTCTGGGCTTCATGGCATCCTGAATCCTACTGATTCTATATGCAAGACTGCATATGAGGAAACTTCAATGGTACCTAAAAAGTTTATGGAGTCAAGATTCTCACAGTCTGGAAACAATGATTCCTCTCATTCCCTGCCTACAACAGGAGTTTCTATGGTGGGCAAAGGCATGTCACCAGAACATGGGACGGCCATTCACTCTACCCCCTGCCAGCCAAACCATAACAGACTCATCAGATTATGCCTGGGGGGCCCACATGGCAGGGTGATGCATTCAGGGCATATGGTCACCAAAACAAGTGCATCAGCATATCAACCAGAAAGAGGTGCTAGCTGTTCAAAATGCCCTAACAGCCTTCAAGGACTTACTTCATCCAGGACAACTACTGATAGATGGACAACACCCCAGTCATGTGGTATATAAACAAGCAAGGGGGTACACACTCATACCCCCTCTGCAGATTAGCCATGGCACTGTGGAACACAGCTTTGACCTACCAAATAAATCTTGAAGCTCAATTCCTGCCAGGAAAACACAACACTGGCAGATGATTTAAGCAGAAACGTTATGGATCCTCACGAGTGGAAACTATATCCACAAGTTTTCAGCATAATAACAGAGAAATGGGGAAGCCCAGACATAGATCTATTTGCCTCTCCTCAAAATTATCAACTGAAGAGATTGTGCACAAGGACTTATCACACACAAGCATGAAAAGTGGACGCCCTGTCCATCAGTTTAGGCCTTCCTCCTCTGCCTCTTCTTCCCAAGGTCCTCCTAAAAGTCGGACAAAAGAAACCAAAGATGATACTAATTGCCCTGCACTGGCCCCGCCAATACTGGTACCCAGTCCTAAGGAACTTTTCTCAATACTCAGCTTGGACCTTGCCTCAAAGACCACAACTTACTGTCCCAGCAAAACAATCAGATCCTGCACAATCAAATACAGACTCTGAACCTGGCAGCATGGCTGATCATGTAGTCATACGAACAACACCTCTCAGTAAAGCTGTGATGGATGTAAGTTTGGAAGCCAGAAGGTCTAGTACTAGAAAATCTTATGCTGACAAATGGAAGAGATTCTGTGCTTGGAATCAAGCACAAGGAACTGATACAGCAGAGCCAAATATTCCTCAGATATTGCAATACGTAACTGAGATGCTTGACAAAGGCCTATCTTTCTCATCAATTAAAATCCATGCCTCTGCCATTTCGGCTCATTACAATACAGAACCACCAATCTTTTCTTATCCTTTACTAAAGCAGTATCTTAGAGGAGCCAAAATGTAAGGCCTCCTAGGAGATCACCATTGCATGTATGGGGACCTCAGTTATGTGTTGGAAAAGCTCACCCTGCCTCCATTTGAACCAGCTGCTACCACTGATATAAAGTTCTTATCATGGAAAACAACTCTTCTACTAGCTATTACTTCAGCAAGAAGAGTTTCAGAGCTACAGGCCCTCCTGGCTATAGAGCCTTTTATCATATTTTACCCAGACAGGATATCTCTGAGAACAAGTCCTACTTTTTTGCCTAAGGTGGGTTCCAGTGTGACTCTTAACCAAACAATTCATCTGCCAACCTTTTATCCAAATCTGCAGAACAAGTGGGAGAAAATTCTGCATTCCTTGGACGTACACAGACAGCTAAGATTCTACTTAAGCAGGACTAAAGCTCTAAGAAAAACTGAGCAATTACTAGTGACATATGCTGCAGGATCAAAGGGCAAGGCTATTTCAAAGCAGACAGTTTCAAAGTGGATAAGCCACTGCATCTGTTTCTGCTACTTACACCATGGTAAACCTGTGCCCAAGGGCATTAGGTCTCATTCCACCAGAGCTGCAGCTACTTCAGCAGCCTTTCTAAGGGGAGTACCAACCAAAGACATTTTAGAGGCTGCTACTTGGAGTTCTGTTCACACCTTTACAAAGCATTATCATTTGCCTCTTTACTCTAAATCCAGAGCAGGCTTTGTCACTGCAGTTCTGCAGGGCCTTATAGCTGCTCATAATACTGTTTAGCTCCAGCACCCCAACCATAGCTTTGGGATTCTACCCAAATGTAATGACTGCAACAGTGAAACACGAAGAACATAGTACAGTTGTGTACACTTACCATAAATGTAGATGTTAGAGTGTATTCACTGTTTCAGTCCTGGTTACCCTCCCGCCATCCCCCTGTCATTCTGCAGTTTAACTTTCCTTCTCTATCTTCTACAACCTATGTGGTGTATTTGCTTGCAGATGAAGGTAAAGTTTATATTGTATGTATGTGTGTGTGTGTGTGTGTGTGTGTGTGTGTGTGTATATATATATATATATATATATATATATATATTTGCTACCTTTTTGGGGGCACCTGACATCGGGGGCAAGAAAAACTAAAGAACATGGCGTCGGCTGCATGTTTTATACCCCTGACGTCATGGAAGAGGAGATAGCAACCGACGCAGGACCCACGACTTTGGAATTCAGGCCGACTGAGGGCAGCCTGCCAGCAGATTACCCAGATGTAATGACTGCAACAGTAAATACAGTCTAACATCTACATTTATGGTAAGTGTACACAACTGTACTTTTTATATGGTGAAGTATCAAGAAATCATTTTAGATCAGGAGAAGCAAAAACTCATGGGGATTGAAAATAAGGCCCTCTCCAAGCAACTGCTACTGAAGTAGCTAAGCACTCCTTGCACTGCAGCTGTAATGCTCTAGAAACTTACAGCAGGATAGCAGCTACAGGATCCAATATTGGAAGACATACCTTGCTGAGGGAACAGTCCTTCCCTGAAATCCAGTCTCTTGGATGCTGTTTTGGATAAAGATTTTCTTTTTTGGCCCCAAGGCTGAAGCCATGCTTAAGAAGATGTAGGATAAGGCCAAGTTCATGCAGATGGTCACGCACTTCCGGTTCATCCCCCTTATTTCAGTTGCAATTGCCCTTCCAAACACTGTTCCTTTCCAGCCTCCTAGTCTAAACCTAGACCTAGGAGACCTTGTAGGGAAAGGAATCAAAGGCAGCACCAGTGACCGAGACAGTGGAAAGCATATTCCAGTAGGCCTGTGGGATCCTACCAACAGGGACACAGTAGCGAGCAATCATGAATCTTCCATGACACTCCCCTACCCTCCAGTCGCCTCCCTAACCACTGTCAGACCAGGATATGATCGTCATTCTTAAAAAATTAGACTTTCATTACCAGGGATCAATGGGTACTCAAAATCTTGAAATGAGTTTGCAAACTCCATTTCAAACACCCTCTGATTTGATCTGATTTCCCAAATATTCAACACACACAGGCCTTAAAGCAAATGCAACTGTGTGGACCTAGGGCTCTGTGAAAACAGTACCAAACATTACAAAGAAAAAGGTTTTTCTCAAAGCTTTTTCTAGTTCCCAGAAAAGTGGGTACCTGGAGGCCAGTTCTGGACCTATCAAGGCTCAAGAGATTTTTGCAGGTATCAAGATTCAAAATGCTTACCCTTCAGAAGTTGCTGCCCATGATTTTTACCCAACACTTGCATGGTAACCTTAGATCCGAAGGATGCACACCTCCGCATCTCTATAGAAAAATCTTACAGGAGATTGAGTTTCGGAGCAGATGCAAGGCATTATCATTTTCTTTGCTTTGCCCTTTGGCTTGTTTGCTGCACCTGGGTTTTTCACAAAATACCTAGGTACTCAGTGAAAGTTTTCTGCAGGTAAAAGGGCACTCAGATTTATTCTTTCTTAGACTGCCAAATTCCAGCAACAGATCTAGAAAAACTCAAAGCAGATCTGTTTTACGTCAGAGAATCCTGGCTTCATTGGGGTTCACCATCAATACTAAGTCTGAGGCTGTCCCCCAAACAGGATTGTGTTTCTTGGGGCTTTGCTGGACTCCTTACTTCTGAAGGCCTTATTTCCTCTGGACCAGTATTACCTTGCTAACTAGGTACTTCAAAAGTTACTTCTCAGGAATTGTCTCACAGCCAGAGAGCTCATTAGAGCATTGGGTTACATGGCCTCTTGCATCCTTATGATCCCCTTGGCCAGACTACATTTGGAGGTTCCTCAGAAATGTGTGGTGCGAACATTCTCAGTCCCTCAACTTCAAGGTGAAACTTCTCCTTAGGCTCAGGAAAGAGTTTGCCTATCGGGCCTGAGCATGCTTCCTCAACACAGGCCTTCCCTTCAGCTTCATCCCTCATGACCAAACTTTGACCACTGATGGCACGGAAATAGCTGGGGGGGTCCACTACAACAAGTTGGACTTTGGGCAAATGGGACTCCCAGTTCAAGAACAAATACGTCAACTAAAAGAACTGATGCAGTCTGTAAAGGTTTGCTTGCCTTCAAACCAGGAGTAGTACTTAATAAAGATGGACAATACTGTGGTTATCTGGTACGTAAGCAAGGAGGACTCGCTCTTACCGTTTTTGTCGCCTAGCAATGGATCTTTGGGAAATGGCAAACTCCCTAGGGCTGCACCTCGTGACAATACCCACCAGGAGAAACCAATCAACTGGTGGATCACCTAAGCAGGAGCCTGTCAGACCTTCCTGAGTAGCAACTGCATCAGGAAGTTTTTTTGGCATACCCAAAGAATGGTGTGTACTAGAGAGAGACCTTTTTGCCACCAACGAAAACGCTGACTTGAAAACGTTTTGCTCAAGAACCAAAACAAGGTCAGCCTGGAAGATTCTATCTCCTTCGCCTTGAGCAGGCCTGTTGCTCTATGCATCCCCTAACCCAATACCCTTTCTCCCCGTGGTATTGCTGAAGGTAAGGGAAGAAAGGCCCAAGGTAATTCTGATAGCCCCAGATTGGCCAAGGCAGCACTTGGTATCCTGTAATGCTCAGTCTAAGCAAGAAGGAGCCATGCTTGGTGCCTGAACCAGTGGACCTATTAACACAGAACATCATCACACCCCAGTCTGAAGCCTGTTGGTTGGGAGGGTGGCCTAATGATTAAGGTGTGTGCCTTATAAACACAAGGTGCAGGGTTTGAGTCTCACAAGGGATAACTGGCTAGGCTTAAAATGGCTCGCAAGGGCAGTTAGCCTAGTACTAATCTATGAATCTAAGATTCTCAAATTGACAGCTTGGATGATATCTTGACCCCCTGGAAGGGGTCACTTCTCGACAAACAGGTCCTGGACATTCTAAAAGAAGCTAGGAGACCTAGCACAAGAAAATCAGACTCCTCCAAATGGAAGAGATTCACTATATGGTGCAGAAAAAAGGGACAGAGCCCTCTTAAAGCTCAGATGCCTCTGATCCTTTCATACTTACCAGGATTTTTTGATAAAAAAAAAAAATTATTCCTCTATTAAAATTCACCCTTCAGTTTCAGCTCATCTGCCTACTCACCCCCCCCCCCTTTTCTCCCATCCTGTCATGAAACTTTTTGAGAGGGATTATCCACATTCGACCCCTGAAGAAATCTGTTACCCCATGGGGCCTTAATCTAGTTCTAGAGAAGCTCCCCCTCCCAGTTTTCAAACCAGCTACTTCCACAGACATCAAATTCCTAACCTAGAAGACACCTGTCTTGCTAGCCATTAATTTGGGTAGAAGGATTTCAGAGCTTCAGGCCCTTGTGTGCGGAACCTTTCATCGCTTTCCACCCTGAGAGTCTCTTAGAAACCACCCTTTCTTAATGCCTAAAGTGGTCTCTTTAAATCAGATCATCCACTTGCTTCTTTCCTAACCTTCAAAACAAGGGAGAAAGAGTCATCCATACTTTGGATGTGCATAGGCAACTGTGTTACTACTCGAACAGAATAAAGGATGTCAGGAAGTCTGACAACCTTTTTATGGCCTTTGCCTGTAGCTCTGAGGAGAGACCAGTTTCTAAACATTCTGCAAATGGATCTCCCACTTTATCTTGTTTTGCTTCAGCCATCATGGAAGGAAGCCTCCTGATCCTGTGAGGTCATACTCCAATAAAACTACTGCTTCATCTACTGCCTTTCTTAAAGGGGTGGCCGCTAAGGACATTTTGGAAGTTACTACGTGGTCCTCTCGGCATACCTTCATCAAGCTTTTTCACCTTCTAACCCTTTCCGGGTCCACGGGTGTGCCACTGCTGTCTTGTCGGGCAACCTTTGCTCCCCATAAATGTCCATTCACCCTCCTTTTAGCTGTGAGAGTCATCCCATAAGTTTTTTTCCCCCAAGAGTAGTCTTGAAATATATTTTTTTAACAAGAAACATCTTTATTAAATTATCACGTATGACATAGGCAGTCATACACTTTTATATAAGTGAAAACAAACCATATTGACATAATTTTAATTGCAAACTTTATGCATCACGTATCTATCCAGTCAGTCAGAGTATTCAAATCCTGTCTTCTTTTAAGCCTCATTCCTCCTCTGCATGTATTGTTCCCAAACTTCCATTTTTTTCTGTGTAATTTGCTTGTACCCTTTTATAAAGATCCCAATTTCAGTTTTTTCTTTACTATATAGTACAGTTGGTTTAGACTTTGATTTCCATTTTCTAGTAATTGCTTTTTTGGCAGCCACCATAATTAGACTCAGCAAGACCTTATATGTCTAGGCAATTCCAGTTCTCTATCATAGCTCAAAAAAAATCATTTCCCTAGTTACACCAGTTTGCTCACCCAGCATCTCTGACAGAGTAGTCTGCATAGAATCTTTAAAATCTGCCAACAGATTACACTCCCAAAAAATATGTTCCCATTTACCTCTCTTTCTCATCACACCTCCAACATGTGCTGCCTACCTGAGAAATGCTTTGGAGTCTACTTGGGGTATAAAAATGCTTATGTAAAGACTTTCCAAGCAAAGATCCTAAATCTTCTAAACTTTGGTAGACGTGCATCCCCCATTGTTTCTTTGTGAATTGCTTATCCAGTCTCTCTTCCCAGTCCTTTCTAATCCCCTCTGATTGACTATTTGAAATATTTTGTATGCTCTAGTAATTATTCCTTTTTTACCAGCAGCCTCTGTTCTGGATTTTGCTAAAAACTTACCTGGTCTTTCGCTTAGGATCAAGCTAATTCTTTTTCTTGCCTATACACTGATATTAATCCTTGATAGGGAGGGCAATCTCTAACCTGCAGTCGAAATACATTCTTGGCCTGTTCCCATTCTCTTACCTTTCCCTCTCTGTAAGTATTTGCTCCCAATACCTTGGTCCTTTTTCCAGTGTTCTCCAATTAAATTCCACCCCCCTCTTGCCTGTTGTCTGTAGCTTTAATTGCAGACATCCATATTGTCAGAATAGCCTTTCTTCATTCCCATGTTGGCTTAGTTCTTTGAATATTTTCTGCTATTTTATGAATGTAATTGTTTCTGTACTGTTATTGTTATTCTCCTTGAGGATCTGCATCCAAAATCCCATTCTCTCTCCTCGTTTCTTGAGCTTTCCCCCGTTTCATTTCCGTTCATTTACACTTTGAATTGTAGGTTTCTGCTTGGATACTGCTACAGGTCTGGAAAGCAGTGACATTCAGCAGAAGCGCCAGTCAGTCCTTCAGTAAACTTTATTTCAAGAAAAATAAGCGCTTTCGTTCACTTAAACCATGCTTGAACTTCTTCAGACTCTCCACCCACAGTAACAGCTCTGTTTAAAAAGACTCCGGTAACAGGATGCAATCATTACATCACTTCAAGTGCCTTAAAGGTCCAGCCACCCTTTTCTTTAAAACATTTTTTAAAAACATTTTAAATGTAAAACCGGTACAAGACCAAACTGCCTTATTATTTAAATAATTCATTTTAACCCAAAAGGTAGTTAACACTTAGTCAAAGCTTTTAATGCTAAAATAGGTTTCATACTGCAGCAGTCATTGAGTCCAGGATAAAAATAGGCGTTAAAATTAGTTGCCATGCTAACTCTTTCTTTTGCAAATAAAGTTCCCAAGGCCCTCCCCTCACCTTTACTGGGACATGATCAATGACCAAATATTTAAAAAAATGATACTCATTCATATTCACATGCTTAGCTAAAGCGTTAGATAAATTCAGTTTTTTGATACTATATTCATGTTCATAGTTACGGTCTTCAAGTTTCTACTCAGTTTTTCCAACAAAAAAACAGTGACACTAACACTGTGCTAAATAGACAACTTGTTTAGACTCGCAGTTAAAAATACCCATAAATATGGTAGGTAGTGTCCCTTACCTGAAATGTGGACCCCTCATAAATGAACTTACAATATGAGCAAGCTCCATGTTTTATCATACCAGACCTTCCTCGTAGTGAACCTGTTTTTTTTTTTTTTTTTTTCCTGTTCCAAAAAAGCTTTCTATGAACATGAATATAGTATAAAAAAAAGAATTTATTTAATGCCTTAGCTAAACGTGTGAATATGAATGAGTGTCTTTTTTTTTTTTTTTTTTTTTTTTTTTTAAATTTTAGTCATTGATCATGTCCCAGTGGGGAGGTCCTTGGGAACCTTATTTGCAAAAGAAAGAGTATGGCAACGAATTTTTCATGCCTATTTTTTATCTTGGGTTGAATGACTGCTGCAGTATGAAACCTATTTTAGCATTAAAAGCTTTAACTAGATAGGTAATGTTTTAAGTAAGTGATCTGAAGTAGTTTACACTGAAACCTGTGGGGTACCGGTTCCGTATCTGATCTGAGCCGGCAAGTTCACTAGCATCTACTCCGAGCCACTCCCCTTACTCATAATGCACGTCCACTATCTTCCAACCCCCAGATCTCATTTGCCACGGCTTGCCAGAAGCATTGTGATCCTGAGCTTCAAGTTTGTGAGTTGGGTTATTTGATAAGTTAGCAGTTTTTTCATAGTTTGAGTGTTAGCTGTTGGTGTAGTTTCCCTCTCCTCCTCTCCTCACTGGTGCATCTTGTTTTAGGGTTTTTCTGTAGATTTTCAGTGTTAGTGAGTGTGTTGTGTGCCTTTGAGTGTGAGGTGAGTGTGTCTGAGTAGGAAATAGTTTTTTTCATTTTCCTTCTCTTGTTTGTGTGTGCTATTTTTCTGTTAGAGACATGGCTGATCCCAAGCCAGTCTTTAAGAGGTGCACTGGTGTGGCCACAAATTGTCACCGGCCGATGGCCACACTCTTTTTGTGTTATGTGTTTGGGTGTAGCACATTTAAGTACAGACTGACGTTCTTCATGTTTCACTGTTGCAATCATCACACTTGGGTTATCTGCCTGCAGGTAGCCCTCAGTTGGCCCAAATACCAGAGACTTAGTATTTCTACGTTGGTTGCTGTCGCTCCAGGACTGACGTCTGGTCGTCAGGGGTATAAAAACAGGCAGCCGACACCATTACATCAGTCTTTCTTGCCGAGGAACCCGAAGCAGAAGCAGTTGGCACGTGTGCCAGTCTGCCACTAACTGAGATTTTGTTTCTGAATTGAATCCCCCTGAAGTCTTTTAAAGCTAAGTACCCCGTTGGGATCCTTTTTTCTTGCTCTAACCGATGTCAGAAAAAGTTAACAATTGTTTCTCTTGTGGAAAGCAAATACCACGTCAAGATTTCCATTCTTACTGCGTCACCTGTTTAGGCCCAGACCACGACGTACCTCACTGTCGATTTTGTGCTTTGTTCAACGCCCAAACTATTTGTCGTCGGGCCCTTATTGTCGCTAAATACTTTTGTTCTCGATCTCCGTATTCTGAAATGGCTTTGGTAAGCCATCCGACTACCGATCTTCCGAAAAAAACGTAAGGATAAAGACAGACCGCACAGGTCCAAAACTACCGATGTTTCCGTTTAGCTAGTCGCCAGTTCGCCAATACTCAGTGAGGCACTTTCGCAGACCCTGATATCTGCTTTGATGGATTTGCAGGCCACTACCGAGACCCATTCGGAGTCCGGTGTACCACGAGACTCTTCTTTGACTATGGAACCTGCAGATGTCTGTAACTTGGATGGGTCCAGAACCGCTGTGCAGGCACCGGCTTCCGAGGAAGTTCTTTGCACTACCGATATTCGACTCGGACAACTTCTTTTGCGACTCTGAGGTTTCTGAATATAAAGATATGCCTTTATCTGCTTATGAGGATTCAGATGCAGAGGAATCCATTACCTCTGCTTCCCCTCCAGAGGATTTTTCTTATGGTGAAACCCTACATACTTTGAGAGCATTTCTACTGGTAATGCCAAGACTCTCCTCAATCCAAAAAGAGACTCAGAGAATTTTTAGATTTGCCACAACATAGACCTTTAGTAATCCCTTCAGTTCCGGGATGTTGTGGATGATGTCTTTTTGGAATCCAGTTTAACTCCTGATACTTTACCCCCTGCTCCAAGGAAACCAGACAGGTACTACAGAGTCCCTGACTCACAGATTGTTTTTCAAATTCCTACTGCTGACTCAGAGGTAATTTTCTAGGGGCCTAAAGGTATAAAAGCAACTACAGCTAAGAATCCCACCCCTTCGGACAGGGATTCCCGAGCTTTAGACAGATGAGGTAAAAAAGTATACACCTCTGCAACTCACGCCATTAGGGATTTGAATTGCCAGTTTCACATGCTGAAATACCAGCAACATGTTATGGAATGTATAAAGCAAAAATTATCTACCTTTACAGACTGTGCAGAAAATAAAGAATTACTAGAGCTTATGCAGTCTGCAAGCCAAGTCAGCAAGCATACTTTACAATGTGGCTTTGACGCCCTAGATGCATCTTGCAGGGCAGCAGTCACTGGTTCTGTACTGAGAAAGCATGCTTGGCTTAAGGAGCAGACCTTGCCAGACCAAGTCCAATCAAAATTACTAGACGCCCCTTTGAACAAGGACAATCTGTTTGGCACCAAAGCAGAAGAGGTTCTAAAAAAGATGGAAGAAAAAGCTAAATCTATGCAGACAGCCAAAGATTTTTTGCAAGTGCAGCCTCCTAGATTCAGTAGGCATTGCCCCTTGAAACATTGGTCCTTTCCAGCCCCCTCAAGGCCATCTTAAACTAGACCGAGGGGAAACAGACCCCCCCCCAGATTACAGCCTCAGGGTATGCAGAGATCTAAGCAATGGAGTGCCTCCACTTCTAAAACAGGGAGTGCTAAGCCACCCCCTTGCGCAAAGAATTCACAATGACTTCTCAACTCTCCTCACCTCTGCCCAACTGCCCGTGCCCTTAGGAGGAAAACTGGCCCATCATGCAAAAAACTGGACCTCCATCACCAAAGACCGATGGGTCCACAACATTGTATGCAATGGGTGCAAATTTTACTTCCAGTCACTGCCAACCCCAAAAGGGTTCCCAGACCGTCCTGCAAACCAGTGGGCAGAGGCACAAAACCAAGTTCAATCCCTGCTGTCCATAAGGGCAATTCAACCTGTTCTTGCAGAACAAATAGGTCAAGGGTTTTATTCGACTTTTCCTGGTACCCAGAAAAGAGGGCACTTGGCGCCCAATCCTAGATCTTTCCATTCTAAACACCTTTCTGGTGGTACCAAAATTCAAAATGCTCACCCTTCAGCAGCTTCTTCCTATGCTGTCCAAAGAGGCCTGGCTAGTCACCCTAGACCTAAAAGAAGCCTATCTGCACATCCCTATCAGGGACTCATGCAGGAAATACCTACGTTTCTGGGCAGGATCTATGCATTATCAGTTCTCTGCATTTCCCTTTGGCTTAGCCACTGCTCCCAGAGTATTCACAAAATGCCTGGCTCCACCTATTGCAGACAGAGAAAGATTCAAATTTACCTGTACTTGGACGATTGCGTGATTCAGGCAGGCAGTCAGGAAAAGCTGTTGCAGCACCTGATATTTGTAAAGAACCTTTTAACCTCCCTGGGGTACACTATCAATGAAAAGAAATCAAAACTAGTCCCCAGTCAAAAGATTGTATTCCTGGGAGCAAGCTTGGACACAGTATCTCAAATGCATTCCTTACTCCAGAACAACAAGCCTGTCTGACAGGATACTTCTCCCAAATGGCCACCAGAACCCAGCTCTCTGCAAGGAAAATCCTGCAGGCCCTAGGGTTCATGGCCTCCTGCATTCTACTAATTCCATATGCCAGACTGCATATGAGGAAACTTCAGTGGTACTTAAAAAGTCTTTGGTGCCAACATTCTCAGCACCTGGAAACCATCATATCTATCATACCTTGTCTAAGGACAGAGTTTCTTTGGTGAGCAGCAGCATGCAACCACAACAAGGGACTTTCCTTTACTCAACCCCACGCAGCCCAGACCCTAACCACAGATGCCTTAGACTATGCATGGGGGGGCACACCTGGATGACAAGTGCATTCAGGGCCACTGGAGTCCAAGTCAAATTCATCTGCACATCAACCAGAAAGAGTTGCTAGCTGTTCAGCATGCTCTGACAGCTTTCAGATCCATACTCTCACCAGGACCCCTGCTAATAAAAACAGACGACACCACAGTTATGTGGTACATCAACAAGCAGGGGGGGAACCCATTCTTATCCACTTTGCAGGCTAGCCATGGCCCTATGGAACACAGCCTTGGACATGCATATTCATCTGCAACCTCAATTCCTGCCAGGCAAACAAAACTCTCTGGCAGACGACTTAAGCAGATAATCTCCTGGACCCACACAAGTGGCAATTAGAACCCAGCACCTTCAGCCTTCTAATCCAGAAATGGGGGACCCCAGAGGTAGACCTCTTTACCTCCCCCTGCAATCACCAGCTCAGCAAATTTTGCACCAGGACACCTCACAGCAGGGCCTGGTAAGTGGATGCCCTATCCTTCCAGTGGAAAAACCTCTCAATCTATGCATTTCCTCCTCTGCCTCTTCTCTCAAGAATATTACTGAAGATAACACAGGACCGACCAAGGGCAATCCTGATTGCTCCAGACTGGCCACGACAGCACAGGTACCCACTACTGCGCAGCCTGTCACAGGTGCCACCCTGGCACTTACCCCCAGATCCCAACCCTCCTCACTCAGCAAGGGGGACAGATCTTGCATCCGCAACTGCAAACCCTGAATCTCGCAGCCTGGCTTATTCCTTGAATTCTCCCCCACTGACCAGCCTAAGCAAGCAGGTGCTGGACATCATTTTTGAAGCCAGAAGAATCCACTACAAGGAAATCCTATGCTAAGTGGAAAAGGTATTGTTCCTGGATTCAATCTAAAGGGAGAGGACACAACACTGCCCTCCTTACCTCCAATCCTGGATTACCTAGCAGATCTACTCCACAGAGGCCTATCCTTCTCCATTAAGATCCATGCCTCTGCCATCTTGACTCATTACAGCACTGAGCCACCTGTCTTCTCTCACCCTCTCATCAAACAGTTCCTGAGAGGGGCAAACAAATTAAGGCTACTAAGGAGAGCACCCAGCCCTGCTTGGGACCTTAACTTTGTACTGGAAAAGCTCACTCTACCCCTCTTTGAGCCTGCAGCATCAGCAGAGCTAAAATTCCTCTCTTGGGAAACAGCCTTGCTTCTGGCCATCACTTCAGCTGGTAGAGTGTCTGAGCTACAAGCACTTATGGCCAAGTCCCCCCCCTCGGAGCTCCGTCCACTTTGGGCCTTGCACCGACTCTCGCGTCTGATCTGAGGAGAGTGGTTTCCTTATTGGTGGCCCAGAAGGCTCGATGTTCATGTTTCACTGTTGCAGTCATCACATTTGGGTTATCTGCCTGCAGGTAACCCTCAGCCGGCCTGAATACAAGTACCCCGTTGAGGATCCTTTTTTCTTGCTCTAACCAATATCAGAAAAAATTAATAATCGTCTTGCCTGTGGAAAGCAAATACCTCATAGAGATTTTCATTCTTACTGCGTCACCTGTTATGCCCGAACTATCCGTCGTCTGGCAATTTTTGTAGCTAAATACTTTTGCTCTCTATCTCCGTACTCCGAAATGGCGTCGGTAAGCCATCTGACTGCTGATCTTCCAAAAAATGTAAGGATAAAGACAGACCGCATAGGTTCAAAACTGCCGACGACGTTACTGTTAAGCTAGTCGCCAGTCCGCCGGTACTTAGTGAGGTGCTTTTGCAGCCCCTGATACCTGCTTCTACAGATTCGTAGGCCTCTACTGAGACCCATTCGGCATCTGGTATGCCGCAAGATGCTTCTTCGACTATGGAACCTGCGGATGTCTCTACCTTGGATGGGTCCGGAGCCGCTGTGCAGGGCTTTTCAGGCCTACCGATTTTCATATTAAACCGACTTCAAGCCAAAAATACTGAATTTCTCAGGCCTAAAGTTCGCACTACGCCTAGGAAACGAAGACCAAATCGCATTCTCAGGCCCACAGGCCTCAAAAACAAATTATTACAATGGCTGAAGACCTTATTACCTTAATTAGGGGAAGCCATCCTTCCCCCTCATAGACCTAGAACTGATTTTCCTTCTGATCAGGAATCTGATATCTCTGTTCCTTCTGACTACCAGGACATACCCTTATCTACGTATGAGGATTCTGATGCAGAGGATTCCATTCCCTCTGCTTCTCCTCCAGAAGATTTTTCTTTTGGTGAAACCCTGCATACCCTTAGGGAGCATTTCTGCTGGGAAAGACAGGACAACTCTGTCCAAAAAGAGACTCAGCGAATTTTTAAACTTGCCTCAGCAAAGGCCTTTAGCTATCCCTCCCTGGAGATTGTAGATGATGTTTTCTTGGAATCCAGCCTTACCCCGGATACTTTGCCTCCAGCTCCTAGGAAACCTGACGGGTACTAGAGAGTACCTGACTCTTTCAAATTCCTTTTCAAGAATCCTACTGCTGATCCAGAGACCATTTCCCAAGGAGCAAAAGACGTTAAGGCTACTACTGCCAAGAATCTTACCCCTTCTGACAGGGATTGTAGGGCTTTGGACAGATGGGGTAAGAAGGTATACACCTCTGATACTCTGGCCATTAGGGCTTTAAATTGCCAGTTTCATATGTTAAAGTATCAGCAGCATGTTATGGGGCTAATTAAACAGAAAATGATGTTGATTCCTGACTGTCAGAACACAAAGATTTACAAGAGTTACTGCATTCTGCTGACCACATTGGTAAACATACTTTGCAGTGTGGTTTTGATGCTTTAGAAGCATCCTGTAGACCCTGCTGTCACTGGGTCTGTTCTTAGAAGGCATGCTTGGCTTAAGGAACAAAACTTGCCAGATCATATCAAAGCAAAATTACTGGATGCACCCTTAAACCAAGAGCGCCTATTTGACAATAAAGTAGAAGTTTTCAAAAGGATGGAGGAGAAAGCTAAATCTATGCGAACTGACAAAGATTTCTTACAAGTACAACCACCTAGATTCAGTAGGCATTGGCCTTCAAAGAACTAGTCCTTTCCAGTCCCTTCCAGGCCTTCTCAGTCCAAACCCAGGGGCAGCAGACCCCCAAGACTTCAGTCTCAGGTTATGCACAGATCTAAGCAGTAGGGTGTTCCCACGTCCAAAACAGGGAGTTATAAGCCACCCTCTTATGGTAAACTTGCACAATGACTTTTCCTTAACTCCCCCAAGCCATGCTCAAGTACTAGCACCTTTAGGAGGAAAACTCGCCCTGCATGCAAAAAACTGGGAATACATTACCCAAGACAAATGGGTTTAAACATTGTTTCCCTAGGATACAGATTCCACTTCTACTCACTCCCAACCCTAAGTGGATGGCCACACTTCCCCCCCAAACCAGTGGGCGGAGGCCCAAAAGCAAGTACTTTCTGTCCTCAGCATCAAGGCTATTCAGCCTTTCCCAGGAGAACAAAGGGGACAAGGCTTTTATTCAAGACTCTTCCTGGTTCCCAGAAACGAAAACTCCTGGCATCATATCCTGGATTTATCTATTCTCAACACATGTCTGGTGGTTCCAAAATTCAGAATGCTAACTCTCCAGCAGCTGTTTCCTATGCCAGCCAAGGATGCCTGTCTGGCAACCCTAGACTTAAAAGAAGCTTACCCGCACATCCCCATAAGGGAATCTTGCAGGAAATACCTTCGCTTCAGGGCAGGCTCTATGCACTATCAGTTCTCTGCACTTCCCTTTGGCTTATCTACTGCACCCAGGGTATTCACAAAGTGCCTAGCTCCAGCCATTGCTTTTTGCAGGTAGAGAAATATTCAAATGTACCCATACTTGGACGATTGCCTCATTCAGGCGGAAAGTGCAGGACTTGCTACTACAGCATCTGGCATTTGTAAAGAGACTTCTAACTTCACTGGGGTACACCATCAGTGAAAATAAATCACACCTAGTACCCTGCCAACAGATTGTATTCCTGGGAGCAAGCTTGAACACAGCTTCCCAGATGGCATTCCTCACTCCAGAGAAACAAATTTATTTGACAACTTACTTCAGCCTACTGGCTACAAAAACCCAGCTGTCTGCAAGGAAAATACTGCAAGCTCTGGGGTTCACGGCCTCGTGCATTCTGTTAATTCCATATGCAAGACTGCATATGAGGAAACTTCAGTGGTATCTAAAAAGTCTATGGTGTCAACATTCTCAGGATCTGGAAACAACAATTCCTATCATTCCATGTCTAAGGGCAAAGTTCCTTTGGTGGGCAGAGGCCTGCAACCACAACAAGGGACTCTTTCACTCTACTCTCCGCCACCCAAACCCTAACAGACGCATCAGACTATGCATGGGGGGCTCACATGGCAGGGCAGTGCATTCAGGGCAAATGGAACCCAAAGCAGATGCACCTGCATATCAATCAAAAAGAAATGTTAGCTGTACAGAATGCTCTGACAGCCTTCAAAGGCCTTATTCTTCCAGGACAACTATTGGTAAAGACAGACAACACCACAGTTGTGTGGTACATAAACAAGCAGGGGGGAACACATTCCTACCCACTCTGCAGACTAGCCATGGCATTGTGGAACACAGCCTTGAGCAACCAAGTGCACCTACAAGCTCAATTCCTGCCAGGCAAATTAAATTCACTGGCAGATGACTTGAGCAGAAATCTCATGGACCCACACAAATGGAAACTGGAACCTAAAATATTCAAGCTTTTGGGGAACAGATTGGGGACAGCAGAGTTTGACCTGTTTGCTTCCCCTCAGAACTATCAATTGAACAAATACTGCACCAGAACTCCCCACAGCCAAGCTTGGAAGGTGGATGCCTTGTCCTTTATCTGGGAAAGCCTCTCAGTCTATGCCTTTCCCCCTCTGCCTCTCCTCTTGAAGATTCTACTAAAGATCAAACAGGACAAGCCAAGTGCAATCCTGATTGCACCAGACTGTCCACGCCAGCACTGGTATCCTCTTTTGCGCAGTCTGACAGTGCTACAACCATGGCACCTGCCTCAGACCCCTTCCCTGCTGTCCCAACAGGGGGGGCAAAATCTGCATCCTCAGCTTCAGACCCTGAACTTGCAGCCTGGCTAATCCCCCTGAACTCACCTCTAGCAACCCTCAGTAACCAAGGTGCTGGATGTCACTCTTGAGGCAAGGCGGCCTAGTACTAGAAAATCCTATTCAGAAAAGTGGAAAATATGCTGTTCTTGGAGCCAGTCTCAAGGGATGGGCACAATTGTGCCCAGCTTACCTCATATACTAGATTACTTAACAGAAATGCTTCACAAGGGCCTGTCCTTTTCAATTAAGATTCATGCCTCTGCCTTCTCAGTTCATTATAATACTGAGCCACCCCTCTTCTCTCATCCTCTGGTAAAAAAAGTTCTGTAGAGGGGCCAAACTTTTAAGACCCCCCCCAGAAGCGCTCCCACTCCAGCCTGGGACCTTAACTTTGTATTGGAAAAACTTACACTTCCCCCCTTTGAACCGGCTGCTACAGCAGAGTTGAAATTCCTCTCATGGAAAACAGCTTTACTTCTAGCCATCACTTCAGCAACTTATGGGAGTGGAACCCTTCATTATCTTCCACGCAGAAAGGGTTTCCCTCAGGATTAACCCATCTTTTATGCCCAAGGTGGTGTCTAGTGTGGCTTTATACCAGTCCATTGATTTGCCTACTTTTTTCCCTAATCCTCAAAAAGGGGAAAGGATACTGCATTCTCTAGATGTGCATAGACAGCTTAGATTCTGTTTGGACAGTACTAAGCCTCTCAGAAAATCTGACCAGCTGCTAGTCAGCTTTGCTGCAGGGGCAGAGGGGAAAGCCATTTCAAAGCAAACCATATCTAAATGGATAGCACACTGCATCCATTTCTGTTACAAGCACCATGGAAAACCTACCCCACAGAGGATAAGAACACATTCCACTAGGGCTACCTCTACTGCATTTCTCAGAGGAGTCCCTACCAGGGACATCCTGGAAGCTGCAACCTAGAGCTCTGTACACACTTTCACCAAGCATTACCACTTGCCTGTCTTTTTAAATCCAGAGCTGGATTTGCCACAGCAGTCTTACAGGGCCTGATTGCCAGGCCTAATGCTTAATCTACCCTCCACCCTTCCTTAGCTTTGGGAATCAACCCAAATGTGATGATTGCAACAGTGAAACACGAAGAACATAGTGCAGTTGTGTGCACTTAGCATAAATGTAGATGTTCAAGTGTATTCACTGTTGCAGTCCTGGTTACCCTCCCTCCAGTCCCCTGAATCTTTGCTTTCACCTATCCTTTTTGGTTTGGCATATCTTATGCTATGTGTATTTCCTTTTTGATGGGGGTGTTCCACACCATATAATAGCTTCCTATTTTGTGGGCACCTGACATCTGGGGCAAGAAAAACTGATGCAATGGCATCGACTGCATGTTTTATACCCCGGATGACCTGACGTCATGGAAGAAGCGACAGCATCCGACGCAGAAATCCCAAGATTCTGATAGTCAGGCTGGCTGAGGATACCTGCAGGCAGATAACCCAAATGTGATGACTGCAACAGTGAATACACTCGGACACCTACATTTATGGTAAGTGTACACAACTGTACTTTCTCCCATGGCGTTCGTGGTAGAAATGGGTTCTCTGCTGGATCGAGACCCTTGACTATTTCCTTGGACCTCGCCCCGACTCCCTCTGCTTTGTCTACAAATCCCATCATTTTACCAGAGGGACAGCCCATGCTCAAGGAGTCCCAGGCGGTTCCCCCTGAGGAACAAGTGGCTTGTGAGTTCCTCGCAGGGAACCCCACTGGATACGTACCTTGGAAGCATACGTGTTAGAGGAGGCACTTAGACTCCTCTGAGTCCCTCACCGAGGACGCAGATTTGGATGATGGGAAAGGTTCCCCCAGATCACCTCCTGAGGATGTCTCCTTCGGAGACATGGAAATCCTGCACCAGTGGGAGGTTGGTCCACCCCCAAACCTTCCTCTGACGAATCCGTGTTCCTGGAAGCTTTCGGCATGGACCCATCTACTTCTTGGGTGTCCCCTCCTGCAGATCCCCTGCTGGACCTGTTCACCTTGTGGGCCTGGAAGGAGCCGGACACTGTGGAACCAATCCCGAAATGTCCAGATAAAATCTTGAGTCCTTCCTCAGATAGACCAACGTGGAACAAAGGCTCCCCTGTAGACGCTATGGTGATAGCAGCCACTAAAAAGGAACTAGCCCCTGAGAGTTCCTTGTTTCATCCCCCTGACTGAGAGTCTAGGATGATGGACTGCTTAGGGAAGTGGGTTTATGCGTCAGCGACTTTTTCCATCAGGGCACTGAACTACCTGGCCCACGTTACTAGACTACAGCACGATCTGGTCAAGGAACTGGCTGAGTCTCCCCCCCCAAGTCTGTGTCGCAGGAGGACAGAGACATGTTCTCCATGAGGATGGCCACTTTAAAAGCAGTTTCCAACACATCCATGCAACTCCTTTCACATGCTACTGAAAGAGCGGCTAGGGCAGCTGCGTCTGGCGTATCAATGATGTGCAACACCTGGCTCAGATTTTGTCAGTTTCTGGAACCTTTCAAGGTGTCTTTTGCCAATGCCCCTTACGATTGCTCTACCCTTTTTGATAAGACCATCAGAGACCTTAGTCCAGAGTGAGAAAGACTGGAAGACACTGTCTGCCTTCGGGATCCGCTTCTCGAACCCTCAAAGATCCTTACCCTGGAATCAGCAAGGGCAAAAGATGATGTTCTGGAAGTCTCAGTATCCCCGGGACATTCAGGGGTCTTCTTCCCCCAGAGGCAGAAGGGGACAGGATAGATGCCGTCCCAGAGGCTGAGTGGGTCCGAGGAATTTTGGGTCTCGAGAACCATTCTCTGACAGGCCTGGGCAGCAGCCCTGAGGGGTTGCCTGACTGTTGTACTCTGGAGGCATATGGGGGTTGATTGTCATTGTACCCAGCGGCATGGGTGTCAATAACATCAGACCGCTGGGTGCTTCAGATTATATCCACAGGATACTCTATCCCTTTTGTGGTTCCTCCCAAACCTCTCAGACACCTCCCCGACATCCCGCCCATGCAAAGGGAGGCAACAACACTGGAAATTTCCAAGCTGGTAGAGAAACAAGCCATCGAACCCATCCCCCTAGATCAGTCCGGATCGGGGATCTACTTCAGGTTCTTTTTGGTGGCAAAGAAAATGGAGGACTTATCTACCCTGAACCTGTCAGTTACCAAAAAAAAATTCCGGATGGTCACCTTACAGTCCATCATGCCGTACCTGGAAGAGAGCGACTGGATGTGCTCATTAGACCTCCAGGATGCCTACTATCACACAAAGATGCACAGAATCTCCAGGAGGTTCCTCCACTTCTGGCTAGGAGTCAATCATTACCAATTTCAAGCCCTACCCTTTGTCCTCACTGCAGCCCCCAGGGTGTTCACCAAAGTGATGGCAGTTGTAGCAGCTCACCTGAGGCTTCAGAGGATTCAGGTCTACCCTGGACAATTGGCTCCTCACTGTTCCCACCAGACATCTACTTTGTCAAACCAGGGATTATTTCCTAAAGCTTGCACTTCACTTGGGGATTACAATCAACGCATCCATGTCTCTTCTGGATCCAGTTCTGGTGATAGAGTACATTGGAGCATGGATAGACACACTACAGTACAAAATCTTCCTGACCACAGAGAGAGTTCGAAACTTGAGGATGCATGTTTCCCTGATCTACCATTCTTACCTTCCCTCGGCAGAATCGGTTTTGAGGGCCCTAGGTTCAATGGCAGCGACCGTAACGCTTCTTCGTGCACCCAGTTACACATTTGAGTACTACAGTGGACTCTAGCGGTGCAATAGTCCCTGTTGGATCTTCCATTATTGTATCCATTACATCTCAGTCGATTCTGCAGGTCGTCCCTTCTTTGGTGGATGTACTCTCTGGAAATTCTGGAGGAATGACCTTTTGTTCCAGCCCCTGTCCAAGCCACAGTGACCACGGATGCCTCCCAACGTGGGTGGGGGGGCATTGTTCGGGCAGGACAGTCCAAGGCCTGTGGTCCCCTGTCGAGACCAGTTTGCATGTAAACGTTCTGGAGATGAGGGTGGTCCTTTTGGCCTTACAGACCCTTCATGCCTTTCTTCTTCTGGGAACCATTGCAATTCAATCCAACAACATGTCGGTTGTCTGGTACGTCAACAAACAGGGAGTTACCAGATCTTACCCCCTTTGTCGCAAGGCCATGAGAGTTTGGGAATGGGTGATCTCCACTGGTTGCTTTCTGATAGCAAAGCACATTCCAGGAAGGTCCAGCATCCTGGCTGGCAGGTTAAGTCGGATTATACTGATGCCTTACGAGTGGTCTCTGAATCTTTCTGTAGCAGAGCAGATCTTTCGGGAGTGGGGTCAGCCTTGTTGCGATCTCTTCGCATCTCCGTCCAACTCAAAGTGCAGTGAGATGTTCTTCATCTCACATTGCTGCAGTCCTAACACTTGGGCAGTCCTAACACTTGGGTAGTCCGCTGTCCCAGTCGGCCCGAATACCAAAGTATAAGGCTGACGTCGGTCAAGGCGCATTTGTCTGACATCAGGACGTCGGGGTACAAATGCGCATGACCGACGTCATATCCTCAGTCTTTTTTGCCGCATGGTCCGATGCAGAAGCAGTATTGCGAGTGCAGGTTGGCGTTCTGAAATTTTCTGAAGTCGGAGTTTCAGACCGAATCAAAGTTGGCTAAGTACCCCGTTGGGGAATATTTTGGTTTTTTCTTGCCTCAGTATTTAACCGGATGTCAGAAAAAGTGAATAACTGTATTTCTTGTGGGAAACAGATACCTCATAGAGATTACCATACCTTGTGTATACCTTGCTTAGGGCCTGAG
Source organism: Protopterus annectens (assembly GCF_019279795.1). Taxonomy (NCBI): domain Eukaryota; kingdom Metazoa; phylum Chordata; order Ceratodontiformes; family Protopteridae; genus Protopterus; species Protopterus annectens. The sequence continues at coordinate 123,244,191 of NC_056739.1, read as the reverse complement.
CACGACGTTGTTGGCTGTCGCTCTTGTGCTAGATTTAACAAACGCACTATTAAGAGAAGATTAGATTGTGCCAGGTTAGTTTTTGGGAAGCGTTGTAATTACAACATGCCGTTGGATGCTCCGACGCCCGCTTCGTCCAAAAAGCGCAAGGACAAAGCAGCGAAGCCTAGGGTGGAAGAACCGTCTGTCCCGGACGTCGGTTCTTTAGAGGGCTCGGTGGAGCCGGTGGTTCTACCAGAAGTTCCTTTGGATTCTCAGGGAGAGACTTTACTGTTACAAGATGTGTCCTCTCAGGAGGTAGGCCAGGCTGAAGGGGCTTCTCAGGTAGCTGTTCTCCCCTCCCTTCCTAAGGTGGTTAGGCCCTCCCCTTCTGTTTCCAAGGCTTCTTCTAGAGGCAGGCCAGGGTTAACTTCAGTGGGGGGTCTCCCCTAGTTCTTCAGGGTCTTTGCCTAAGAAACATATGCTTAAAATGGCAGAAGATTTGATTACTATGATTAGAGGTTCTATGCCCCCTGATAAGAGGCCTAGGGTGGAACCTGAGCTTGAGAGTTTTGAGCAGTGTTCGAGGCTTCTGAGTCTTGCTGAAGACTTGCAGGAGTATCCTCCTTATTCTGATTCTGATGTAGATGACTCTACACCTTCGGCTTCTCCTCCTGAGGATTTTTCTTTTCAGAGACTCTTCATTCCATGAGGGAGCATTTTAAATGGGAAGGTCAAGATTTCTCTGATTCCAGGAAAAGGCTTAGGGAATTTTTGTTTCTACCCCAGCATAGGCCTTTAGCTATACCTCCTGTTCTGGATGTGGTAGAGGATGTTTTGCAGAGGCTTCCCTGAACCCTGATTCTTTGCCTCCTGCCCCAGTTAAACCGGATAGGTATTATAGGGTGCCTGAAGCTCATAAGTATCTTTTTAAGAGTCCTAGGGCAGACCCAGAAACTGTTTCTCAGGGCCCTAAAGGTGTTAAGGCTTCTGTTGTTAAAAATCCTGTTCCTTCTGATAAAGAGGCGAGGGCTTTGGATAGATGGGGAAAAAAGGTGTATACTTCTTCCACTTTAGCCATGAGGGCTTTGAATTGCCAGTTTCACATGTTGAAATACCAAAATTATCTCCTTTCACAATTGAAGTCTAAGGTAGATGCTCTGGCGGAAGGTATTGAGTGTAAAGAGTTGCAGGATTTAGTTCATGTTTCTGAACAGGTGGGTAAGCATTCCTTGCAATGTGGTTTTGATGCTGTACAGGCCTCTTCGAGGGTGGCAGCCACTGGTTCTGTTCTTCGCAGGCACGCCTGGCTGAGGGATCAGAATTTAGCTGAACATGTAAAGACAAGGATTTTAGATGCTCCTTTACAATCTGATGTGTTATTTGCTGCGCCTGTGGAAGCAGTTTTAAAGAAAATGGAGGACAAGGCTAAGTCTATGCAGACTGTTAAAGATTTTTGCAGGTTCAGCCTCCAAAGTTTAGTAGAAATTGGCCTACTAAGGGGTGGACTTATCCTTCTTATGATTCTCAGTCTAGGGGTAGATCTAGACGTGGTAGGGGCAGAGCTCAAGGTTCTTTTAGGCCTAGAACAGGCAGTTCTCCTGCCCAGTCTTCTGGTGAGGGCAGGGGTCAGTCCTTTCGTAAGCAGACCCAATGACTTGCCTTTTCAGCTGCCAGAGCCTTCTCGTCTGGCAGCACCTTTGGGAGGAAGGCTGGCACTTTTCAAAGAAAATTGGAGTGTTATTACCCAAGACAGATGGGTATTGGATATCGTTCACCACGGTTACAGGTTTTATTTCCATACCTTGCCTCCTTTCAAAGGCATGCCAGACATTCCTCCTATACAAAGATAAGAGGCTCACAAGCAAATTTCTCTGTTACTCCAGATAGGGGCCATTCAGCCGGTTCCTGTGCCAGAAAGGGGCCTAGGATTTTATTCTCGCCTGTTCCTAGTACCAAAAAGGGGAACACGTGGAGACCAATTTTGGATTTGTCTATCCTCAACACTTATCTGGACATTCCCAAGTTCAAAATGTTGACGTTACAACAGCTTTTACCTCTGCTGGGCAAAGATCACTGGATGGTAACTTTAGATCTCAAGGAGGCTTACCTTCATGTGCCTATCAGACTCTGTTGCAGGAAGTATCTGCGTTTCCGAGCTGGAAATTCCCATTATCAGTTCTCTGCATTGCCCTTTGGCTTATCTACTGCGCCCAGAGTATTCACAAAAGTTCTGGCTCCAGTTGTAGCTTTCTTCAGGCTAAAAGGAATACAAATCTATCCTTACTTGGACGACTGTCTGATTCTGGCTCAAGAAAAGGACGAGCTTCTTCAACATCTGGAATATGTGATAGCAGTGCTAAGATGCCTGGGGTATTCTGTGAACGAAATAAAGTCCAGTCTAGTACCCTCTCAAGACATGTGCTTTCTGGGTGTGAGACTGAATACAGCAGCCCAGATGGCCTTTTAACCCCGGACAAACAAAAGAATCTTTCCCTTTACTTCCATCAACTATCTCTTCAGTCCGGGCTGACTGCAAGGACAGTCCTTCAAGCCTTAGGGTTCATGGCATCTTGTATTCTGGTGCTTCCCAATGCCAAACTGCATATGAGGAAGCTGCAATGGTATCTAAAAAATGTATGGACACAGCACTGCCAGGATTTGGACACTGTCATTCCAATAATACCTTGCATTCAAAAGGAATTTTTGTGGTGGGCTCGGGAATGTCACCTAAACAAGGGACTCTGTGACCCGGCCAGAGGCGAGTCAGATTCTAACGACAGATGCCTCAGACATAGCTTGGGGAGCTCATCTGAATGGAAAGTGGATACAAGACAAGTGGCCTGCCAGACTACAGCATCTACATATCAACATGAAGGAGATGTTAGCAGTCCAGTTTGCATTAATGGCTTTCAAGGAGTTACTTCTTCCAGGGCAGGTGTTGATTCTAACAGACAACACAACTGTCATGTGGTACATCAACAAGCAAGGGGGAACACATTCTTATCCTCTATGCAGGCAAGCAATGATTTTGTGGGAGACGCTCAGCTTGCAGCTAACTCTTCAGGCAAGGTTTCTGCCAGGAGCACAGAACTCCTTAGCAGATGTGTTAAGCAGGCAAATCATGGATCCCCACGAGTGGAAACTGGATCTTCATGTATTTCAAAATTGACAGTGTCATGGGGAACTCCAGACATAGATCTGTTCGCTTCTCCACTAAACCACCAGCTGCCAAAGTTTTGCGAAAAGGTTTCATCACACAGCTTGGAAAGTGGATGCTCTTTCGTTCAGTTGGGAAAATCTTCATGTGTATGCCTTTCCACCTCTGCCTCTCCTCCCAAAGGTACTCCTAAAGGTCAGACAAGACAAGCCAAGGATGATTTTGATAGCTCCAGATTGGCCTCGGCAACACTGGTACCCATTACTGAGGAATCTGGTAAGGAAGCCTCCATGGCCTTTACCTTTAATTCCACACCTTTTGTCTCAGAGGGACGGTCATCTACTCAATGTCAAGCTTCACTCTCTTCATCTAACAGCCTGGCATATTCTGTTTTGAACCACAGCAGGTCTCAACTTCCTCAACAAGTTTTGAATGTGATTATGGAAGCCAGAAGACCTAGTACACGTAAAGTGTATGCAGAAAAATGGAAGAGATTTTTATTTTGGAGTGCAGCAAAGGATTTGGATGTTTCTGAGCCTAATTTGAGTGTGGCTCTTCAATATCTTACTGAGTTATTGGACAAAGGTTTGTCTTTCTCTTCCATTAAGATTCATGCTGCAGCAATTTCAGCTCACTATGATTGTGACCCACCATTGTTTTCTCATCCTTTGTTCAAGCAATTTCTTAGAGGGGCAAAGAATATAAGACCCCACGTAGAGCTCCTACTCCTGCTTGGGACCTCAATTTTGTGTTGGAGAAACTTACTCTACAACCTTTTGAGCCTGCGGCTACTGCTGAGTTGAAATACTTGTCATGGAAGACTGCTTTTTTGTTGGCCATTACTTCTGCAAGAAGGGTTTCTGAATTGCAGGCCCTTATGGCGGTTGAGCCTTTTTTGATTTTTCATAAGGATAGGGTATCATTACGTACTAATCCTTCATTTATGCCTAAGGTGGTTTCTAGTGTGGCTTTAAACCAAACTATTCATTTGCCTACTTTTTATGCAGATCCCCAAAATAGGGGGGGAAAGATTTTGCACACTTTAGATGTGCACAGGCAGTTGCGTTATTATTTAAGCAGGACTAGGGATTTTAGGCAGTCTCAGCAGTTGCTTGTTTCTTTTGCTTTGAGTTCTCAGGGCAAGCCTGTGTCAAAACAAACTATATCTAAGTGGATTGGGTTTTGCATTGCATTCTGTTACTCCCATCATGGCAAGGAGATTCCAGCTGGGATTAGGCCTCATTCCACTAGGGCTACTGCCACTTCAACAGCATTTCTAAGGGGTGGCAACTAAGGATATTTTGGAGGCAGCTACTTGGAGTTCAGTGCATACTTTCTCCAAGCATTACCACCTTCCTCTCTATTCTAAATCCAGGGCTGGTTTTGCCACTGCTGTGTTGCAGGGCATTTTGGCAGCTCCTGCTTCATTATAGTTTAGCCATCCTCCCTTACCTCTGCCTTGGGATTCTACCCAAGTGTTAGGACTGCAGCAATGTGAGATGAAGAACATAGTACAGTTTTGTACCTACCATAAATGTAGATGTTCGAAGATCCACATTGCTGCAGTCCAATTTTCCCTCCTTCCCCTCTGTGTTTAGGGGTGGTTGTGTGGGTGGGGTTCTATTTTTGTAAATTTGTATATATTGTACGTATATTAGGTACAGGAGTGTTTTGGTGTTTTTTGGTTTTGGCCTTATCTTTTTAGGGTCTTCTGACATCTGGGGCAAGAAAAGACTGAGGATATGACGTCGGTCATGCGCATTTGTACCCTGACGTCCTGATGTCAGACAAATGCGCCTTGACCGACGTCAGCCTTATACTTTGGTATTCGGGCCGACTGGGACAGCAGACTACCCAAGTGTTAGGACTGCAGCAATGTGGATCTTCGAACATCTACATTTATGGTAGGTACAAAACTGTACTTTCTTCACTCTGAACCCCCAGCCGGGGGAGTCCCCCAGAGATGCACTAGTCCATGCTTGGCGTCCCGGTCTTTTGTATGCTTACCCTCCAGTACCTCTTATTCCAAGGTTTCTATAGAAAGCTCATCGACTGTGGAGCAAAGCGATCCTCATTGCCCCATTTTGGCCTCACCAGGTATGGTTTCCCTTCCTTTGGTCTCATCTTCTGGCTCGATCTTGGATCCCATTCAGGATCTTATTTCACATCCCTCGTGGATTCCTCATCTGAGCCTGGACAGTTTGAAGCTCATGACTTGGCTCCTCCAGTTCCCCTAATTGCTAGGACTCCTGGATTATCCTCTTCAGTCAGGTCTATTCTGGTGGCAGCTCATAAGTTTTTCACCAAGAAGATTTACCATAGCAAATGGAAACATTTTTCCTTTTGGTCCTCTCAAAGGAGTTTAGACCCTTTTGCGGGTCCTGTTCCTGCTATTTTTGATTTTTTATCAAATATTTTTCGACAAGGAGCAAGCTCTTCTACTATCAAAGTTCAGTTAGCTGCCATCTCTCATTTTCACGTGGGTGAGAATTCTGCTTCTCTAGCCTCTTCCAGACAGTGTAAAGCCTTTATTAAAAGTACTTTCCTATTATGCTCCTCCCGTCAAGCTTCCTGTTCCCCCATGGGACCTTACAATGGTTCTTCAGGATTTGGTCGCTCTGCCATTTGAACCTGCAGCAACCACGTTTCTTAAGTTTTTGTCTTGGAAAACAGCGTTTTTGGTGGCTATCACTGCTAAAAGGGTTTTGGAACTGCAAGCGTTTACTATTAAAGTTCTGTACATGATTTTCTGTAAGGACAGGGTTTCCCTTCGTACCAATCTGTCCTTTCTTCTCAAGGTGGCATCACGAGTTAACATCAAACCATTAATTTACCTGTTTTCTTTCCAAATTTTGATAAAATGGAATGCAGACTCCACTTGTTGGATGTTCATAGACAGTTACGATTTTATTTACACAGGACTAGAACCTTTCGTAAATCGGATCAATTGTTTGCGTCGTCCTCTAAACCCTTTTGGGGTAAACCTATCTCTAAGGTCACTATTGCTAGGTGGATTTCCTTCTGCATCCTTCAGGTCTATAAGGATAAAGTTTGTCTCCTCCAGGTCAGGTGAAAGCTCATTCGACTAAGTCAATGGCTACTTCTGCTGCCTTTTGGTCGAGTTTCATTGGATGGTATTTGTTCTGCAGCTACTTGGTCCTCATCTCATACCTTTATTTCTCACTACAAATTGGATTTGATTTCTAGGAGAGCATCCTTTGGTTCCGCGGTGCTCCGGAATATCCTTCCATGAGGGCCACGCAGGGGTTTAGTAGCTGGGGAGACTGTCCCACAGGTTGAAGATCAAATGAAGTGAACTGCTTCAGATAAAGAAGTTATGTACTCACCATAACATTCCATCTGAGTAGTTCTTCATTTGTCTTCAACCGTCCCGCCCTCCTTCCCTCTGGCCTTACCATATGGACAGTCTCTTTGGCTGAAGTTGTTAGCTGCGTAAGGTGTTTTTACAGGTCGGGTTCTCAGTACAAGTGGCAGCAAACTCGATCTAGGGGTTGGAAGGTAGTGGAGGTGTGTTATGGGTAAGGGGCGGAGCTTGGAGCAGATGCCAGTGAACTTGCCGGCTCAGATCCGATACCCCTCAGGTTGAAGACAAATGAAGTAGAACTATCCAGATGGAACATTATAGTGAGTACATAACTTCTTTTTAACTACCTTTTGGGTTAAAACGAGTTATTTAAATAATAAGGTAGTTTGGTTTTGTACCTGTCTTTGTTTTATATTAAAATGTTTTAAAGAAAAATGCTTTAAAGAAAAGGGTGGCTGGACCTTTAAGGCACTTGAAGTGATGTAATGATTGCATCCTGTTACTGGAGTCTCTTTAAATAGAGCTGCTACTGTGGGTGAAGAGTCTGAAGAAGTTCAAGTATGGTTTAAGTGAACAAAAGCGCTTATTTTTCTTGAAATAGTTTACTGAAGGACTGACCATCTTTTTTGCTGAATGTCCTTAGTTTCTGGACCTGTAGCAGTATTTTGGATTATTTTGTAGTTTGTGTCGTGAAATCGGACGTTTGAGGTTTCTGCTTGAGCTGTGTATAGAGCCTTAGCGGTGTAGCTTTGAAATACCCCTTCAAATCAGGAAATCCCAAACCCTCTTTTTCTGTTGGAAGAATCAGTTTATCCCACTCGAGTCTTGCCATCTTCCCCTCCTAGATAAAATCCTTCAGCTCTTTATTAATTGCTATCTACAACTTCTCCTCTGGGTGATAAAGATATGCTTGATCTGTGTATAAAACTAAAGGGACTAAAACATTTTAACTGCTTGTATTTTGCTATCCATATCCATGTAACGGAGCTTCCAATTTATCAATTTTTGTATTATCTTTTGTTTTGTGTCTTCCCACATATCCTTCGCTGCCACACCAGAATCCTTTTTATTCCATACTCCTAAGTATTTCATTTTATCGTGTCCCCATAAATATTGCTGAACCAATTTGTGTGTGGGTACTTAACTTACAGCGATTGCCTTTGTTTTAGCTTCATTAGTTTTGTATCCCAAAAAGATTTGAAACCACCTCTAAATGTTCCACAGCACTGAAATGTCCATTTCTGGTTTTATCAGGTATAACGTATCATCTGGTATTAAAGCCACCTTTACTTGACTGCCATACCAATAATATCCTTGAATTTCTGAGTCCCTTATTTTCTTTGCCAATGGTTCGAAATAATAATGTAAATAAAAAAGTGGAAAGAGAACACCCCTACCTGGTTCCTCTGTTCAAAAAGAAATTATCAGAGAGGAGCCCACTCACTTTAATTTCCGCTTCCAATCCCTCATATACCCTCCTGCTTCCATTGCCCTGCTCACAAACTCCCATCTTACTCTTGTCAAATGCTTTCTCTGCATCAAGACCCACCAACAGTGGTGTTTTCCTACATTCTGCTTCTGTCTGGGTTATCAGTGTTCTGTTAATGTTTTCAAATGTTTGCCTCCCCTCCACAATACCACATTGATCCAGGTCTATCAGTTTTGACATCACCTGTGCTGTTTTTAGGGGGTCATCCCTTAAGTTATGACTGCAGCAGTTGTGCACGCTTACCATAAATGTAGATGTTAGAGTGTATTAGCTGTTCCAGTATTATTTGGTTGTTCCCTCCTCCTCTGTACATACTTTGGAGTTTTGGAACTTAGGCCCCTTGATCTTAGGGATCTTTTAGGGGGCCCCTATCTGTTGGGGGCAAGAAAGTACTGAGGTTATGTCGCCAACTGACTTCCTTTATACCCAGACATCTTGACATCGGTCTGGGCATGTGCTGGTTTCAGGAAGAGGATAAAATTCTCTGGTATTCAGGCCAGCCAAGGGCTTCCATGGCAGGAAATCCCATAAGTAATGATTCCAACAGTTTATATACTGAACATCTACATTTATGATAAGTGTACACAACTGTGCTTTTAGGGGACATGGAACAGTATGATTAAGGAAAACATGTGGGAATCGCACTAGCCTCCTTCCTTGAGCTGTTATCTAAACTTACAATCGTATCCTTTAACCCCCATTAGCTATCACTCTTCCTCTCCATTTCTCTCATTTTCTCCTGTACAGAATCGATATATGCCAAAATGACAAATTCTTTTGTAATATTTCTAAACGCCAAAAAGTTAATTTCTAAACACCAACAACCTCCTTTCACCCACACAATACGGCTTCCAACAGCACCATAGCACTACAACCACTCTCCTGTCTTTTACAAATACAGTGAACCTGCACAGAAGCAACAACAACTTTGTATCAGCAATATTCCTAGATCTATCCAAGGCATTTGACATGGTATCTCACACCATGCCACTGGATTCCATGACATCCCTTTCCTTTGCCCCTTCCATTCTAGCATGGTTTAAATGCTACTTGCCTGACAGACAACAGGCTGTCCATTGGCAAAACACACTATCTCCCCTATTTCCAACCACAATAGGTGTTCCACAGGGTTCAGTACTAGGCCCTTTACTCTTTTTCATATTTACGAACAGCCTCCATACCTCCACCCAACATGCCTCACTCATTCAGTACGCAGATGACTCCACTCTCATCTGCTCTGCACCATCACTCACTTCCCTTCACAAACTTACTCAAGAATCCTTCACCTCAGTAGAAAACTGGATTTTCCAGTTCCAACTCATCTTTAATCCCAACAAGACCAAACTACTCATATTCACTCCCAACGAAACTAAAACTATCCATCAACCATTTACAATCACATTCAAGAATGGCACTAGTATCTCCCCTACTGACCATACCAAACTCCTTGGTGTAGAAATCGACAGCAAACTACAGTTTGATGTCCATATCTCACAAACCATCACAAAGGTGCACAAAAAATGGGTACAATATATAGACACAGAAAATTTCTAACTGATCAGGCACGAATTACTCTTGCCCAAACATACCTACTATCCACCCTATTGTACACTGCACCAATCCTCACCCACCTAAGAAAACAGGACCTTGAACGACTTCAATCTTGTTACAATAAAATCGCTAGATTTGCTAATAACTCCACTTACAAAACACACCACTGTCAGGTACTGCACAAACTTAACTGGCTAGAACTTCCTCAGCTACTCAACTATCACCAACTAACTCTTGCCTACAAGAACTATCCCAACAAAATTCCATCTTTTAACCAACTACTAACCAGGCACATATCAAATTGCCCCCTACGCTCATCTGAAAAGTCACTCCTCTGCATCTCCAAAGCCAACAACTCCTCAGGACAAGCCCTGTTATCCCACAAAACAGCCAAAAACTGGAATAACCTCCCCCTTACTCATACCTCTGCTTCTACAGGCACCAGATTTAAAAACTCAAAGTACACCTAATGAATCATTGGTTATGCCCATGCATCAGATAACCCCATCTCCCTCTATAACAATTAACTTGCAAGTTACATCTCTAAACACCTGCTAAAGACTTGGGAATCTACTGCTAACATAAAATTGTAATTCTTTCTCTTGCTACTCTCATTTTGTTCTACTGCCTGCATTGTAATATCTCCTTATGCTGTTTTTGATTATGTAATATGTAAATTGTGGTATTGATCGTATTGTAATCTGTACGGAGTTTTTCTCCCTGGGCCTCCACTGTAAATGGACCTAGGTCCAGTCGGACTATCCTGGTAAACAAATGTAAAATAAAATAAAAATATTGCTGTTTATCAATAATGTATTTTTGTATTAGTATTATGTTTACTCTTCTCACAACCTCTTTGCCAACTACTTGTATGAAACTATACTCGCATTGTATGTATATATTGTATAATGATTGCTAATAATCTAATTTTTCTCTGTATAACAATTGTATTTTACTGTGGAGCTTTTCTTCCCGGGTCTGTGCTGAAAATGGGCTACTCGGCTCAGTCAGACTAACCCAGTCAAAAAATGTAAAATAAATATGAAAGTGATAACAGCTGTCACTTTGGCATTGAAGGCTTTAAGTCACATGTTCAAGGAAGGGGTCCTCCAGATTATGGCAGGTAATCCTACCTTGATGTTGCACGTGAACATTCAGGGGGACCCACATGTAGTCCTGTACAGTCTTGCAGTGCAAGCCTAGGAAGGTAACACAAGGGGTAGAAATGACTCTGAGTAGTCGCCAGGTGTGTTAGCAGACCAGCTGAGATCAATTCAAGTACACCCTTGATAATGGGTGTTGGAGGGTTGTTTTGTGGACCTGAGCAGGATGGGTGATGTGTACCAGAAGTAGACCCGTTTGCCTAATTTCTAAACAGGCAACTGAGGCAATTCTTTTGCAGGACAGCAGCTCTGAAAAATTGGAAGTATGTGTTCCCCCTGACTTCGACAAATCTTTGTTTATAAAAACAAACAAAAACTTTTCCTTCTATGCCCTTGATCCCCAGAATCATCCTAAAATCTTGGAGGAAAGGCCAAGAGTCATTCTAGTAGCCCAGTTTTGGATAAGACAGCACTGGTTCTCCTTCCTATGCAGTCTGGCATGGGAAAATAGAAAGTGTATGTGTTGACCTTCTAACCCAAATGAAATCATCCCTCCTGCACTCCAACTGTGGCACTTTAAGGTTGACATCATGGAAGATTTCCTATTAATTCCAGATGGGCATTTGTATTACGAGGACATGCCAAAGATTATGATAGAGAGGCTAGGAGATCAAACACAAGGAAGTCCTACCCAGCTGATTGAAAAAGATTTTCTCTATTGCCTATCCAAGAACCTAGACCCATATAAGGTTAAGGTGGCAATGATCCTGGTTTACCCGTCAGACCTTTACAAAACTGCCCTGTCTTATGCATCTGTGTCAGCACATGCTTCTGCCATTTCAGCCTTCCTAACTATGGGCTCGCTGTTGTATTCCAGGCCTTCAGTTAAACAGTTTCTTAATGGAATTCTTCGACTACCAAGAAGAGTGCTCCACTATGGGATCTTGACTGTCTTGCAAAAATTGATTGTCCTTCTCCACTTATCCTGGAAGATGTTAAGGTCACCATTCTTCTGCTAAAAGCATTTCAGAAACTCAGGATCTTTATGTGCAGAGTTTTCCACCAGTATCTGGTCCCTATGTGTAAACTTTTTTTATGCTTAAGGTAGTTTCTGAGCTCTTTCTTAACCAAGCCATTCACTTGCCAGTTTTCTTCTCAAAGCCACAGAGCAAAGGAGAAAGACCCCTTCCGTTCTTTGATGTGCACAGAAAACTGAGGCTTTATTTGCACAGAACAAAATAATTCAGGGGAACTGATCAGCTGTTTGTCTTTTTGGCTAAGGGGAATAAAGGAAGGCATTAAACTTTGTTAAAATGGTTTACTAATAGCATTTGATGTTTTCGTATAGCTTAAGGCAAATCTGCCTGTTTCTCTCTCTGTATACATTGGGTTGGATTTGCACCCTAATCCATTCATGTGTGCTTTTCCTCTCTCTTTCTACCGGGCCAGTCCTTGTTATCTGTAGAGCATGGGTGGGAGTTTCTGGGTAGGACCTGCGCACAGAGAGCTGTTAAATGTGATTCTCTCGGGCTTTGACACAGAGATAGTCTACCTAGTATAAGCCAAGAAAGCGCTGAGGATGACATCTGCCGATCCACCTCTTGAATTACTGTTTTTGCTTTGAGATGGGGGGGGGTGTATCTGCCAAGGTCTTGGATTGAAAGTGGAGCTCTGGAAAACTTGATGGTAGGAATTCCAAAAGTGAGGATTGCAATAGCGAATCTACTCAAACATCTGCATTTATGGTAAGTTCCCAACACAGATGTGTTATCTTCATGGCCTGTGTCCTTCCACTTAAGTAAACTCTCTCTCCCCCTTCCTCTCCTTTCCAGTTGACACCAGATATGTCTATACTGGCCTTGTCGTCATTACCCATGGTCTCTGAGTGTAGGATTTGAGGAATCCTTAGAAATACTTGCACTTAGTTGATTTGACGATGTAGGAGTTATTTTAGCCAATTTTATCTGGAACAGCGGAAAGAAACAACATGGAAGTTAGAAGAGGATCTTGAGCTTTTTTAAAGCCTGTAATGCTGAACCTGTACCGCCTTTGGTGACCAGTCCTTCAGTTTGAAGTTGATGAGCATGGATCACAAAGCTCTGTTATGGTAAGTGTATAACGTTTGATCCTGTTTATCCAGTCCGTTTAATCAGAGTTGTGGGTCCTTGAGATGCTTGTCAGATCTGAGATGACAAAATGATTGCTTCAGTCTCGAGCACCTTTAAAGTTTTCCTACCTATAATGCATCAGCATGTGAAGGTTCCTTGGGGCTTGTTTGTAGCCTTACTGTTCAGACTCGGTTCTGTTTAAGTCAGTCAGTAGCTTATAGTGTTTTCATTAGGTCAGTAGCTTATAGTGTTTTCATTAGGTCAGTAGCTTATAGTGTTTTCATTAGGTCAGTAGCTTAGTGTTTTCAGTCGGTCAGTAGCTTGTAGTGTTTTCAGTCGGTCAGTAGCTTGTAGTGTTTTCAGTCGGTCAGTAGCTTGTAGTGTTTTCAGTCGGTCAGTAGCTTGTAGTGTTTTCAGTCGGTCAGTAGCTTGTAGTGTTTTCAGTCGGTCAGTAGCTTGTAGTGTTTCCTCAGATCTTTTCACCATTCCTTTGACTTAAGCTTCTTTTTGTCTATTTTCTTTTTCTCCTCCCACTTCGTGTCATTAGCCGTACCAGCTTTCTTTAAAAAATAGAAATTTAAGACTAGATATGATTTTTTTTATGTGATATTTCCATATGTATAATTCTACCCATCTTCGGGTAGTTACTTGTCGCTGCTGTTATGGTTGTCATCACTGTTTAACTCCTTATTGTTCAGCTATGGATGGTAGTAAGAAGAGGCAAAAGTTTCAGGAACTGCCTTCATTACGAGTAAGTCTGTGCAAATCCTGCAGCAAATCCATGCATTTTGTCTGGGTGTTGAACACCGTACTGCTAACTGCACCGTTTGCAATTTATTTGGTCAGTGTGCTTGGTCAGAGAAGGAAAACTAAGCTGGTGGTCAAGGGCTTGTTTGCTACCAGATCCAGAGGTAGACCAGCATAAAAAGTTAAAAGATGGACACAGCAAGGAATGAGACTGGTCCAAAGGAAAGGAGGGGGATCAGGATCATAAAAAGAAAGAGTGAGTTAGAGGAGTCTCCTGGTACCATACCCCCAAAAATTGTCAGGACTGAATCAAATGTGTTTTTGGCTCTGTTAATATTTCTGGCATTGGCTCAAGTCCCTTCAGAGCTAATTGGCATTGAAGATGAATTATCTGCATGTATGATTTAGGGTGCCTCTCCCAAGAATGAATTTACAAGACTGCCTTCTTGCCACCCATTTTGATCTTGGATCGGTTTCTTTAGAAGCAGTGTAGACTTGAGATGGATCACATGATGAGTGCTTATACCAAGACAGAGCACTGTGGATGTCTTCCCATTCTCCTTTGCTCCAAGGCTGGAATTTGTTGCTCCTTCATCCTTTTTTTTTTGCTCCCTCCTGTTTCTGATCTTTGGATCAGGTGATATTGGGGCTAACTTCCGCCTGGAGCCAGTTGCTTCAGTACTGCGTGCACAGCATTCTTTGACTGTGAAACTTTCCATTTCACTCGACTCTGAGGATTGTGGATTTCAGAACCAATGTCTTTTTACTTTGAGACCCTTGTACCATCGTCGGACTTTCACATGTTGTGCTGTTTTTTTGTGGTCTGTCGTCAGTGTTCAGAGGCTATGCTGCTGATACCCTCCTTGAGTCCATCTCCTGTGTGTGATTTTGGGATTGCTTTGGCCATGTCAGCATATCTCTTCTTTAGAGATGGACGGTAATGGACCTTGGTGTTCCTTTGATCAGGCAGATAGGTGCTCAGACTTGGAGGCTATAGGGAAGATCATAGACATTCCTAGAACTACTACACAGGCTCCACTGGAGTTGGCATCCACAAGGACAGTCTCCCCTCTCTGTTTTGACCTTCTCAAACTTCCCAGGGTCAGAGCCAAACTGATGTTTTCCAGTGTACTAGCCATTTGCAAGGCCATTCCTCTGTTGACTCACTTGCCACCATCTGAGGTTCCAAAGAAGAGGATGTGCAAGAGGATTGAGGCTCATTGGACTCCCTGGATGCATCAATTACTTCAGTGACTCCAAGGATCATGAGGGATTTTCCCCAACCCCTCCTGAGAACCTCAGCTTTAGTGAGGATGTTCTTTGTAGTCAGTGCTGCAGTACTGATTCTTGGGTCTTTCTACCATGCAGAAGACTGCATCTGTCCCAATTTCCTGAGTATTTACATCATCAGTAACCAACAGACTTCTAAGCACTAATGTCTGAATGTTGGGAGTATTAGAAGGTCGTTCGGCACTGTCTTCAGCTCTTATTAGCTGTGCAGTCTGATGCACTTCAGTGTGTACAAATACGCTTGCTGTCATTCAGCTTGTTTTTTTCCTCAGAGTTTCTTCTCTCTTCCACTCAGATAAGTACCCCATTGGGGATTTTCCTCTTCTAAATTAATGTGTATAAAGGTTAACAATGGCTTGAAGTGTGGGAAGGAAATACCACAAAGATGTTCACTCAGTCCGTTCTTTTTGGGGCCTCAGCACATCTCTGATTGTCCTGATTGTGCTAAATTCGGAGTGAAGACCCTTAAATGCAGTGCCAAAGTCCTAGCCGCTCATTGACTTCTGAGTTTGTTCTTTCTGCATCATCACAACCACCAGAGTTATTCCAAAAAATACAAAGACAAAAAATTCAAAGAAAAACACTGAAGATATGATAGATGTCTTGGCCAGCACTACCATGTCTACTGTTGACTCAGGTCAGGTGCCTTTACACCCCCTGATCCAGCAACTTCTAGGTTTGAACCCTTTGGTGCAACCCCTCTGGAGGCGGCCATGGTTCCAGGTCTACTGCTCACATCTTCCACGACATCAATATTGGCTAGGTCTAAGGTTGCTCTTTCATGTTGTGGGTACAGAGGAAGATGACTTAGCTTCCTTAGCCTTGAAAACCCAGACTGACATCATGGTTGACGGACAGCTTCATCTGATTGCTTTGACAAAACCGCATTGACAAAGCTGACACCTCAACTGAAAAGAACAGTCTTCCTCTTCCATGTCCTCAGCCATTTATCACTTCAGCTCAAATTGAAGCCCAGGAGTTCATGGCCTTCATGAAATGTAGGGAACCCAAACCACTACCTCTGAAGGCTCCCCATCAGCGAGGCCTATGGAGCTGGCCTTTCAAAAAGATTCACAATCCTCAGACTCTGAGGATGAAGAGAAATTATCCTACTGTAGGCACCTTCCAACCCCACCTTATCTGGACTTGGACTCTGATACCCTCTCATCTGCCCCTTCGTAGAGGACCTCTCTTTTGGAGATACTCTTCATAATATGAAGAAGTCTTTTAATTGGGAAAGAAAACAAGTCTCATGAGCTCAGGCTCACTAAGGGAATTGCTGAGTTTACCTTCACCTAGGTCACTAGTTGTCCCCCTAGTGCATGTAGTGCTTGAAGATGTTTTTGAAGACGTCTCTTTACATCAAGATTCTTTGCCACCTGCTCCTAGGAAGCCTGATTAGTTTACAAAGTGTTTTATTTGACTCACACAGGGGTCTTTACAAAAACGATAAAGAAAATGTCAGTTTCTATTGAATCCACTAAAGGGATGCCAAAGCATGCAATTAGACATCCCTGCCTGATGACGGAAATCAGGTTTGGCAAGAAGGCCTATACCTCAGCTACCCTTTTCCTGAGGGCACTTAATTGCATATTCCATCTGCTGAAGTATTCATTATCCCTTCAAGACAAAATTATTAATAAGACAGAGACTGTTTCTGACAAAGTCATGTTTAAGGAAATTCAGATGATGGCTAAAGCAGCCTTACAGGTTTCCAGACGCTCCATAAAATGTGGGTATGATACACTAGATGTCATGCAGAGCAGCTACCATTGGCTCAGTCATTCACAGACATGTATGGCTCAGGACTTAACCACTCTCTGAGCAGGTCAAGGCAGAACTACTGGATGCTCCTTTAGACTAGGCATTCCTTTGTGGACCACAGCTGAAAAGGTGTTTGAAAAGCTGGGCAAAAAAGGAAAATTATTTAAAGTGGTGTGTTCTACCTGTACCCTACACCTAGGTGTAATAGAAACTACACATGTGAGAGTGTTCGATCTCGCCGTTTGTTCTTACACCTGGGTTCGGAGCCGATCCTCGGCTCCGTGTCGGTCGCTTGCAAGCTCTGCATCGAGAAGAAGCTCGAGACAACCTAATACCCACAATCCCCCTCTGCCTTTACCTCAGATCTAGTTTGCCGCTGCAGCGTTCGCATCACTGGCTCGAGCACCTAAAGCTAAGATTAAGATTTTTTTCTTGTTATTTCAGAATAATTTTATTCTAAAAAGTTTGTTTAGGGACTAAGTGTGTGTGTGTGGTACGGTTGAGGAATTCTCGGTTCCGTTTAAGTTTATTTTAAACTTATTAGAGTTTCCCTCGGGGCCTACCACCCCTTTCTGGATTGACTACCGGATAGACATTTTTTCTTTTACTGGATTTGACATTTTCACCGGATTGGACTTTACTGCTGGACTTGACTTCTCACTTTCTACCATATTAAGTTTAAGATGTCTGAGAAGGCTAAATCTGGATTCAAGCGTTGCCAATTTGGGCAAAAGATGTCAGTTACTGACAATCATAGTTCCTGCGTCTACTGTCTTGGCCCTCTCCATCTGCAAGAAGACTGCTCTATTTGTCATTCTTTCAGTGGGAGGGTCATGACAGATAGGCGCAGGAAACTCATGGATAGGGGTTTGTTAAAACCTACTTTTCAAGAGGCTCTAGATGCTTCAGACCAGGCATCCAAATCCTCGAAGGAATCGAAGACGTCGGAGCCCAGGTCATCGGCTCCGAGCTCTTCAGTAAAAGTTAGATCACTGGTTCCACAGACTTCGGGGCCGAGTGTTCAACTGTTGTCAGTTTCCGAGCCTCGAGTCTTGGAACCGTTGACGGAGCTCCCTCCCCCGACACTGTTGAGGTCGGCTCTGTCTTCGATTCCTTCGACCCGTTGTTCCAGACCCCTTTCTGATACCGATGTAGACCGCGTGGTGCAGAAGTTAATGGAGAATACGGCCTTATCCAAACTCATCTCGGTCTCCTCTCAATTGGTGTCGAGACTTGAAGGCCTTCCAATGTCTCCATCTGTTCCTCCTCCGAGACCTGTCCAGTCTTCGGAGCCGGAAGAACCTGAGCTGCTGATTGTGGAGCCCTCGGTGCCAGAACCGTCCTTTTCTCGGTCGGCTCTGTTCACCTCGACTCCGTCGGATCCGGTACCGGAGTCTCGGAGCCGAAGATCCATCCTGGGTTCCGGGACCGAGAGTTGGACCGATGTTTCGGTTCCGACGCTCCCTCTCGGGGCCACGGCTCGGATCGACTCTGTTCCGTCCTCGGGGTCGATGCCTTCGGGGCCTGTTTCAGGGATTCTTCCCATTTCTTCGGAACCGGGAGATACCTCGACTCGGGACCCGGGGGCTTTCGATCTCATGAGGAAGGTGTTGTCTACCCAGACAACCACATCAGCAGAAACAGCTTCTCCTCCCCATAAAGGTCCGTTATCCTCCTCTGCACCCACGGCTACAGCTAAGCGTCGAGCACCTGTGACTCAGCCACCCCTGGAGGGTGCCCCCTCTTCCTCGGAGGCTTCTTCGGATGCTCCCCCCGAAGAAGTCCCTAGGAAAAGATTGTGTAAGAGGAGACACTTAGATTCTCCACAAGAATCTTTGACATCAGATACTGACTTGGATGAGTCAGAAGGGTCCCCAAAGTCACCCTCAGAAGATGTCTCTTTTTCTGACATCTTGGAGATCCTAAAGCAGAGAGGTGATTGGCAGTCCCTCCCCCCTTCTGAGGATGAGTCGGTCTTGCTGAAGGCATTTGGTGCTCGCCCTTCCTCCTCCTGGGTCACTCCGCCCTTCGATGAGTTAATGGAGCTGATTGCTCGAAGGGCGTGGGAGACTCCTGACACGGTGGAGCCAGTCCCTAGAAAGCCTAATAAGTATATTACTGCACCCCAGGACAAGGCTTATCTGACAAAAGGAGTTCCAGTGGACGCTATGGTGGTGGCAGCGGCCACGAAAAAGGAGATGTCAGAATCTTTCTCATCTGTCCATCCCCCTAACAAAGATTCTAGGACCATGGACAGGTACAGGAAGCGCATTTTTAGTTCAGCGGCTTTTTCTATGCGATCCCTGAACTATTTGACCCACTTCACACGACTACAGAGGGATCTAATCAAAGAGTTGGGAGATACCCTCCAGGGTACTACAGATGCTGCTGTCTCGGAGAAAGTTACAGCACAACTCAATACCCTTACATCCATTGTAAACTCGTCCATGAGGCTGATCTCATACGCAGCCGAAGGATCGAGTAGGGCAGCAGCTTCAGCGATTGCTCTTCGTAGACAATCCTGGATGCGCTTATGTTCATTTGCGGAAGCCTTCAAGTCTTCCTTTACTAACGCCCCATTTGACGGTGCCACTCTCTTTGGCCCCAAAGTAAAGGAGACCCTTACCCGGTGTGAGCAGGAGGGAAAGACTCTGTCTGCTGTCTGAGTCTGTTTTTCCACCCCATCCAGACCGTACCCCAAAGGGCAACGCGGTGGGAAAATGTGGTTTCGAAAACCCCAAGGTTCTTTCCCAGGCACACAGGGTGATGCCCCCTCTAGAGGCAGAGGAGGGGGCAGAGGTGGAACACGCCGCCCTGGCGGCAGAGGGGGTCCGCAAAACCAAGGTGACAGGGATACCCCCCCTGGAAAACCTTTCCAGCACTCCTGAGAGGAGGCCCGACTGTCCTGCTCTGGAGGCAGTCGGGGGTCGCTTAGCTTTATACCCTCAGGCCTGGCAAAATCTTACTACAGACAACTGGGTAAAAAGCGTGGTTACCAGAGGTTACAGAATACCCTTCCTATCCACCCCCATTCCAAAGAGAAGACTCCCAGATGTGCCGCCCCATCTGCGAGACCCAGCAGCTATAGAAATTTCAAAGCTGCTAGAAAAAAAGAGTCATCCAACCAGTCCCAGCGGACCAAAGAGGATTCGGAACTTACTCAAGGTTCTTTTTAGTTCCAAATAAGACAGGAGACTGGAGGCCGATTCTGGACCTAAGCAACCTCAATACCTTCGTCAAGAAAGAAAAGTTCCAAATGGTCACGCTTCAATCGATCCTTCCATTCTTACAGAAGGACGACTGGATGTGCTCCATAGATCTGAAGGACGCATACTACCACATCAAAATGGCCAGGGCGTCCAGAGATCATTTGCGCTTCCGGCTGGGAGCCAGTCACTATCAGTTTCGAGCCCTGCCCTTTGGTCTGACCTCAGCCCCCAGGGTTTTCACCAAATGCATGGCAGTGGTAGCGTCTCATCTGAGACGCATAGGATTCCAGGTGTTTCCGTATCTGGACGACTGGCTCCTTTCTGCCACCACCCGGCGTCAACTGATACAGGCCAGGGATTACACTACAACTTTGTGTTCACCTCGGAATTTCCGTAAATTTCGAAAAATCTTTACTACAGCCATCACAGCATATCTTATTCATAGGAGCGGAATTGGATACGCATCATTTAATTCTAAGGCTTCCTCCAGAAAGGATAGCCTCACTACAAAGCCACATATCTCTTCTTCTGTCATCCAGAAAATCCCCAGCAAAACTGGTTCTGAAGGTTTTGGGTCTCATGGCAGCTTCTCTCATTGCGATACCATTGGGAAGACTGCACATGAGAGTTCTACTATGGCTACTGTTTGCACAATGGTCGTTCCAACAACTACCTCTGACGCACGAAATCCTGATCACAAACACATGCAAATCACACCTAGCCTGGTGGCTTCAGACTTGCAACCTTTCCAGCGGAAGACCATTTGTGCTACCCACGCCGACAGCTACGGTGACCACGGACGCTTCCCTGATAGGGTGGGGGGGCATCTTTCAGGGACAGACAGTCCAAGGCGAATGGACCAATTTAGAGTACAATCTGCACATCAATGTTCTAGAGTTGAGGGCAGTGTTTCTAGCGTTGCAACACTTTGCTCCCCTTCTTCCTCTAGGGACTATTGCAGTTCAGACAGACAACATGTCCGTAGTCTGGTACATAAACAAACAAGGGGGAACCAAATCTTATCAGCTATGCAGAGAGGCCATGAGAATCTGGCAATGGGCGGAGTCCACAGGTCGCTTTCTGATCGCAACGCATATCCCGGGGTCATCCAACGTCATAGCCAACAGGCTGAGCAGAGCAATCCTGTTGCCTCACGAGTGGTCCCTCAAACAGTCAGTTGCGAAGAAGATTTTTCGCAAGTGGGGCCAGCCTTCCTGCGATCTTTTGCCTCCAATGAACGCCAAATGCAGGAGCTACTTTGCCCTATTACCCCCTCCAGGGGAAGTCCCCAGGGACGCACTGGTTCACGATTGGCCCCCGGGTCTCCTGTACACTTTTCCTCCCTTTCCCCTGATTGCAAAGTTTCTGCAGAAAGCCAACAACCTGCAAAGGACGATTATCCTCATTGCCCCATTCTGGCCTCGTCAGATTTGGTTTCCCTTTCTTCTGGCGCACCGCATTCGGGGATCCTGGACCCGGAGCCAGATCTACTGACCCACTCGTCAGGGGCTCCCCACCCCTTGCTCTTGTCACTCCATCTAGCAGTTTGGCTGCTCCGCTTCCCTACTTAGCCAGGTCTGATCTTCTCTCACCTGCAGTTCAGAATATACTAGTGGCTTCTCATAAAGCTTCCACTACAAAGACCTACACTAGTAAATGGAAGCGTTTTGTGTTCTGGGCAAATACACAGCATTTGGACCCTGTTATAGCTCCTTTAAACAAGATCTTGGAGTTTTTAACAGAATTGTTCCACCAAGGAGCTTCTCCTGCCACTTTTAAGAGTGCAATTGGCTGCCATTTCCAACTTTCATGTGGAAGAATGTGGGGCACCTATTATGGCTCACAGACTTTGTAAGGCCTTTTTAAAAGGATCTTTCCATATTAGACCACCAGTTAGAACTCCTACATCTCCTTGGAATCTAAATCTTTTGCTATCTAAATTGATGTTACCTCCATTTGAGACAGCCTCCTCTTGTCCATTGAAGTATTTGTCGTGGAAGACCCTCTTTTTGGTAGCCATTACATCCGCTAGGCAAGTGTCTGAGCTTCAGGCTCTTTCCATTAAACACCCTTATCTGATATTTCACTCTGACAGAGTATCTCTTCGCACTAATCCATCCTTTCTCCCCAAAGTTTGCTCTATTAATAACATTAATCAATCCATTGAACTGCCTACCTTTTTCAAAAATCACTCCAATAAGTTGGAGTATATGTTACAGAAGTTGGATGTTCATAGACAACTTAGATTTTACTTGGATAGAACAAAGGATCACAGGAAATCTGATCAACTTTTTGTAGCTTTTGCTGACAGCAGGATAGGTGTAGCAGTTACTAAACTAACTCTTTCCAAATGGCTAACTGATTGTATTATATACGTTTATGATTCTTCAAATCAAACTTTATCTGTCAAACCCAAAGGACATTCTACAAGATCAGTGTCTACATCCCTGGCTCATGCAGCTCGCCTACCATTAGACACGATTTGTGCAGCTGCTACTTGGTCTAAACCACATACATTCATCTCTCATTACAAAGTAGACAGGGTTTCTAGGGACAGGGCAACCTTTGGTTCCACTGTGCTCAAGAAAGTTCTCCCGTGAGTTCCTCAGGAACATGGAGCTAGGGACACTACCCAGGTGTAAGAACAAACGGCGAGATCGAACACTCTCACATTTAGAAGTTATGTCCTTACCATAACGTTCCATGTGGAGTGTTCATCTCGCCTTTGTTCTTAAATTCCCACCCTCAGGAAGAACGTTCAGTTTGGTGCCTGGTCTGGAGTATTCTGCTTCTGCATTTGCAGTGGTTGTATATGTATGATGTACATGTGTATATATATATATATATATATATATATATATATATATATATATATATATATATATATATAGATATAAGTGTTCTTGCTTTTATGTAAATTTTTGGCATGAGTGTGTTCTCTCTCTGACTGCTGGTTTGCTTGCAAACTAGATCTGAGGTAAAGTCAGAGGGGGATTGTGGGTATTAGGTTGTCTCGAGCTTCTTCTCGATGCAGAGCTTGCAAGCGGCCGACACGGAGCCGAGGATCGGCTCCGAACCCAGGTGTAAGAACAAAGGCGAGATGAACACTCCACATGGAACGTTATGGTAAGGACATAACTTCTAATTCCTAGCCATGACCATACCCCTGGGACAGGACAAGAGGAGGCCTCCTTGTGGTAAGAAAGTCAGAAAATCCAGAAGGTGGCAACTGGAACAGACTAGGGATCTCCAAAGTGTCCACCCAGCGCAGAGAACAGCTTTGACCAGCCCCTGACCCCTCTACCCCTACCCACCCTCCCCTCCTCCTTTCTGGCAGGAAGACTCTTCTCCTTCCTACAAGAATGGAAAACCATTACCAAGGACCAGTGGGTCCTTCAAATCATAGGGGCTTTTCCATTCAGTTCACAGAAATTCCGTCCTCCCTAGGACAGGGTGGATGCCGCAGTGGTTAATGCTGTCGCCTCACAGCAAGAGGTTCTCCAGTTCGATTCCTGGATGGGGTGCATGTTCTCCCTGCGTTCACGTGGATTTCCTCCAGGTACTCCGGTTTCCTCTCACATTCTAAAGACATGCTTCTGGAGCATTTCTCCCCAGGCCTCTGTTGAAAACAGGATCTGTGGAACCTAGTTGGACTTTCCCGGTCAAATGTTAAATAAAAATAAATAAATAGCCATACCAAAACCACCAAAAGAGTAGGAGAGTCTCTTAACCACTTATTATTTTAACGAGGATCTTTTCCCTCCAGGTCAGGAAGGAAAGGGTTTATTCAAGGATTTTTATGCTCCCTAGAAAATGAGGCACTTGGAGGCTTGTCTTGGATATATCAAGGCTAAACAGATTACTTTGTTCCAAAATTCAAAATGCTAACCTTACAGAAGTTAACTGTCCGTGATCTTCCAGGATGCATACATGGTTAAAGTACACCTAAAGGATGTTTACCCTTGCATCCCATTTGCACACTACCACAGAAAGTACTTGTAACTTGTAGCAGCAGAAATGGCACTACTTTGCTTTACCATTTGGCCTCTCTACTGCTCTAAGAGTTTTCACAAAGTGCTTAGCTCTGCTGATAGCCCACTGCTAGGGGTTCATAATTACTCGTACTTAGATGACTGCCTCATCTAGGGAAAATCCACAGAACTGACAAATGGTTTACAGGTCACCTTCCAGTCTTGCCATAAACCTCTGCAAGTCTCAAACTCTTCCACAAGGTTCTCTTTCTTAGAGCCATCATAGACTGTATGCAACAAAAAGCCTTCCTTCCACAGGAAAAAAAAATGTTCCTGGCAGACTACATGATCACCTTCCTGCCAAAAAAAACAAATCTCCACAACAGAGTTTCTCAGGATCTTGGGATACATGGCTTCTTGCATACTAGTGATCCCCCTTGCAAAGCTGCACATATGAGAGCTGCAGTGGTTCCTAAAAAATTTGTGAGAACAGCATTGTGCACCCCTAGAACACTCCTGCTTCTCCTTTCATGCGAAAAAAAGGAGCTGCTGTGGTGTAAAACCACAATTTTACAGAATCTACATATAAACGTTTGTCTGCCTCTCCATCACTACAGATAGCTTAGGAATAGTCTGGGGACTGTAAAGGTGCAGGACATCTGGATTCTAGATTCGAGGAAGCTGCATATCGACCAATAAGAGCTGTCTACCTAGCCATGAAAGTCTTTAAATGGAGTCTGACACCAGGAACTTTACATATTTGGACAGACGCTACCCGAGTCCTGTTGTACATAAAGAAGGGGGCATCCTTTCCAGAGCAAGCATGATTCTCTTAGTGCCGTACTGGCCAAGACAGCACTGGTTTTCCTTCCTCTTGACCCCCAGTGAAGGAAGATTCCACCCTCTCCCACTGGAGATAGACCTGCTCAGCCAGGTCAAAGGTAAGAATTCCATCTTCACCTGGCCACACACTCAGCCTGGATGATTGGGTTTTAATGCCAAAAAGCATCAACTACCACCCCTCTGAGGTGCTGACCATCCCTGGGGGTTGGGAGGGTGGCTTAATGGCTAAGATGTTTTCCTTACAAACACAAGGTGCAGAGTTCGAGTCTCACAAGGGATAATTGGCTAGGCTTAAAATGGCTCACAAGGGCAGTTAGCTTAGTACTAAACTGTGAACCTATGAAGAAGCAAAGAAACTCGCCACTAGAAAATCACACCTAGCAAAATGGAAGAGGTTCTCCATCTGATGTCATAGCAAGAACACCATCCCTCCTCAGGCACACATTTTAGTCTTACAATACCCTTTGTCTCTGTTCAGCCAGGACCTTTCTTCTTCTAGCATTCTGCCGTAGCAGGTTGCGAACCCTATTCCCTTCCATTTACTCTCATCTCCACTTGAAGCTATTTCTAAAAGGGGTCTTTCACTTGAGGCCTCCCAGAAGGAGCCCAGTTCCTACCTGAGGTCTCAGCTATGTCCTAAAAAATCTCATCATGCCTCCCTTTAAACTAGCAGTATCTGCCTTGTTAAAGATGCTCACTTGGAAGATAACAGTACTAATTGCCATCACTTCTGCAAGGAGGGTGTCTGAGCTACAAGCAGTTATGTACAAATAGCTTTTCATGGTATTTCACAGGGATAGGGTAACCCTTAGCAGTTAACTATCTTTCATGCCTAAGGTGATAAAAGAACTTTCTCTAAACCAGGTCATCAATCTGACGGTTCTTTTTCCAAACCCACAGAACAAAGTGGAGCAAGTCCTTCATTTACCTGGATGTGCACCGACAAATCAGATACTGTTTAGACATGACAAAACCCCCAAATAGAGCAGAGCAACTGTTGGTGGCTTTCGCAGACAGGAAAAGGGCAAACCTGTCTCTAAACAAACCATATCCAAATGGGTAGCCAGTCGCATTATACACTCACCTTGGAAAAACTCTTTCTGGTCATGTCAAAAGTCCCTTCCACCAGGTACAGAGCAGCTATCACTGCCTTCCAAAGGAGTTCCTGTACAGGCCATCCTAGAAGCTGCCACTTGGAACTCTGTGCACAACTTCACAAAACACTACAATTTAGACATTACCTTTAGCTCGAGCAGGGTTTGCTACAGCCATCCTGAAAATCTTTTCTTCAGGGCAGACAGCCTTAGCTGTCCTTCCACTAGATTTGGGAGTCCTCCCAAGAATCCGTACTGCAACATTAACTGTGAAGAACATAGTGCGGTTTTGTAACTACGAAGAACATAGTGCGGTTTAGTAACTATGAAGAACATAGTGCAAATGTTCATCATGTTTCACTGTTGCAGTCATTACTCTTGGGGTTATCCTGCTGGCAGGCTACCCTCAGTCGGCCAGAATTCCAAAGTCTAGGTCCGGCATCGGTTGCTGTCGCCTCTTCCCTGACGTCAGTGCTCCAGGGGTATAAAAGATGCATCCGACGCCATTTTCTTCAGTCTTTCTTGCCGCGCGGTGCCCGAAGCAAAAGCAATTCGCAAGTGCTGGTCGGCCGACTCCTGAGATTTTCAAATCCGAATTTTAGAACCGAAGTCTTCATTAAAGCTAAGTACCCCTTTGGGGAAACACTTTTCTTGCTCCAGACCGATGTCAGAAAAAGTTAACAATTGTATTTCTTGTGGGAAGCAAATACCTCATAAGGATTTTCACTCTTACTGTATTCCTTGCCTAGGCCCTGATCACAACGTTGCTAGCTGTCAGTTTTGTGCTAGATTTAACCGACGCACTATTAAGCGTCAGTTCGATTTTGCATTTCATTACTTTGGCCGAAGATTTAATTATATAATGCCGTCGGACCAGCCAACAACCGGAGTTTACAAAAAACACAAGGAAAAGGATAGGCATCCGAGGTCTGCTAGGCCAGTCGCCGGTTCTCAGTGAGGCGCTTTCGCAGCCCCTGGCGTCCGCTACCTCAGAGCCACAGGCCGCTTCAGACTCCCACATGGAGCCGACTGGGCCTCTGGATACTCAAGGTATTGGACACTCGGAAATCATTCCCTCAGATGGGTCCGGAGCCGCTGAGCAGGCATCGGCTTCTGAGGCTGTCTTCAGACCTACACAACTATATATTAAGCCATCTTCAGCTTCAAAGACTAAAGCAGCTCTAAAGACAAAGAAACAAGTACAGCATTCTCCTACTCAGACATCCATGCCTAAGAAACAGATGCTCCAAATGGCCGAAGACCTAATTACTTTGATCAGGGGCTCCCATCCCCCTCCTGATAAGAGGCCTAGGCAAGAGACAGAGTATGTTTCTTCTGATCAGGTTTCTATTTCCTCTGATTCCTCTTCTAAACAGGATTTACTCCATGCTTCCCTTTGAGGATTCTGATGCTGAAGAATCCATTCCTTCAGCCTCTCCTCCTGAGGATTATTCTTTTGGGGAAACCCTGCACACTATGAGGGAGCATTTCCACTGGGAGAGCCAAGATTATTCTGCATCTAAGAAAAGGCTCAGAGACTTTCTGCTACTTCCTCAGCACAGACCCCTTGCTATTCCACCTGTTCTAGACATTGTAGATGTATTTTCAGAGTCCAGCCTGTCCCCTGTGTCTTTACCCCCTGCACCTGCTAAGCCAGACAGATATTACAAGGTCCCGAATTCCCATAAATTCCTATATAAAAACCCTGCTGCTGACCCAGAAACTATATCTCAGGGTCCCAAAGGGGTTAAAGCTTCCACTGCAAAAAACCCTGTCCCCTCTGATAGGGATTCTAGGGCTCTAGACAGATGGGGGAAAAAGTCTACACTTCTGCTACCCTGGCTGTAAGGGCTTTAAATTGTCAGTTTCATATGCTTAAATATCAGCAATATTTAATGTCATTGCTTAAAGCTTAAATAGAAATTGTTGACAAATACTGAATGTTCAGAGAACAAGTAATTGCAGGATTTATTGCATGCAGCTGAACAAATGGGAAAGCATACTTTGCAATGTGGATATGATTCTCTGGAGGCCTCTTGCAGGGCCGCTGTTACAGGTTCTGTTATTAGAAGGCATGCTTGGTAATAGGAACAGAATCTGCCTGATCATATTAAAGCAAAATTATTAGATGCACCATTACAGCATGATACTTTTGTACTAATGCAGAAGAGGTGTTGAAAAAAATGGAGGATAAAGCAAAATCCATGCAGACAGTCGAGGATTTCTTACAGGTACAGCCACCCAGGTTTAGCAGGAACTGGCCTTCTAAAAATTGGTCCTTTCCAGTGTCCAGACCACAAAGAGGCAGATACAGGCGTCCCAGCGGCAGATCTCAGACCCCCAAGGCTCATACAGGCCTAAACAATGGGGTGCTCCTACCTCCAAAAGCGGAGAAGACAAATCACAGCCTTACAGGAAACAGTCCCAATGACTTTTCCTCTACCAGATCCAAGCACTTCTCTTTTGGCAGCCCCCTTAGGGGGAAAACTAGCACTTTTTTCATTAAATTGGCAAATGGTTACCCAAGACAAATGGGTCCTGAACATAGTGTCCCGAGGCTACAGGTTCCATTTTCACACTCTACCAAGGTCAAAAAGGTATGCCAGACCTGCCACACAATCAATGGGCAGAGGCACAAAAACAAATTACAGCCCTCATGGACACGAGGGCCATTCAGCAAGTACCACAACAAGAGCAGGGGCAAGGATTTTACTCCAGACTTTTCCTAGTACCCAGAAAGGACAAAACCTGGACACCAATACTGGACCTGTCTATACTAAATACGTTTCTGGAAGTTCCAAAATTCAAGATGTTGACTTTTTAGCAGTTGCTGCCCATGCTGGGCAAGAAGGCTTGGCTAGTAACTTTGGACCTAAAAGAGGCATACCTGCATGTCCCAATCAGACAATCTTGCAGAAGATACCTCAGACTCATAGCTGGCTCAATGCATTACCAATTCTCTGCACTGCCCTTTGGCTTATCTACTGCGCCCAGGGTCTTCACAAAATGCCTGGCACCAGTAATTGCGTTTTGTAGACAAAAAGGAATTCATATATATCCCTACTTGGATGACTGCCTTATTCAAGGAGAGAACAAAGACATTCTTCTAAAGCATCTGGCATTTGTAAAAAGATTGCTAATTGGCCTAGGGTACACAGTAAATGAAAAGAAATCAAAGCTAGTGCCCTCAAGAGAATATTCCTGGGTGCGAGCTTAAATACAACTGCCCAGATGGCTCATCTCACGCCATACAAACAAAAGCAACTGACTACTTACTTCAAGAAATTGGCAACAAAAACCCACTTATCTGCAAGGAAAATCCTGCAGGCCTTGGGTTTCATGGCATCCTGCATTCTACTAATTCCATTTGCCAGACTGCATATGAGGAAACTACAATGGTATCTAAAAAGTGTTTGGACTCAGCATTGCCACAGCCTGGAGACGTTAATTGCACTCATTCCCTGCCTGCAACAGGAGTTTTGATGGTGGGCAGAAGCCTGTCACCACAACAAGGGTCTGCCATTCAGTTTACCCACAGCCAGACAGACACTGACAACGGATGCATCAGATTATGCCTGGGGGGCCCATATGGCAGGAAAATGTATTCAGGGCACATGGCCTGCAAACCAGATGCATCTTCACATCAATCAAAAAGAGATGCTAGCTGTTCAAAATGCCCTGACAGCTTTCAAGGACCTGCTTCACCCAGGACAGTTACTGTTAAAGACAGACAACACTACGGTCATGTGGTACATAAGCAGGGAGGTACACATTCCTACCCCCTCTGCAGACAAGCAATGACCTTATGGGACACAGCATTGGCTTTACAAGTTTACCTGCAAGCACAATTCCTGCCAGGAAAAACAAATACTCTGGCAGACGAACTAAGCAGAAACCTCATGGATCCCCACAAATGGAAACTGGATCCACAAGTCTTCAGCATGATAAGGAAATGGGGATGCCCAGACATAGATCTATTTGCCTCCCCTCACAACTGCCAATTGCAGAGATTCTACATAAGGATTTACCGCAAGCAAGCATGGAAAGTGGACGCCCTATCCTTCAGCTGGAAAAATCTAACAGTATATGCTTTTCCCCCATTGCCTGTCCTTCACAGGGTACTCCTAAAGGTCAGACAAGAGAAGCCAAAAATTATACTGATAGCACCAGATTGGCCACACCAGCACTGTTACCCAATCCTAAAGAGCTTGTCTCAAGGTCCAGCATGGATATTGCCTCAAACTTCTCACTTGCTGACCCAACAAAACAATCAGATCCTGCACAGCCAACTCAGGACCTTAAATCTGGCAGTATGGCGGGTAATGTAGCCATTCAGAACACTCTTTCAAAAGCTGTTATGAATGTTATCTTGGAGGCCAGGAGGCCCAGTACCAGAAAATCTTATGCAGAAAAATGGAAGAGATTCCGTGCTTGGTACCAGGAACAAGGCTTTGACACGTGTGTACCAAATATCCCTCAGATTTTACAATACCTAACTGAGATGCTGAACAAAGGCCTTTCTTTCGCATCAGTTAAGATCATGCCTCTGCCATTTCAGCCCACTACAATACGGAACCACCTATCTTTTCTCATCCTTTAATAAGGCAGTACCTCAGAGAGGCCAAAAACATTAGGCCTCCAAGGAGAGCACCAATTCCGGCCTGGGACCTCAATTATGTTTTGGAAAAACTCACACTGCCTCCTTTCGAGCCAGCATCAACAGCAGATATAAAATTCTTATCCTGGAAAACAGCTCTGCTCCTAGCAATTACCTCTGCAAGGCGAGTCTCTGAGTTACAAGCACTAATGGCTGTGGAACCTTTCATCATTTTTCATCCAGACAGGGTTTCTCTGAGGACAAACCCTACATTTATGCCTAAGGTGGTGTCCAGTGTGGCCCTCAACCAAACCATTCACTTGCCCACCTTTTATCCAAATCCACAGAACAAGGGTGAGAAAATTCTGCATTCTTTGGACATACACAGGCAGTTACGCTTCTACTTGGACAGAACTAAAACTTTCAGAAAGACTGAACAACTTTGTGTCATATGCTGCAGGATCACAAGGAAAGGCCATCTCAAAACAGACTATTTCTAAATGGATAGGCTATTGCATCTGCTTCTGCTATTTTCAACGTGGCAAATCAGTGCCTAAGGGCATTAGGTCTCATTCCACCAGAGCAGCAGCCACTTCAGCAGCCTTCCTCAGAGGAGTACCAATCAAAGATATCTTAGATGCTGCAACTTGGAGTTCAGTGCACACCTTCACAAAGCACTACCACCTGCCTCTTAACTCTAAGTCCAGAGCAGGCTTTGCCACTGCAGTTCTGCAGGGCCTCATAGCCTCTCCTAATGCTATTTAGCCCAGCCACCCATCCTCAGCTTTGGGATTCAACCCAAGAGTAATGACTGCAACAGTGAAACACGAACATAGTACAGTTGTGTACCTACCATAAATGTAGATGTTCGAGTGTATTCACTGTTGCAGTCCAAGTTACCCACCCTCCATTTCCCTTTTCTTTGCTGGGACTTATCTGTACTTCTCTATCCTATACAACCTGTTTGGTGTATTTGCTTGTAGATGAAGAAAATGTTATTTTTGTGCATGCATTTTTATTGGCATATTTTTAGCCTACCAATTTGTGGGGCACCTGACATCTGGGGCAAGAAAAACTGAAGAAAATGGCGTCGACTGCATCTTTTATACCCCTGGCGCACTGACGTTAGGGAAGAGGTGACCGGAATCGACGCCGGACCTAGACTTTGGAATTCTGGCCGACTGAGGGTAGCCTGCCAGCAGGATAACCCCAAGAGTAATGACTGCAACAGTGAATACACTCGAACATCTACATTTATGGTAGGCACACAACTGTACTTTTTGTCACACTTATCAAAATTGTAGATGTTAAGATCAGTGTCATTGCACTAGCGTCCACCCTCCAGTTCTATCTGCTGACTCTCTCCTTTCCCCTCTGGAGGCGACTTCTGCAAATAAATCCTTCATCATCCCCTCTCCTCCTTACTTGTGTGTTACTGCCCTTGCTAATCCTGACATCTGAGAATGTTGTGCTGTTCTGTGACATCAGACTGCTTGTACACTCCTTAGAAAGACCTGAAGATAGTGACGACCGACATGCAGATGTCAGTTCTCAGATATCTGTCAGCTAGAGATGATGTAAAGACTCTGGAAATAACTTCTGCATGACCGGAAGACTAGAATCAGTGCTGCAACACTGATGTACTCAAACATCTACAGTTATGGTAAGTGTGGCAACTGTTCTTTTTGAAACTTGTGCACCAGAGTTGAGTTGGCCAACAGACCCTTTCAAGACAGATTGTTTGAGGCATGCATTTCCACCTTATCTACTACTTGGGTGGTTCCTTTAGTGGAACGCCACCAGGAGAGCATGGCATTAGCCTGACTCATCCAAAAATGTACTAAGGAGGCCTGTGAAAATTCCACACACCCCCAAGGACAGGTATATATTGTTCATATTTATCTCTCTTGTGGTAGTCTTAGCTGTAAAGGTTGTATCCTGACAAGGATATAACAGCTGGCCAGCTTCCAAAGCTTCAGGGCACCTTCCACACCCCCCCCCCCCCACCAAAGCAGTTTATCAACTTGAGCTGAGCTGACTAAATCGACAGGTTTGGGTGCCAAGCCCTTCAGAGGTTTCCTGCCCTTAAAGAGAGCAGTTATCTGTCTGGTTTTGAGAACTGAAGATTGGCTTGTGCTCTTCCTTTGTTTGGCGGACAAGTTTCCTTTGGAGAAAAAACTTTCCTGCTTAGAAAATTTATTTTTAAGCTAGGAGTTTGTGTTTTAATGGACTGTCATATGACCTTTAAATGGGCACGCATTTTTGTTCCTGTTAGTTTAAAAGTTGTTTAGTTTTAAACCTTTTTTTCCTGTGAAGAAATTTTTAAAAACACTTTCCCAGTCCTGCAAAATGGAATAAAGTGCTTTTCGTTGTACTTTTGTGTGAAAAGTGAGTTTAAAAACTGTAAATTTTTACTGGTTTATGCTGCTTGTTTTCCCTGGAAAAGTGGAACTACTTTTGGCTTGACCATTGAACAATCTACAGGTCTCACTGTCGGTCCTTCTAGCCATAAAAAAAAAAAAAAAAAAAGTTAAGCAAATCGCCTTTGTCACCACAGTTCGCTAGCAATTTATCTCGGCTGCAGGTGGTTGACTGCTGTGGCCAAAACTGGTTCATCAGACCTCTCATCTTTTACCCCGGATCCCTGTGGTGAAGCACCCAAAACCACTATGGACCCAGGGGGTTAGCCATGGACTTTGCGGCTGTTGGGATCCCCTCAGTTGGCAAGGGAGAGACACTTATGTCAACCTTTGTAGAGGGAACTGGGAAGACTTCCCGGTTTTGTTAGTGTTGTACCCATCCCTGAGGAAGCTGCTGCTGCTGCCATTAAGTATACTCTAGGCCCAATTTCATGTCATAAAGAAACATAAAACTAGATTGGTGACTATGCTTTCTCAAATTTCCTTAGAAAGGAATAGTTTACTAGGTCTGCCTCAGGGTTTATATTGATCCTTCTGATAAGATGGTTTCTGGTAAAAGAAAGAGGGATGCCTTTTCCTGAAGAAATTCAAGACCCTGAAACTGGGTGGGTAGATGAAGGGACAGGTACAGGGTTTTCTCCTCAATTTTTTGATTCAGGCTTTGAGGAAAGCATAGATGTTCATCGTGTTTCACTGTTGCAGTCATTACACTTGGGTTATCCTGCTGGCAGGCGACCCGCAGTCGGCCCGAGTTCCAAAGTCTTGGTCTGGCATCAGTTGCGGTCGCCTCTTCCCTGACGTCAGTGCGCCAGGGGTATAAAAGTTGCAACCGACGCCATTTTCTTCAGTCTTTCTTGCCGCGCGGTGCCTGAAGCAAAAGCAGTTCGCAAGTGCCGGTCGGCCGACTCCTGAGATTTTCAAAATTGAGTTTCAAAACCGAAGTCTTCAATAAATCAAGTACCCCGTTGGGGAAACTTTTTCTTGCTCCAGACCGATGTCAGTAAAAGTTAATAATTGTATTTCTTGTGGGAAGCAAATACCTCATAAGGACTTTCACTCTTACTGTATTCCTCGCCTAGGCCCTGACCACGACGTTACTAGTTGTCTGTTTTGTGCTAGATTCAACAAACGCACTATTAAACATCTGTTTGATTTTGCTTACATTATTTTGGCTGAAGGTTTAATTACATAATGCCGTCGGAACAACTGACAACTGGAATTTATAAAAAACGCAGAGACAAAGAAAAGGACAGGCATCCGAGGTCCAAAACAGACTAAGCCTCTTCTAGGCCAGACGCCGGTTCTCAGTGAGGCACTTTCGCAGCCCCTGACACCCGCTACCTCAGAGCCACAGGCTGTAACCGACAGCCACTTGGAGGCACCGAGGCCTGTGGAAACTCAAGGTATTGGGCCTACGGAAACTATACCCTCAGATGGGTCCGGAGCCGCTGAACAGGCATTGGCTTCTTTGGGTGTTTTCAGACTTTCACAGCTTAGAATTAAGCCCACTACAGCAGCAAAGGCAAAGTCAAAAACTCCTTTAAAGACAAGGAAACAAGTACAGCATTCTCCTGAACAGTCATCCTTGCCAAAGAAACAGATGCTTAAAATGGCCGAAGACCTAAGTACTTTAATCAGGGGTTCCCATCCCCCTCCTGACAAAAGGCCTAGGCAAGACACTGATTATGATTCCTCTGACCAGGTTTCCATTTCCTCTGATTCCTCTTCTGATCAGGGATATTCTCTCCCTCCTTATGAGGCCTCTGATGCAGAAGAGTCCATACCTTCAGCCTCTCCGCCTGAGGATTATTCTTTTGGGGAACCCCTGCACACCATGAGGGAGCATTTCCATTGGGAGAGCCAGGATTACTCAGAATCCAAGAAAAGGTTCAGAGACTTCCTTTTATTGACTCAGCACAGACCCCTGGTTGTCCCCCCTGTGCTTGATATTGTTGATGTTTTTTCTGAATCCAGTCTGTCTCCTGATTCTTTACCCCCTGCACCAGTCAAGCCAGACTGGTACTACAGAGTCCCTGGCTCACATAAATTTCTTTACAAAAACCCCGCTGCAGACCCAGAAACAATTTCTCAGGGTCCTAAGGGGGTTAAGGCATCCACTGCTAAAAATCTTGTCCCCTCAGATAGAGATTCCAGAGCTCTGGACAGATGGGGGAAAAAAGTTTACACTTCTGCTACTTTAGCTGTAAGAGCTTTAAACTGTCAGTTTCACATGCTTAAATACCAACAGTACCTCATGTCATTGTTAAAACAGAAAATGGTTTCAAATACAGAAAGTCCTGACTGTAAGGAAATACAGGATTTATTGCATGCAGTTGAACAATTGGGAAAGCATACTCTGCAATGTGGTTTTGATTCATTAGAGGCTTCTTGTAGAGCTGCAGTTACAGGCTCTGTTATTCGAAGGCATGCTTGGTTGAAAGAACAAAGTTTACCGGACCATGTTAAAGTAAAATTATTGGATGCTCCATTACAGCATGATACTTTGTTTGGTGTTGAGGCAGAAGAGGTGTTAAAGAAAATGGAGGATAAAGCAAAGTCAATGCAGACAGTGAAAGATTTCTTACAGGTTCAACCACCTAGATTTAGCAGAAACTGGCCTTCAAAAAATTGGTCCTTTCCAGTGTCAGGCCACAAAGAGGCAGATACAGATGCCCAAGAGGCAGATCTCAGCCCCAAGGCTCCTACAGACCTAAACAATGGGGGGTGCTTCAGCCCCCAAAGGAGGGGAAGACAAATCACAACCTTATAGGAAACAGTCCCAATGACTTCCCTCTGCAAAAGCCAAGCACTTACCTTTTGACAGCACCCCTAGGGGGAAAGGTAGCACTTTTCTCAAAAAATTGGCACATGATCACCCAGGACCAATGGATGCTGAATATTGTTTCTCAGGGTTACAGGTTCCACTTCCACATGCTTCCAAAACCAAAAGGTATGCCAGACCTGCCACAAAACCTATGGGCAGAGGCACAAAAACAGATTGCTGCTCTTATGGATATGGGAGCTATTAAAAAAGTTCCACAGCAAGAACAGGGACAAGGATTTTACTCAAGACTTTTCTTAGTACCCAGAAAGGACAAAGCCTGAAGACCAATACTGGACCTGTCAGTCCTATGTACTTTCCTGGATGTTCCAAAATTCAAAATGTTAACACTACAGCAACTTCTGCCCATGCTGGGCAACAAGGCTTGGCTAGTTACTTTGGACCTCAAGGAGGCATACCTGCATGTCCCAATCAGACAATCTTGCAGAAGATACCTCCCATTCATAGCAGGCTCAATGCATGATCAATTCTCTGCACTGCCCTTTGGCTTATCTACTGCGCCCAGGGTCTTCACAAAATGCCTGGCACCAGTAATTGCATTTTGCAGACAAAAAGGAATTCAAATATATCCCTACCTGGACGACTGCCTTATTCAAGCAAGGACAAGGATTTTACTCAAGACTTTTCTTAGTACCCAGAAAGGACAAAGCCTGGAGACCAATACTGGACCTGTCAATCCTAAGTACTTTCCTGGATGTTCCAAAATTCAAAATGTTAACACTACAGCAACTTCTGCCCATGCTGGGCAACAAGGCTTGGCTAGTTACTTTGGACCTCAAGGAGGCATACAGTACAGTTTTGTACCTACCATAAATGTAGATGTTAGAGTGCTAATACAGCTGCAGTCATAACAGATGGGTTCTCCTGCCGTCAGGCGGGTCCTCGGTCGGCCGAATTCCAAAGTCTAGGTCCGGCGTCGGTGGTAGTCACTTCTTCCCTGACGTCAGTGCGACAGGGGTATAAAGGAACCAGCCAACGCCATTTTCTTCAGTTTTTCTTGCCCCAGATGTCAGGTGCCCCCAGAAGGAAGGCAATACATAAATTTGAGTAATCATGCAGTGCAATATAATCAAAATACAGTAGTTGCAAGCAAATACATCATAAATGAATACCCCAATCAGGTTGTATGAGGATGTGTCAGCCTATAGGCCTGTCCCAAGAGGGGAAGGAGGGAGGGAAACCTGGACTGCAGCTGTATTATCACTTGAACATCTACATTTATGGTAGGTACAAAACTGTACTATGTTCATCGTGCATACAGCTGCAGTCATAACAGATGGGTAAAATACCAAAGCTAAGAAAGGGGTGGTAGGCACTAGGTGGAATTAGGAGGAGCCAAAATGCACTGCAAGACTGCAGTGGCAAAGCCTGCTCTAGATTTTGAGTATAATGGTAGGTTGTAGTGCTTGGAGAAGGTATG
Source organism: Protopterus annectens (assembly GCF_019279795.1). NCBI lineage: Eukaryota > Metazoa > Chordata > Ceratodontiformes > Protopteridae > Protopterus > Protopterus annectens. Next base: position 123,207,279 of record NC_056739.1, on the reverse strand, counting down.
CACAGAACTCCAAGTGGCTGCTTCCGAAATATCCTTGGTAGGAACTCCTCTGAGGAATGCTGCAGAGGTGGCTGTGGCCCTGGTGGAATGAGTCCTAATGCCTGTAGGAACAGTTTTGCCATGAAAGGAATAGCAAAAGCATATGCAGTGGGATATCCATTTTGAGATTGTCTGTTTGTAAATTGGCTTCCCTTGAGCTCCTACCGCATAGGCCACAAAGAGCTGTTCTGATTTTCTGAACGGCTTTGTTCTGTCCAAATAATAACGCAGTTGTCTGTGGATGTCCAAGGAATGTAGTAATCTCTCCCCTTTGTTTTGAGGATTAGGATAAAAAGTAGGTAAATGTATGGCCTGATTTAAAGCTACCCTGGATACCACTTTAGGCATAAAAGACGGGTTGGTTCATAAGGAAACTCTGTCCTGATGGAAGATGATAAAAGGTTGGATGGCCATGAGAGCCTGTAGTTCTGAAACTCTACGAGCTGAGGTGATAGCCAGAAGGAAAGCTGTTTTCCAGGACAAATATTGCAAATCTGATGAGGCAGCTGGCTCAAAGGGAGGCAAGGTCAGTTTTTCCAGCATGAAATTAAGATCCCAAGCAGGTATTGGTTGTTTTCTTGGAGGCCTTAAATTCTTAGCCCCTCTGAGGAACTGCCTTAGGAGAGGGTGAGAGAATAAAGGTGGATCACTGTTGTATTCTGCAGAAATGGCTGATGCATGGATTTTGATGGAGGAGAAAGAAAGTCCACTGCTTAGCAGTTCAGCCAAATATTGTAGTATTTGAGGTAAATTCAGTTTTCCAGGATCCTGGCCCTTTTTCTCATTTCAGACACAAAAACGTTTCCATTTTGCGGAGTAAGCTTTTCTAGTTGATGGCCTTCTGGCCTCCAAAATGACATCCTGCACCTCCTTGGAGAGTAGGGCCTGTTGTGATGCTAAGGAATCTTCCATGCGGCTAGATTGAGTGTTTTAGCTGGCTGTGAAGAGTTTTGAAACTGTGCTGAGTCAGAAGAAGAGGCATTAGAGGCAGGGTCCATGGTGGGGAATGCGTCAGGCTCCTCAGGAGTGGGTACCAGTGTTGCCTTGGCCAGTCCGGAGCAATGAGGATCATCTTTGGTCTGTCTGCTTTGGTCTTTAATAGAAATTTGGGCAGCAGAGGAAGAGGAGGGAAGGCATAAACTGTCATTGATGTCCAACTGAAGGAAAGAGCGTCCACTCTCCAGGCCTTTGGATGGAAGATCCTTGAGCAGAAGTTTGACAATTGATGATTCTTGTGGGAGGCAAAGAGATCTATGTCTGGCCTTCCCCATTTTTGTATTATTTCTGTAAAAACTTTTGGATGCAATTTCCATTCGTGTGGATCTGTCATATTCCTGCTTAGGTTGTCTGCCAGCGTGTTTTCCTTGCCTGGCAAGTACTGTGCTTGTAGTTCCATCTGTAAGTCCATGGCCATGTTCCATAGTGACATGGCCAGTCTGCATAGGGGATAAGAATGTGTTCCTCCCTGTTTGTTTATGTACCACATAACTGTGGTGTTGTCAGTTTTTATCAATAGTTGACCTGGGTGTAGAAGGTCCTTGAAAGCTATAATAGCATTTATTACTGCTAGCATTTCTTTTTGATTGCTGTGAAGGTGCTTTTCTTTTTGAGACCATTTGCCCTGAATGCACCGGTCTGTCATGTGCGCCCCCCCAGGCGTAGTCCGAGGCATCTGTTGTGATGACTTGATTTGCTTGAGGCTTGCTGAATGGAAGACCTGTGTTTGTTTGACATGCTTGAACCCACCACAGAAATTCCTTTTGCAGACATGGAATTAGTGGTATTATTGTTTCCAAACTGTGGCTGTGTTGAGACCATATGTTTTTCAGGTACCATTGTAGTTTTCTCATATGCAGCTTTGCACATGGGATTAGTAAGATGCAAGATGCCATGAATCCCAGAGCCTGCAGGATTTTCCTTGCAGTCAGCCTGGTGCAATTTGCCAGTGTTCTGAAGTATTGATTAGTTGCCCCTGCTTCTCTGGAGTGAGGTAGGCCATCTGGGTGTTTGTGTCCAAATTGGCACCCAGGAAAATTATCTTCCGAGAGGGTATTAGCCTTGATTTCTCTTTGTTGACTGTGTATCCCAGAGAGTTTAATAACATTATTACATAAGCCAGATGTTTCAGAAGAATGTGCTTGCTGTCCGCTTGGATCAGGCAGTCGTCCAAATAAGGGTATATTTGTATCCCTTGAAGTCTGCAGTAGGCAATTACTGATGCCAGGCATTTCGTGAATACTCTGGGCACAGTAGATACGCCAAAGGGCAATGCAGAGAATTGATAATGGGTTGAACCTGCAAGAAATCTGAGGTATCTTCTGCAATTTTGTCTGATTGGGACATGCAGGTATGCCTCCTTGAGGTCCAATGTTACCAGCCAAGACTCCTTGCCCAGCATGGGAAGAAGTTGCTGTAGAGTGAGCATCTTGAATTTTGGTACGAGTAGAAATGTGTTTAGGATGGATAGATCCAAAATAGGTCTCCAATCTTTTCCCTTCCTTGGCACCAGAAATAGCCTGGAATAAAAACCTTGAACTTGTTCGTGTGTAGGTACCTCTTGAATAGCTTTCATGTTTATGAGATCTGAAATTTGCCTTTGTGCCTCTGCCCTTTGATTGTGTGGCAGGTTTGGCATGCCTCTCATTTTTGGAAGGGTATGAAAATGGAATTTGTAGCCTCTGTTTATAATGTCTAGGATCCATTTGTTCTTTGTGACAACATGCCAATTCTTTGAAAATAGTGCCAGCTTTCCTCCTAACGGGGCTGCCATTTGAGATCTGGTTGGCATGCAAAGGGGAAAGTCATTGGGTTTGCTTTCTGAAAGATTGCGAGTTGTCCTCACCACCTCTTTGTGGAGGAGCTTGCCATTGTCTGCCTCTGTACGATCCTTGTGATTGTCCTCTGCCCCTCGGGCGCCTGTATCTGCCTCTTTGGGGTCTGTCTGTGGCAGGAAAGGACCAGTTTTTGGAAGGCCAATTTCTACTAAAACGTGGGGGTTGAACCTGCAGAAATTCTTTCACAGTTTGCATTGATTTAGCCTTTTTCTCCATTTTCCGTAATACTTCCTCAGCATTAGCCCCAAATAGTACATCCTTTTGAAGAGGGGCGTCTAGTAATTTAGCTTTGACATGATCAGGCAAGGCTTGTTCCTTGAGCCAGGCATGCCTACGTATGACTGAGCCTGTAACAGCAGCTCTACATGAGGCCTCTAGAGCATCAAAACCACATTGTAAGGTATGTTTGCTCACTTGTTCTGCACTATGCATCAAATCCTGCAACTCCTTCAATTCTGGTTGTTCAGGTTGTGACATTTTACTTTTCAATTGTGATAACAAAAACTGTTGGTATTTTAGCATATGAAACTGACAGTTTAAGGCCCTCATGGATAAGGTAGCCGAGGTATATACCTTTTTTCCCCACCTTTCTAAGGATCTGGAATCTCTCTCGGAAGGCAGTGGATTTTTGGCAATGGAGGCCTTAACTCCCTTGGGCCCCTGTGAGATGGTTTCTAGGTCAGTAGCATGGCTTTTGTATAGAAATTGGTGTGAGTCAGGAACCCTGTAGTACCTGTCAGGCTTAACTGGAGCTGGAGGTAGAGAGTCCGGGTTAAGGCAGGCCTCCGAGTAAACATCATCTAGGATGTCCAAGACAGGAGGTATAGCCAGAGGCCTGTGCTTGGGGTAACAAAAGAAATTCCCTGAGCCTTTTCTTGGAATCTGAATAATCCTGGCCTTCCCAGTGGAAGTGTTCCCTTAAGGTATGCAAGGTTTCCCCAAATGAGTAATCCTCAGGGGGGGATACAGAAGGAATAGACTCCTCCGCATCAGAGTCTTCAAAAGGGGAGTAAGACTGTTCCTGATCATCAGAGTGTTCTGAAATAATGGAGCCCTGATCAGAGGAGGGTGAATCTTCCTCCACTCTGGGCCTTTTGTCCGGAGGGGGCTGATCCTCAGCCATTTTAAGCATCTGTTTCTTAGGCATGGGGCCTGGAGAATGGGCCCTGTGTAGCTGGTCTCTTAGAGTGCATGGTTGCTTTAGACTTGGTGAAAGCCTTGATAGAGAAAGAAGAGGAAGGTCTTGAAGACACCTTGAGTGGAGGTGGACCTGTCCACATTCTGTGTTTCAACGCCAAGAGTGGCTTTGGTATCTATAGTCTGGGTGTGGGCCGAGGAGCCTGCGACCTCGGGTACAGGGGACACCACCAAAGATGTGTCGTCAGTAATCAGGGGCTGCGTAGGCGCCTCGCTGACAACCGGACCACGTGTAGTCGGCTTTGGCGTGGTGTCGGTAGAGGCCGCGGACCTCGAGTGTCGGTCCTTGTCTTTGCGTTTTTTAGACAAAACCGGAGTCGGAGTATCCGACGACATAGTATAGTTAAATGCTTTCCCAAAAAATGCTGGGTGAACCCCGCCGACGCTTAATAGTGCGTTTGTTGAATGTAGCACAAAAGCGACAGACCGAGACGCCGTGGTCTGGGCCTAAACAAGGAATACAGAGGGAATGGAAATCCTTATGCGGTATTTGCTTCCCACAAGAAATACAATTATTAACTTTGTCTGACATCAGTCTGAGGCAAGAAAAGTTTCAACGGGTACTTAGCTTTTAAGAAGACTTCGGTTTCCAAATTTTCGTAATCTCAGGAGCTGGCTGACCGGCACTTGCGAACTGCTTCTGCTTCGGGCACCGCACGGCAAGAAAGACTGAAAAAAATGGCGTTGGCTGGTTCCTTTATACCCCTGTCGCACTGACGTCAGGGAAGAAGCGACGACAACCGACGCCGGACCTAGAATTTGGAATTCGGCCAACCGAGGACCCGCCTGACGGCAGGAGAACCCATCTGTTATGACTGCAGCTGTATGCACGATGAACATCTGCATGTCCCAATCAGACAATCTTGCAGAAGATACCTCAGATTCATTGCAGGCTCAATGCATTATCAAGTCTCTGCACTGCCCTTTGGCTTATCTACTGCGCCCAGGGTCTTCACAAAATGCCTGGCACCAGTAATTGCATTTTGCAGACAAAAAGGAATTCAAATATATCCCTACCTGGACAGCTGCCTTATTCAAGCAAAGAGCAAGGACATTCTTCTAAAGCATCTGGCATTTGAAAAAAGATAGCTAATTTGCCTAGGGTACACACTAAATGAAAAGAAATCAAAACTAGTGCCCTCTCAAGAGATAATATTCCTGGATGCAAGCTTAAATACAACTGCCCAGATGGCTTATCTCACGCCAGACAAACAAAGGCAACTGACTCATTACTTTCAAATAATGGCAACAAAAACCCAGCTCCCTGCAAGAAAAATTCTGCAGGTCCTGGGCTTCATGGCATCCTGCATTCTAGTAATGCCATATGCAAAACTGCATATGAGGAAACTACAGTGGTATCTAAAATGTGTTTGGACTCAGCATTGTCACAGCCTGGAGACAATCATAACTTTAATTCCCTGCCTACAACAGGAGTTTCGATGGTGGTCCCAGGCCTGTCACCACAACAAGGGACAGCCTTTCACCTTACCCACAGCCAGGCAGACAATAACAATGGATGCATCGGATTATGCCTGGGGGGCACATATGGCAGGAAAATGTATTCAGGGCACGTGGCCCAAGGAACAAATGCATCTTCACATCAATCAAAAAGAGATGCTAGCTGTACAGAATGCCCTGACAGCTTTCAAGGACCTAATACATCCAGGGCAACTATTAATAAAGACGGACAATACCACAGTTAGGTAGTACATAAGCAAGGGGGCACACATTCCTACCCCCTATGCAGACAAGCCATGACTTTGTGGAACACAGCACTGACCTATCAAGTACATCTGCAGGCACAATTCCTGCCAGGAACAAAAAAAAATACACTGGCAGACGAACTAAGCAGAAATCTCATGGATCCTCACAAATGGAAGCTAAATCCACAAGTGTTCAGCATGATAACGAGGAAATGGGGACGCCCAGACATGGATCTTTTTGCCTCCCCTCACAATTACCAAATACAGAAATTTTGCAAAAGAACATATCACGCTCAAGCATGGAACGTGGATGCTCCATCATTCAGCTGGAAAGGCCTGACAGTCTATGCCTTCCCTCCGATGCGTCTTCTCACCAAGGTGCTACTAAAAGTCAGATAAGAAAGGCCAAAAATGATCCTGATTGCACCAGACAGGCCACGCCAGCATTGGTACCCAATCCTAAAGAATTTGTCTCAAGATCCAGCTTGGCTTCTACCTCAAATTCCTCATCTTCTGACACAACCAAACAATCGCAGATTCTGCACAGTCAACTCAGAACCTTAAACCTGGCAGCATGGCAGATAATGTAGCCACTCAGACTGCACCTCTCTCTAAAGCTGTTATGGATGTCATTTTAGAAGCCAGGAGGCCCAGCAGTAGGAAATCTTATGCAGAAAAATGGAAGAGATTCTGTGCTTGGAACCAGGCACAAGGGCTCGAGTCACTTGTCCTTAATATACCTCAGATTTTACAATACCTAACTGAGATGCTGGACAAAGGCTTATCTTTCTCATCTATTAAAATCCATGCCTCTGCCATTTCAGCTCATTACAATACGGAACCTCCAATTTTTTTACATCCTCTACTACGACAGTACCTCAGAGGGGCAAAAAATATAAGACCCCCAAGGAGAGCACCAGTTACCTACTTGGGACCTCAATTTTGTCTTAGAAAAACTCACACTGCCTCCTTTTGAACCAGCCAGCACAGCTAATCTAAAATTCTTGTCATGGAAAACTGCTCTGCTCCTAGCAATAACTACAGCAAGAAGAGTCTCAGAGTTACAGGCATTAATGGCTCTGGAACCTTTCCTCATTTTTCATCAGGACAGTGTTTCTCTTAGGACAAACGCAACATTCATGCCAAAAGTGGTCTCCAATGTGGCCTTAAACCAAACCTTTCATTTACCTACATTTTACCCAAATCCTCAGAATAAAGGGGAGAGACTTCTGCACGCTTTGGATATACACAGACAGCTACGTTTCTACTTGGACAAAACAAAAGCTTTCAGAAAAACTGAGCAACTGTTTGTAGCATATGCTGCAGGATCACAAGGAAAGTCTATTACAAAGCAGACATTCTCGAAATGGATAGGACACTGCATCTGCATGTTCATCGTGTTACACTGCTGCAGTCATTACACTTGGGTTATCCTGCCCCACTGCAGTTCTGCAGGGCTTGTTAGCCTCTCCAAATCCAATTTAGACCCAGCCACCCAACCTCAGCTTTGGGATTCTACCCAAGTGTAATGACTGCAACAGTGAAACACGATGAACATAGTACAGTTGTGTATCTACCATAAATGTAGATGTTCGAGTGTATTCACTGTTGCAGTCCAGGTTACCCACCCACCATCCCCCTTTTTTCATTGCTGGGACTTTTCTGTACTTCTCATCTCTATACTATCTATGTGGTGTATTTGCTTGTAGATGAAGGAAATGTTTATAATAATATATGCATGTTTTTTGCCATAATTGTATCTTTCCAGCCTTCCTATTTGGGGGCACCTGACATCTGGGGCAAGAAAAACTGAAGAAAATGGTGTCTGTTGCAACTTTTATACCCCTTGCGCACTGACGTCAGGGAAGAGGCGACAGCAACCGACGCCAGTCCAAGACCTTGGAACTCAGGCTTACTGCGGGTCGCCTGCCAGCAGGATAACCCAAGTGTAATGACTGCAACAATTAATGCACTCGAACATCTACATTTATGGTAGGTACACAACTGTACTTTTCTGATTTGCCCTGTGGGGGGGGGGGTCTCTTTCTTTGAGACTTTTCAGAATGTGCCATTGTTTTTAATGGGGGAACACTGAGATGTCCTTCCATATCACTGTTGCTGTATCCCTTACAGTGAGGATCCCCTGCCTTGCGCCAGCCCAACTTTGTCAGTATACCCAAAGCCTTCAAGTTGTAATGGGTATACTGTCTGTCCCACATATGCTCCTTATGCACAATGTATGGCATAAAGGTGACGTCCAGACATACTATCCTCAGAACTTCTTTGCCACCAGTTCGAACATCATCTTCAGTCTGTCTGAATGCTCGTTCATTTGCTGGTTACCTGTATATCAGATAAGTGTCCCATTGTTTTTTTTTTTATTTTTATTATCTTTATTTTGCCTTGTTCTGGTTGTTGGTTTCATGTCATCCAGAAAGGGGAAATGTCAGTGCAGGAGATAGATTCCCTGTAAAGATTGTCATGAGTAGTGTTTATTCTGTTTAGGGGCATCTCACAACCAGATGTCTTGCAAACTTTGCCAAGCCTTCATCCTTAAGATGTTGCGTAGTCTGCTATTTACCTGGAAAGCCAATTAAACTGTTGGCTAGAGACACTATGGAAGGATCTTTCTGGCCTGAGGATCAGCAGTCTGCAAAGAAAAAGACCGATAAAGCTCAGTCAGATTCTATGGCTGTACTGCCTCCAATAGATGTCTCTCTTGGGGCTAGTGAAAGCTGGAGGATCGTCTGGTTTCTGTGTCAGATTTCTCTGCCACGACCACTTCGGAGAGTGGTATGGCTCCGACTTTACACACGTCCATGGAGACCTTGCAGACATACACCTCAGATGTACAGGGGAAACCGAGGCTGATGATTACCAAAGGGCCTAGGGATGTTTCTCATATTGGTGAAGGAAGAGGTTCTGTCTACAGTAATGGTGTCATCAGGGGGTCAGAGCCTCCTAGGTTGTTTAAGGCTAATGTCCCCCTCAAAAAGAAACAGAAAACAAAACATATTACTTCTGCTCCTAAAGATCCTCAGAGTGAATAGCAAAACTTCACTGAAGGCTTGTTTAATGCCCTTATGGCTCTAAAGCCTCCACAGAGGGTTTCTGTTCTTGCCCCTCCTTGGTCTTCTACCCCTCTTAAGAGGCCTAGGGAGCAGGATTCCTCTGATGATGATGTAGACTCTGGTGAAGAGTCCTTCACTCACTCTTCTCTGATTCCTTCTCCTCTAGATTACGGTTCTGAGGAAGAAGAGTCTGTCAGTCATGACTCTCCTTTTGAGGAGATTTCTTTTGGTGACACTGATTCTAGAATGATGGAGTTTTTCAAGTGGGACTGTGCTTGGGTGTCTGTTTTGAAGAGGTACTACGAGCTCTTGAAAATGGAGTCTCCTAGGCCCTCTGCTGTCCCTCCTGTTCTTGATGCCTTGTTGGAAGTATTTCCCCTGCTTCTCAAGCTCTGGATCCCCAGTCCCCTACTCCTAGGTTTTATAAAGTGCCTGATGACTGCAAATTTCTTTGTGCCCCTCAGTTGACACTTCTCTGGTATCCATTGCCTCTGATAAGCCATCAAAACTGTTGCCTTGTACTAAGTTGTTTCTCTCGAATAAGGACAGCACAACCATGGAGAGGCTAGGTAAGAAAGTGTATACTTCTGCTACCCTGGCCTTTAGAGCTGTGAACCATCAGACACACACAGCCAAATATGTTTTGGCTCTTCTCTCTCAGGCCTGTCAGGCTGTTTCAGATCTTTCTGATTCTGAGGAGAAGACCTCTTCTCTTTCCTTGCTAGGGCAGTCCTCCCAAGCAGCTTATCATTCCATTAAATGCAGCTGATGCTTCATTTTGGGCTGGTGCTTTTGGATCTGATGTCCTTCAAGGATGCATCTGCAGACCTTACAAATGGGTTGTCCTGTCGTCAGGCAGCCCTTCGGTCGGCCGGATTCCAAAGTCTGGGTCTGGCCTCGGCTGGTGTCGCACTTCACCCGACGTCATAGCTGCAGTTCTTCGGGTATAAAGGCATCAGCCGACGCCATTTTCCTCAGTCTTTCTTGCCGCGCCAAGCAGAAGCTGTTCGCAAGTGCCGGTCGGTCAGAACCAGAGATTACTACTACAAGTACCGAAGACTTCTAAAAAGCTAAGTACCCCGTTGGGGACTCTTTCTTGCCTCAGCCGATGTCAGAAAAAGTGAATAACTGTTTAACTTGTGGGAAACAAATACCTCATAAAGATTTCCACTCTTACTGCTTACCTTGCTTAGGCCCAGACCACGACGTAGCAGCTTGTCTAGCCTGTGCTTCTTTCAACCGACGGACACTTAGACGTCGGTCGGAATTTGCTGAAGAGTTTTTCGGCTCCGTTTTTGCTTAACATTATGCCATCAGATACTCCGACTACGCAAATTTCTAAAAAACGCAAGGAAAAGGACCGACACTCGCGGTCCGCGGTTTCGGCCGAAACCGCGGTTAAGCCAACCGTGGGTGTCTTGGTTTCGGCTGAAACCGAGTCCACGGTTCTTCCTTCGGCCGAAAGCTTGCCACTTACCGAGGCTTCATCCAGCCAGGCTGAATCTGCTACTGAAATCACACCTGCTCTTGCAGGTTCGCAGGATTTATCTGATACTATCCCTTTGGATATTTCTACCCCTGCACGTGGAGCTGCTAGGCCTCCTGCATCCATGTCGATTAAGGCCTTTGCCAGGGCTAAAGCAGCTAAAACTACCAAAACTGTGCCTGCTAAGACCCCCTCTCACAGGCCTAGCTCTAGTTCACAAATGCTTAGTCTAGCAGAGGATCTCATTTCTTTGATCCGGGGATCCCAACCACATCCAGACAGGGCCTCTCACCCACCTCCAGAGAAGAGGATTAGAGTAGAGCCCCCTGAGCCAGTTTCTTCAGATGGCTCCTCTGATGAATCAGATAATTCAAACCCTCCAGAAGGCCCCTTTTCTCCTTATGAGGACTCTGATGCAGAAGACTCCATTCCTTCTGCCTCTCCGCCTGAGGAATTTTCTTTTGGGGAAACCTTGCATGCTATGAGGGAACAATTTCAATGGCAGGGCCAGGATTTTACAGACTCTAGGAAAAGGCTTAGAACCTTTTTGCATTTGCCACAGCATAGGCCTTTAGCCATTCCTCCAGTACTTACTGTTGTGGATGATGCTTTTAATGATGCTTGTACTGCTCCTGATTCTCTTCCTCCGGCCCCTGCTATGCCCGATAGGTACTACAGGGTTCCGGACACACATTATCATTTGTATAAGGCCCTTTGCAGATCCCAAACTATCTCCCAGGGACCCAAGGCTGTAGCAGCTTCTTCTACAAAACCCTCCCCTCTGAAAGGGAATCTAGGGCCTTAGAGAGATGGGGTAAAAAAGTTTACACTTCTGCTACTCTTTCAGCTAGGGCCTTGAACTGTCAATTCCACATGATTCAGTATCAGGAATTTATGTTAGACCAATTAACTAAAAAACTGTCCTCGGATGAACCATTAGACAAAAATCTGTACAGGAAATGGTACATAACATTCAGCAGGTCAGTAATCACTCCTTAAAATGCGGCTATGATGCACTGGAGGCTTCCTTTAGATCAGCCATGACTGGCACAGTGATCAGAAGACATGCATGGTTAAAAGAGCAGTCCTTACCAGACCATGTGAAATCAAAGCTCCTAGATGCTCCCATGGATAAGCTCAATTTGTTTGGCTCCCCTGCGCAGCAGGTGCTGAAGAAGGTGGAAGAGAAAGCAAAATCTGTCCAGACAGTCAAGGATTTCTTGCAGGTCCAGCCTCCAAGGTTTAGCAGGAACTGGCCTTCCAAGAATTGGTCCTTTCCAGACACCGCCAGAGCTCTGAGAGGCAGGAATAGGCGCTCAAGAGGCAGGGGTCAATCCAGAGGTGCCTACAGGGGACGTCGGTGGCAGGCTAACAACCAACGAGGTACAGCCACAGATCCAGCCACCACCACTTCCACAGGACAATCACAGTGACTTGGCTCTAGCACCGCCTACCAGGGAACAACTAGAGGCACCCTTAGGCGGGAAGCTAGCCTTATTTTCAGTAAACTGGCATTACATCACAGGAGACAAATGGATTTTACAGACAATAGACCAAGGTTACAGGTTTCACTTCCATACTCTACCAAGGAAGAGAGGAATGCCAAACCTACCTCCAAATCAAAAGACAGAAGCTCTAGAACAAATAACTCACTTACTAAGGATGAGAGCTGTAGAAAGGGTACCATCTATGGAACAAGGGCAAGGATTTTACTCCAGACTCTTCCTGGTACCAAGAAAAGAAAACCAATGGAGACCTATTCTCGACCTGTCCGCTTTAAACATATACCTCATTGTTCCAAGATTCAAAATGCTGACCCTACAGCAGCTTCTTCCCAAGCTGGGCAAGGAGTCTTGGCTGGTAACTCTAGATCTCAAGGAGGCATACCTGCACGTCCCCATACGACCAAATTGCAGAAGATACCTCAGATTTCTTGCAGGATCAGAGCATTATCAATTCTCAGCATTGCCCTTTGGCTTATCTACTGCGCCCAGAGTATTCACGAAATGCCTGGCATCAGTAATTGCTCATTGCAGGCTTCAGGGAATTCAAATTTACCCTTACCTGGACGACTGCCTGTTACAAGCGGACAACAAAAACAAATTAACAAAAGATTTGGAAAGGGTCATTCATCTACTACAAGCCCTGGGATACACAGTCAATATAAAAAAGTCAAGGCTGATACCATCCCAAAGGATAACCTTCTTGGGTGCAGATTTGGACACAACAAAACAAATGGCATTCCTGACAGTAGAAAAACAGGAGCAACTCCTTTCTACTTCATGGCATTAACAAAGCAGAACCAGCTAACAGCAAGAAAAGTCCTGCAAGCTCTCGGTTACATGGCATCCTGCATAATATTAATTCCACATGCCAGACTACATATAAGAAAGTTACAGTGGTACCTAAGGAATTTATGGTCTCAGCACAAGCACAGCCTAGAAACCCAAATTCCAATAATTCCATGCCTGAAACAAGAATTCCAATGGTGGGCCCAGGCCTGTCAATCAAACAAGGGACTGCCCTTCCACAGCACTCAACCAAGCCAGACCATCACAACAGGCGCCTCAGACCTCGGTTGGGGGGCACACATGCTGGACAAGTGCATACAAGGCTTATGGACTCAAGACCAGCTGCACCTACACATAAATCAAAAGGAAATGCTGGCAGTAAACTGGCAATTCAGGCATTCAGACCATTTCTTCAACAGGGTCAACTGCTGATAAGGACGGACAACACCACAGTTATGTGGTACATCAACAAACAGGGAGGCACACATTCATACCCTCTATGCCGGATGGCAATGGACCTCTGGAATGTGGCACTGAGCTTCAGCATTCAGCTACAAGCAATTTTTGTGCCAGGAAAAGAAAATATACTAGCAGACATCCTAAGCAGAACTACCTCGGATGCCCACGAATGGATGCTGCATCTGGACATCTTCAAAACCATTACAGGGAAATGGGGACTGCCAGAAATAGACTTATTTGCATCCCCACACAATCACCAACTGAAAAAATTCTGCACAAGGACGTACCACCCACTTGCTTGGAAAGTGGACTCCCTATCTTTCAGTTGGACAAACCTGACAGCATATGCATTCCCACCACTTCCTTTGATGCACAAGGTGCTTTTGAAGATCAAAGAAGACCGTCCAAGGATCATCCTGATAGCTCCAGACTGGCCAAGGCAACATTGGTACCCATTACTGAGGAGTATGTCTCGGGAACAAAAATGGCCTCTGCCCCTAGTTCCCTTGCTGTTAACACAGAACAACTTCAAAACCCTGCATCCAAACCTGAAAACACTGCAGCTGACTGCCTGGAACATTGCATAAGACCAAATAACCCAGATTTATCTCAAAGGGTTAAAGACATTATCTTGGAGGCTCGCAGACCCTCAACAAAAAAAATTATTCAGCAAAATGGAAAAGATATCTCATTTGGAGTACTGCAAAAGGAGAGAATGTGTCACTGGTAAACATAGCTAACATCCTGGAATACTTGGCAGAGCTCTTCCACAACGGCCTGTCCTATTCTTCCATTAAGATTCATGCATCAGCTATTTCAGCAGAATACAACTTGGATCCTCCAGTATTCTCACATCCTCTGCTCAGGCAGTTTCTGAGAGGGATTAAAAATGTAAAGCCACCCAGGAAGCCGCCATTGCCAGCATGGGACTTGAACTTTTGCTAGAAAAGTTGACACTCCCTCCTTCGAGCCAGCAGCAACAGCAGAATTACAGTACTTATCATGGAAAACTGCTTTCCTGCTTGCAATCACTTCAGCAAGAAGGGTATCTGAGCTACAGGCATTAATGGCAGTACAGCCCTTCCTGATCTTCCATCAAGATAGTGTCCATGAGAACTAATCCTACTTTTATGCCAAAGGTGGTCTCCAGGGTATCTTTAAATCAAGCTATCCACCTACCTACATTCTTCCCCAACCCACAAAACAGGGGAGAAAGACTGCTGCATACCTTGGATGTACATAGACAATTACGTTACTACCTGGACAGGACCAAGAGCAATAGAAAAACTCACCAGCTACTGGTAGCATATGCAACAGGAATGGAAGGAAAAGCAATTTCAAAACAGACGATCTCTAAGTGGATAGGAAATTGCATTAGATTTTGTTACTCCTACCATGGAAAGAAAACTCCAGAAAACATCAGGCCTCACTCTACAAGGGCTACAGCCACTACCACAGCATTTTACGAGGAGTGGCTACCAAAGACATTTTAGAGGCTGCTACTTGGAGCTCCGTGCATACATTTGCCAAGCATTATAATTTACCTTTATACTCCAGATCCTGAGCAGGTTTTGCCACTGCTGTTTTGCAAGGGATCTTAACTACACCATAATCTATTTCTCCTCCTCCCCCAGTTTGGCTATGGTATTCTACCCATTTGTAAGGACTGCAGATGCATCCTTGAAGGACATAGTACAGTTTTGTACCTACCATAAATGTAAATGTCCGATAGGCATGCATCTGCAGTCAGGATTACCCACCCTCCTTCCCCTCTGTGGTACTCCTAGGGTATTTGCCCATCTTGTAGCTAGCTGGGGAATCTATTATGGTGTATTTGTTTGTATATATGTACATACATGCTTATTTTTTGTTTGCTCTCTACTATTTGGAACCATTTGCATTTATCCAAATTTAGCCTTCCTAGAGGGCACCTGGCATCTGGGGCAAGAAACACTGAGGAAAATGGCGTCGGCTGATGCCTTTATACCCGAAGAACTGCAGCTATGACGTCGGGTGAAGTGCGACACCAGCCGAGGCCAGACCCAGACTTTGGAATCCGGCCGACCGAAGGGCTGCCTGACGACAGGACAACCCATTTGTAAGGACTGCAGATGCATGCCTATCGGACATCTACATTTATGGTAGGTACAAAACTGTACTTTTTGAGGAGGTAATCTTCTCAGACTTCAACCTTTGCCTGATATCAAGGCTAAACTGATGGATGCTCATCTGGATAATAAACACTTGTTTGGTGCTGCTGCAGAAAAGTGTAAGACCTTACAGGAATTGAAGCATATTTTGTTTCACCTGTTCCCAAATTTCAATGGAATTACCCTAACAAGCCTGCTTTTGTTTGTAGACAGTCTAACCCTCTCCCCAAAAGTAAAAAGGGTGGTAGAAGGGCTCCTGCTAAGGTTATCCAACCCCTCCTACTCCTAAGCCTCCTTTTCCTGATAAACCAGGTGCTGTCTGTCTTGTTCTTCTCAGTCATATTCCTCTTTCTCTGCGTCTTTACCCATCCCTTCATCTTTGCTTAAAAGTCACCCAAGACTCCTGGGTTCTTTCCATAATTCACCAGGGTTATTACATGTTTTGGAAATCTCTTCTCCCCCTTTTTGGGAATTCCTCGGCCTCCTCAAACAACTGCCCTTTTTTCCAGAGGTGCTTCAGGGCTTGTTGGCTCAAGAACCAATTCATGAAGTTCCAACTCCTCAGAGGGGGAAGGGGTTTTACTCCAGAATATTTTTGGCCCCCAGGAAAGAAGACAGCTAGAAATAGTCTGGATCTTTCTCAGCTGAACACCTTTTTAAAGGTCCCTTCCTTTCAGATGCTATCCCTTCAAACCTGGTTTCGTCTGCTACTTCCTCAGGCTTTTCTAGTTTCCCTGTATCTCAAGGATGCTTATCTATATGTTCTGATTTGTCTAATTTTCAGGAGGTTTTTTACATTTCTCTGTTGCTTCCTGGTGTTTTCAGTTCTCTGCTTTGCCCTTTGGCATCTCTACTGCCTCAAGGGTCTTCACCAAATGCCTTGCTCCTGTGATTGCTTTCTGTAGGTTGAGAGGGATGCAGGTTTTTCCTTACCTGGATGACCTGCTCCTCCAGGCCTCCGCTCCAGAGATTTTACTTCAGCATCTACACTGTGCTGATGTCCTTCAAGGATGCATCTGCAGTCCTAACAAATGGGTTGTCCTGCCTCAGGCAGCCCTTCGGTCGGCCGGATTCCAAAGTCTGGGTCTGGCCTCGGCTGATGTCGCACTTCACCCGACGTCATAGCTGCTGTCAATTGGGTATAAAGGCATCAGCCGACGCCATTTTCCCCAGTCTTTCTTGCCGTGGGCTCAAGCAGAAGCTGTTCGCAAGTGCCGGTCAGTCAGAACCAGAGATTGCTACTACCGAAGACTTCTAAAAAGCTAAGTACCCCATTGGGGACTCTTTCTTGCCTCAGCCGATGTCAGAAAAAGTGAATAGCTGTTTAACTTGTGGGAAACAAATACCTCATAAAGATTTCCACTCTTACTGCCTACCTTGCTTAGGCCCAGACCACGACGTAGCAGCTTGTCTAGCCTGTGCTTCCTTCAACCGACGGACACTTAGACGTCGGTCGGAGTTTGCAGAGGAGTTTTTCGGCTCCGCTTTTGCTTACAGCATGCCGTCGGAGACTCCGACTTCACAATTAGCTAAAAAGCGTAAGGAAAAGGACCGACACTCGCGGTCCGCGGTTAAGCCAACCGCGAGTGTCTCTGTTTCGGCTGAAACAGAGTCCGCGGTTTTTCCTTCGGCCGAAAGCATGCCTCCTACAACCGAGGCCTCATCCAGCATGGCTGAATCTGCTACTGAAATTCCACCTGCTCTTACAGGTTCTCAGGATTTATCAGATACTATCCCTTTAGATATATCTACTCCTGCACGTGGAGCTGCTAGGCCCCCTGCACCCATGTCAATTAAGGCTTTTTCCAGGGCTAAAGCAGCTAAATCTTCAAAGACCGTGCCTGCTAAAACCCCCTCTCACAGGCCTAGCTCTAGTACTCAAATGCTTAGTCTAGCAGAGGATCTCATTTCTTTGATCAGGGGATCCCAGCCTCATCCTGACAGGGCCTCTCACCCCCCTCCAGAGAAGAGGCCTAGAGCAGAGCCCCCTGAGCCAGTTTCTTCAGATTTACTCCTCTGATGATTCAGAAAATACAAACCCTCCAGAAGGCCCTTATTCTCCATATGAGGTCTCTGATGCAGAAGATTCCATTCCTTCTGCCTCTCCTCCTGAGGAATTTTCTTTTGGGGAAACCTTGCATGCTATGAGAGAACAATTTCAATGGCAGGGCCAGGATTTTTCAGACTCTAGGAAAAGGCTTAGGACCTTTTTACATTTGCCACAGCATAGGCCTTTAGCCATTCCTCCAGTACTTACAGTTGTGGATGATGCATTTAATGATGCTTGTACTGCCCCTGACTGTCTTCCTCCGGCCCCTGCTAAGCCCGACAGATACTAGAGGGTTCCGGACACGCATTATCACTTGTATAAGGCTCCTATTGCAGACCCTGAAACTATTTCACAGGGCCCCAAAGCTGTAGCAGCTGCCTCTGCCAAAAACCCCCTCCCCTCTGAAAGAGAATCTAGGGCATTAGAGAGATGGGGTAAAAAAGTTTATACTTCTGCTACTCTTTCGGCTAGGGCCTTAAACTGTCAATTCCACATGATTCAGTATCAGGAATTTTTGTTAGATCAGCTAACTATAAAACTGTCCTCACCTGAACCTTTAGACCGTAAGTCCCTTCAGGAATTGGTACATAACACTCAGCAGGTCAGTAATCATTCCTTAAAATGCGGCTATGATGCACTGGAGGCTTCCTTTAGATCAGCTATGACTGGTACAGTGATCAGAAGGCATACATGGTTAAAAGAGCAATCCTTACCAGACCATGTAAAGTCAAAGCTCTTAGATGCTTCCATGGAAAAACACAGTTTGTTTGGCTCCCCTGCACAGCAAGTGTTGAAGAAGGTGGAAGAAAAAGCTAAATCTGTCCAAACAGTCAAGGATTTCTTACAGGTCCAGCCTCCGAGGTTTAGTAGGAACTGGCCTTCCAAGAATTGGTCCTTTCCAGACACCTCCAGAGCACAGAGAGGCAGGAATAGGCGTCCAAGAGGCAGAGGTCAATCCAGAGGTGCCTACAGGGGACGTCAGTGGCAGCCTAACAACCAGAGAAGTACTGCCACAGATCCAGTCACTACCACTTCCACAGGACAATCACAGTGACTTGGCTCTGAAACCGCCTACCAGGGAACAACTAGAAGCACCCTTAGGCGGAAAGCTAGCCTTATTTTCAGTAAACTGGCATTACATTACAGGAGACAAATGGATTTTACAGACAATAGACAAAGGTTACAGGTTTCATTTCCATACTCTACCAAGGAAGAGAGGAATGCCAAACCTACCTCCAAACCAAAAGACAAACGCTCTAGAACAAATAGACCACTTACTAAGGATGAGAGCTATAGAAAAGGTACCGTCTATGGGACAAGGATTTTACTCCAGACTTTTCCTGGTACCAAGAAAGGAAAACCAATGGAGACCTATTCTCGACCTATCCGCTCTGAACACATATCTCATTGTTCCAAAATTCAAGATGCTGACCCCACAGCAACTTCTTCCCATGCTGGGCAAGGAGTCTTGGCTGGTAACTCTAGATCTCAAGGAGGCATACCTGCACGTCCCCATACGACCAAATTGCAGAAGATACCTCAGATTTCTTGCAGGATCAGAGCATTATCAATTCTCAGCATTGCCTTTTGGCTTATCTACTGCGCCCAGAGTATTCGCGAAATGCCTGGCATCAGTAATTGCTCATTGCAGGCTTCAGGGAATTCAAATTTATCCATACCTGGACGACTGCCTGTTACAAGCGGACAACAAAAACAAATTAACAAAAGATTTGAGAAAGGTTATTCACCTATTGCAAGCCCTGGGATACACAGTCAACATAAAAAAGTCAAGGCTGATACCATCCCAAAGGATAACTTTCTTGGGTGCAGAACTGGACACATCAAACCAAATGGCATTCCTCACAGCAGAAAAGCAGAAGCACCTACCACTCTATTTCATGGCATTAACAACGCAGAACCAGCTTACAGCAAGGAAAGTCCTGCAAGCCCTGGGTTACATGGCATCCTGCATAATATTGATTCCACATGCCAGACTACATATGAGGAAGTTGCAATGGTACCTAAGGAATTTATGGTCTCAGCACAAGCACAGCCTAGAAACCCAAATTCCAATAATTCCATGCCTGAAGCAAGAATTCCGGTGGTGGGCTCAGGCCTGTCAATTGAACAAAGGACTGCCCTTCCACAGCCCTCACCCAAGCCAGACTATCACCACGGACGCCTCAGACCTTGGTTGGGGGGCACACATGGTGGACAAGTGCATACAAGGCTTATGGACTCAAGACCAGCTGAACCTACACATAAATCAAAAAGAGATGCTGGCAGTAAAGCAGGCAATTCAGACTTTCAGACCGTTTCTTCAACAGGGTCATTTGCTGATAAGGACGGACAACACCACAGTCATGTGGTATATCAACAAACAGGGAGGCACACATTCATATCCTCTATGCCAGATGGCAATGGACCTCTGGAATGTGGCCCTGAACCTCAACATTCAGCTCCAGGCAATATTTGTGCCAGGAAAAGAAAATATACTAGCAGACATCTTAAGCAGAACTACCACGGATGCCCACGAATGGATGCTGCATCCAGACATCTTCAAAACCATTACAAGGAAATGGGGACTACCAGAAATAGACCTATTCGCATCCACACACAACCACCAATTGAAAAAATTCTGCACAAGGACATATACCACCCACTTGCTTGGAAGGTGCACTCCCTATCTTTCACTTGGGAAAACCTGACAGTATATGCATTCCCACCTCTTCCTTTGATGCACAAAGTGCTACTGAAGATCAAAGAAGATCACCCAAGGATCATCCTGATAGCTCCAGACTGGCCGAGGCAGCATTGGTACCCGCTACTGAGGAGTATGTCTCGGGAACACGCATGGCCTCTGCCCCTAGTTCCTTTACTGCTAACACAGAACAACTTCAAAATCCTGCATCCAAACTTGAAAACACTGCAGCTAGCTGCTTGGAACATTACATAAGACAAAATAACCCAGATTTATCTCAAAGGGTTAAAGACATTATCTTGGAGGCTCGCAGACCCTCAAGAAAAACTTATTCAGCAAAATGGAAAAGATATCTCATCTGGAGTGCAGCAAAAGGAGAAAATGTATCACTGGCAAACATAGCTAACATCCTGGAATATTTAGCAGAGCTTTTCCACAATGGCCTGTCTTACTCCTCCATTAAGATTCATGCATCAGCAATTTCAGCAGAATACAACATGGATCCTCCAGTCTTTTCTCATCCTCTACTCAGGCAGTTTCTGAGAGGAATTAAAAATGTAAAGCCACCAAGGAAGCCACCATTGCCTACATGGGACTTGAACTTTGTGTTAGAAAAGTTGACACTTCCCCCTTTTGAACCAGCAGCAACAGCAGAATTACAGTACTTATCTTGGAAAACTGCTTTCCTGCTTGCAATCACTTCAGCAAGAAGGGTTTCTGAATTACAGGCATTAATGGCAGTACAGCCCTTCCTTATCTTCCATCAGGATAGAGTGTCCATGAGAACTAATCCTACATTTATGCCAAAGGTGGTTTCCAGGGTATCATTAAAGCAAGCCATCCACCTACCTACATTCTTCCCCAACCCACAGAACAGGGGGGAAAGACTACTACATACCTTGGATGTGCATAGGCAATTGCGCTACTACCTGGACAGAACCAAGAACAATAGAAAAACTGACCAGCTTCTGGTAGCATATGCAACAGGAATGGAAGGAAAAGCAATTTCAAAACAAACAATCTCGAAATGGATAGGAAATTGCATTAGATTTTGTTATATGGAAAGACAACTCCAGAAAACATCAGACCTCACTCCACAAGGGCTACAGCCACTACTACAGCTTTTTTACGAGGAGTGGCTACCAAAGACATTTTAGAGGCTGCTACTTGGAGCTCTGTGCATACATTTGCCAAGCATTATAATCTACCTTTATACTCCAGATCCCGAGCAGGTTTTGCCACTGCTGTTTTGCAAGGGATCATAACTACACCATAATCTTCTTAGTACCTCCTCCCCCAGTTTGGCTATGGTATTCTACCCATTTGTTAGGACTGCAGATGCATCCTTGAAGGACATAGTACAAGTTTTGTACCTACCATAAATGTAGATGTCCGAGAGGTATGCATCTGCAGCCAGGATTACCCTCCCTCCTTCCCCTCTGTGGTACTCCTAGGGTATTTGCCCATCTTGTAGCTAGCTGGGGGAATCTATTATGGTGTATTTGTTTGTATATATATATATATGTATATACCTGTTTATTTTTATTTGCTCTCTACTATTTGGAATCATTTGCATTTATCCAAATTTAGCCTTCCTAGAGGGCACCTGGCATCTGGGGCAAGAAACACTGAGGAAAATGGCGTCGGCTGATGCCTTTATACCCAATTGACAGCAGCTATGACGTCGGGTGAAGTGCGACATCAGCCGAGGCCAGACCCAGACTTTGGAATCCGGCCGACCGAAGGGCTGCCTGAGGCAGGACAACCCATTTGTTAGGACTGCAGATGCATACCTCTCGGACATCTACATTTATGGTAGGTACAAAACTGTACTTTTCTCTCCTGCAAAGCTTGGGGTTTACTGTAAATGTCAAAATTTTTTCTTGACGCCTTCTCAGGATCATGTTTTTCTGGGGTGCAGGCATCAGACTGTTCAAATGCTGGCATCTCTGCCTCTTCCCAAAGCTTTAACTTTGATTTGCTTTCTTTCAGTTCTTTCTCCTCTGGCTTCAGTTACAGCCAGGGAGTTTGAGGGCTATGGGTTACATGGCTTCCACCGTTCCTATACTTCCTGTGGCCAAGCTTCACATGAGAAAGCTTCAATGGTTTCTAAAGTCAGTTTGGATTCAAATGTCTTGTCCTTTAGATTTTCCAGTCCCTCCTCTTCCATGCCTCAAGCTGAAACTTCAGTGGTGGATTCATCAGTTGTCCCTCAACCCAGGGCTTCCTTTTCAACCTTCTATCCCCTCTCAGGAACTCTTCACAGATGCCTCTGACGTGGGATGGGTGACCTCCTTTGGTCCTCTGAAAGTGCAGGTCCTTTGGTCTCTTCGACAAAAGACCACATCAGTGTCAGAGATAAGAGCTGCTATTGTGGCTCCAGGCTTTTCATTCTCTCTTCCTTCCAGGGCCCGTCAAGATTCTCACAGACAATACCACAATGATGTGGTATGTAGATCAAATGTGTATGTACCTTTAAGAAGCTGTCCAAGGGCTTGCAAAGGTGTATAAATACTGAGCACGTGCGAGCCTGACTGCCATTTTGTAGCAAGCTGTTGAGATGTAAGCATGTATGTATGTATGTAAGGTTCATCTGTTAACTAGTTTGTATTTTTTGATGCTGTTATCCATCCTGATGTGTTTTTATGTATTAAAGCATCTAAAGAAATACCCTGCCTGCTCGTTTTCTATGTTAGAGAAGGACGTGCGACATGGTGTTAGAGGTGGCATGGCTAAAACGACTTAAGGCACTTGCTTGGAACTGGTGGAATATACAAGAGTGAGTCATCCCTACAAAGTGCATACTTCACAAAACAAATCAGAAACTAATTTTAGATACTAAAATTTGCTTAGCACCATCTCTTATTCGCAAAATATGAAACGAGGCATACAAAACGTCCTAAATTATATTGTCATAAACCGATATGTACAGCATTGATAAAAATATTCAAATTACTATGGAAAATGTTTGAGATAGTCTGAATTGTATACAACGAAAAAATTAACAGAAACTTATCGCATTTTTCAATACATGCCCCGTGAATCCATATTTTTCATATTAATTAACGAGATCAGAATTATCAGAAGTATAGAAAGTGTTCGCATGCTTGTGCAGTATTACAGTAAAGCTGTTTTTCAGAATACAGCCATTGCAGGGCATATTTCGCAAAGTACAGTATTGCAGAGCATATTTCGCAAAGTACAGTATTTCAAAGAGTTTGTATATTTGAATATTACAAGCACATAGCACAGTTTGTTCATACGTCATTACAAGGGCCATATTTTCATTGTGTTTGTACATACTTTGTGGGTATGGCAGACGGATTTCAAAAACCCAGTGCACTTGTGTTTGACAGTAATATTACAGAAAACTGAAGAGTGTTCGAGCAAGAGTATATTTTCATACAGGCTGCATTTGATAAAGATGACCGTACAAAGGCGTTTATTCTACTTAATTCAGCTGGGTCAGAAGCCATAGAAGGGCAACGTTCATTTGTGTATGCACTTGCTGTCTAAACAGGAGAGGGGGAACACATCTTATTGTTCCGGCTGAGTCAAGGGAGGACCCTGGGTGCTTAAAACATAAAATGTGAAATTGTTCGATCTCACCGTTTGTTCTTACACACGGGTTTGGAGCCGATCCCTCGGCTCCGAGTCGGCCACATTCCAAGCTCTGCATCTAAGAGAAGCACGAGGCACAGTCCCTATCCCATGATCCTCTCCAGCTAACCCTCAGATCTAGTTTGCCGCTGCAACAGGTCTCATCGTCGAGTGAGAGCTCAGGCCAGTACCCTTTTTTCTATATAAAATTTACTATATATTTCTAAAAAGTTAAAAATTATTAGAGTGTTTCTTAGTATTAGCGTTAGTGTGTATGTGTGTGCGTGTTAGTTTAAAATAGTGTTTAAGAATTTGTGGGAGCGGCTGCTCCTAGGCCTTAGGCCAATAACTTTCTGTCAGATTTTTCTGTTTGAAGTACCTTTTCCTATTTACTTTTTTGTTGTAAATATTTACCTGTGTTAGTATTACATACTGTATTTTTCTATTCAGGACTTGTCAGAGAAAGCCAAATCTGGTTTTAAACGTTGCCAGTGTGGACAGAAAATGTCCATAACAGACAACCACGTTTCCTGCGTCTACTGTCTAGGCTCTCTCCATCTTCAGGAGGACTGCTCCATCTGCCACTCGTTTAGTGGCAGAGTGATGATGGAAAGATGCAGGAAACTGATTGAGAGGGGTCTCCTGAAGCCGGAGTTTCAGGAGGCATTAGAGAAGGCAGACCAGTCATCAAAGTCTTCGAAGGGGTCGAAGTCTTCAAAGGTATCGGAGCTCAGGTAATCAGCCCCGAGTACCTCTGTTAAGATTCGGTCGCCGGCTCCACAGACCTTGGAGCCGAGCTGCTGCCTCGGGGCGAGGTCCAGGTCTTGGAGCCGGTGTCAGAGGTACTCCCTTCATCGATCCTTCGCTCGGTGACCTCTTTGCCCCCCTTCGACCCGTTCCTTCAGAGCACTGTCAGACACCGATGCGGATCGAGTGGTGCAGAAGCGGATGGAGAACACGGCCTTATCCAAACTAATTGCGGTTTTGTCCCAATTGGTTTCGAAGCTTGAAGCCCTTCCTGTTCCATCCATAGATCCTCCTCTGAGACCCATCGAGTCATCGGAGCCGGGAGTTGAGGATCTGATGATTGTTGATCCCCCGGAGCCTTCTTTAGTGCTTTCGGCTCCACTGACCTCGACACCCTTGGTACCCATCGAGGGGTTTCGGAGCCAACAGTCTCTCCTCTGTTCCGGGGGTTGAGTCAAACTGAAGTTTCGGTTCCGACTCTCTTCCCCTCGGTGCCTTGGCGCAGATTAGTTCGGCTCCGTCATCTGGATCGGAGCCCATGGTTCCGGGCCTGGGGAGGCTACCGTCTTCTTCGGAACTGGTGGAGTCCTCGGCCCGGGGCTTTGGTGCCTTCCAGGCCATGAGGAAGGTTTTGTCTAGTAAGACGTTCACATCTTCAGATTCCTCTTCTCCCTCCCCGAAAGGTCCGCGTTCTGTGTCTGCAGCACCGGTCCCCACCAAGCGTAGAGACCCAAAGCCTCAGTCAGCCCCAGAGGGTGAACCCTGCTCCACGGAATCTTCACCAGATGTCCCTTCTGATGAAGTCCCGAGGAAGAGATTGTGCAACAGGAGACACCTTGATTCCCCACAGGAATCATTGACATCGGACACCGACTTGGATGAGTCAGAGGGGTCCCCATGGTCCTCCTCCGAGGATGTCTCGTTTGCCGACATCCTGGAAATTCTCAAACAGAGTGGTGACTGGAAGTCACTTGCACCCACTGAGGACGAGTCAGTGTTGCTGAAGGCTTTTGGGGCTCAACCTTCCACCTCCTGGGTAACGCCGCCCTTCGACGAGTTAATGGATTTAATAGCTTGAAGGGCGTGGAAGTCCCCTGACACTTTGGAACCAGTCCCTCGGAGGCCCAATAAGTACATCACTGCACCCCAGGATAAAGTGCATCTCACCAAGGGAGTCCTAGTTGGTACTATGGTGGTGGCGGTGACCACCAGGAAAGAAATGTCTGAAGCATCTTCCTCTGTTCATCCTCCTAACAAAGACTCTAGGACGATGGACAGGTCAAGGAAGTGCATTTTTAGTTCAGCGACTTTTTCCATGCGATCGCTGAACTACCTCACTCATTTTACCCGTCTTCAGAGAGATCTCCTCAAGGAATTGGGAGAATACTGTACAGGGTACCACAGATGCTGCTGTATCAGACAAGGTGACAGCACAGCTCAATACCCTAAACTCTGTCGTTAACTCATCAATGCGGCTCATTTCGTATGCAGCCGAAGGATCGAGTAGGGCTGCAGCTTCAGCGATCGCTCTGAGGAGACAATCCTGGATGCGCCTATGCTCCTTTGCGGAAGCCTTCAAGTCTTCCTTTATTAATGCCCCTTTTGATGGCTCCTCCTTGTTTGGGCCCAAAGTGAAGGAGACATTCACTAGGTGTGAGCAAGAAGGAAAGACCCTGTCTGCCGTAGGGGTCCGTTTTTCCACCCCTTCTAGACCATACCCCAAAGGGCAAAGAGGTGGAAAAATGTGGTTCCGGAAGACTCTGGGAGCTTTCCATTCCACACCTAGTGAAACCCCCTCCAGAGGCAGAGGAGGGGGAAGGAATGGAAGACGCCACCCAGGCGGCAGAGGGGGTCCACAGAACCAGGGCGACAGGGATAGCGCCCCTGGGAAGCCCTTCCAGCACTCCTGAGTGTAGGCCCGGCTGTCCTGCTCTGGAGGCAGTCGGGGATCACTTGGCTTTATACCCAGAGGCCTGGCTAAATCTCACTTTAGATTCCTGGGTAAAAAGCATAATAACCAGAGGATACAACATCCCTGTCTTAAACAATCCTCCCACCCAAAAAAGATTCCCAGATGTTCCACCCACTCTGCGGGATCAGGCAACCATAGAAAAAGAGAGTCATCCAGCCAGTCCCGGTGGACCAAATAGGATCCGGAACTTACTCAAAGTTCTTTTTAGTTCCAAAGAAAACAGGGGACTGGAGGCCTATACTGGACCTCAGCAAACTCAATACCTTCGTGAAGAAGGAAAAATTCCGGATGGTCACGCTGCAATCAATCCTTCTGTTTCTTCAAACGAACGATTGGATGTGCTCTATAGATCTCAAGGATGCGTACTACCACATAAAAATGGCCAGGCCATCCAGAGATCACCTGCGTTTCCGGCTGGAAGCCAATCATTTTCAGTTTCGAGCTCTGCCCTTTGGCCTCACCTCAGCCCCCAGGGTGTTCACAAAGTGCATGGCAGTAGTGGTGTCCCACCTGAGACGACTAGGATTCTGGGTGTTTCCATACTTAAGATGACTGGCTCCTCACCGCCACCACCAGGCATCACCTATTGCAAGCCAAGGACTATAAAATCAATCTCTGTTCCCGTTTAGGCATAACACTGAACTCCGAAAAATCTGCCTTGTTGTCCTCACAGCATATATCATTCATAGGAGCGGAATTGGACACTACCTTAACCCTGATCAGGCTTCCCCAATCAAGAGTTTCAGCCTTGAGGGAACAGATTTCTACTCTTCTACAAAACAAGAGAGTCCCCGCTGCACAGGTCTTGAAAGTTTTGGGCATGATGGCAGCTACCCTTATCGCGGTCCCCCTAGGGAGAATGCACATGAGGATCCTCCAGTGGCTACTCTTCGCACAGTGGTCTTACCAACGACTACCATTGTCACACAACATCCTGCTCATGGAGTCTTGCAAGCGGGATCTTCGATGGTGGATGAACAGCCACGAGCTTACGATAGGCCGCTAATCCTCCTTATGCCTAAGGTGGTTTCTAGTGTGGTGGCTTTAAACCAAACTATTCATTTGCCCTCGTTTTTGCAGATCCCTCAAAATAAAGGATTATTTGAGGACTAAGAATTTTTAGGCAGTCAGCAGTCAGTTGTGTTTCTTTTTTTTTTGCTTTGAGTTCAAGCCTGTGTCAAAAAAAAAAACTTCTTCTAGGTGGATTTTTTTTTTTTGCATTTTTATTTATTCCATCATGGCAAAGAGGTTCCAGCTGGGATTAGGCCTCATTCCACTAGGGCTACTGCCACAACATTTCTATACTTGGAGTTCAGTGCTTTCTCCTAGGCTATTCACCCCTGCCTATACTCTAAGACTAGGGCTGGTTTTGCCACAGCTGTTTTTTCTCCCCCATAGCCACAGTGACCACGGATGCTTCCCTGATAGGGTGGGGGGGGACTTTTTCAGGGGAGAACAGTTCAAGGCGAGTGGTCGAAAATGGAGTACAATCTGCACATCAATGTCCTGGAGTTGAGAGCAGTGTTCCTGGCGTTGCAACACTTTCATGACTACTTACCTCCGGGAACAGTTGCAATTCAGACAGACAACATGTCAGTGGTCTGGTACATAAATAAACAAGGAGGAACCAGGTCTTACCCCTTATGCAGAGAGGCCTTGAGAATCTGGCAATGGGCTGTGTCCACCAGACGCTTTCTCATAGCAACGCACATCCCAGGGACATCCAACGTAATAGCGGACAGATTGAGCAGAGCCATCCTGTTGCCTCACGAGTGGTCCCTCAAAAATCAAGTAGCGGAGAGGATATTCTGCAGATGGGGCCAGCCTTGCTGCGACCTTTTTGCATCCCCCTTGAATACCAAATGCAGAAGCTATTTTGCCCTACTTCCCCCTTCGGGGGGTGCCCCCAGGGACGCACTTGTGCACGATTGGCCCCGGGTCTCCTATATACCTTCCCTCCTGTTCCACTAATCTCGAAATTTCTGCAGAAAGCTAAAGGTCTGGAAAGGACTATCATCTTGATAGCAGCATTTTGGCCTCAACAAAATCTGGTTCCCCTTCCTCCAAGCTCACCAAATAGAGGAACCTTGGACTCTGGACCCAGTGCCAGACCTTCTGACCCACTCGTCAGGAGTTCTTCACCCCTCTCTTTCGTTCCTCAAATTGACAGCATGGCTGCTCCACTTCCCAGCTTAGCCAGGTCAGATCTTTTGTCTCCAGCAGTACAACATATTTTGATTTTTTTCCCACAAAACCTCCACTAGAAAATTGTACAAGAGCAAGTGGAAACGTTTAGTGTATTGGGTTTCCAAACAAGGTTTAGATTCCTTGGTTGCTCCTATTCATAAGGTTCTAGATTTTCTATCTACTCTTTTTCATCAGGGGGCTTCAACATCCACCATAAGGGTACAGCTGGCTGCCATATCTAATTTTCATGTGGGTGAGGGGGGGGGGGGGCTACAATTATGTCTCTCAGACTTTGTAGAGCTTTCCTGAAGGGAACTTATCTCCGACCACCCATTCAAAGTCCATTTTTTCCTGGGAATTTAAATCTGATGCTATCCCAACTCATGTAATCACCCTTTGAACCAGCTTCGTCATGCCCACTTAAATATCTTTCCTGGAAAACCCTGTTTCTTGTTGCGATCACTTCAGCTCGCAGAGTCTCAGAGCTGCAGGCACTGTCAATTAGACCCCAGTATCTAATCTTTCACCCAGACAGGGTCACCTTACGTACTAATCCGTCCTTTCTACCAAAAGTCTGCTCAGAATCTAATCTTAATCAGTCCATAGAACTTCCCACTTTTTTCAGGCACCATACCAATAAATTGGAATACATGTTGCATAAATTGGACGTGCACAGACAGCTGAGATTTTACCTCGACAGAACAAAAGAATTCAGGAAATCGGATCAACTTTTTGTTTCTCTTGCAGATAATAAGAAAGGACTTGCAGTAACAAAAATCACGTTATCCAAATGGCTTTCGGACTGCATAAACTTTGTTTTTTCATCTTCCAATCAGTCTATTCCGCGCAAAGCTAAAGCTCATTCTACTAGAGCTGTTTCTACTTTCCTAGCCCATGCGGCTCGTTTACCGATAGATACCATTTGTGCAGCGGCTACCTGGGCCAAACCTCATACCTTTATTACTCATTACAAAGTGGACAGGGCCTCCAGGGACAGGGCTTCCTTTGGTTCCACTGTTCTCAGGAATGTTCTCCCGTGAGCCACCCGGGGTTTAGGGTGCTAGGGACGCTACCCGTGTGTAAGAACAAACGGCGAGATCGAACAACTTCACATAAAGAAGTTATGTTCTTACCATAACGTTCCATGTGAGTTGTTCATCTCATCTTTGTTCTTACATTCCCGCCCTCCTTCCCCCTCCGTGTTCTGGAAGAACAGGTACGACTGGTGGCTGGTTGTCTTTTCTCATGGTCCCCTTGGACTGCCTGTCTCTATGTATGCGTACATATTTGGACATGTATAATATATATGTGTATATCTGTCCTTACATATTTGTGTATATACGTGTATTGGTACGTATGCATGTGTAGGCGGGTATGTCTTCTGTTGTCTGGGTTTCATAGCAAACTAGATCTGAGGGTTAGCAGGAGAGGATCATGGGATAGGGACTGTGCCTTGAGCTTCTCTTAGACGCAGAGCTTGGAATGTGGCCGACTCGTAGACGAGGGATCGGCTCCGAACCCGTGTGTAAGAACAAAGGCAAGATGAACAACTCACATGGAACGTTATGGTAAGAACATAACTTCTTTTTTAGAGAAATGTGCAACCCCCACACAATTGTTACAAAGGAAAGGTATTTATTTAACACAAGGGATTAAAAGCCTATATAACTGACCTGAGGAATAAGGCTAAAACCTGCAGATTTGGTCATTTAAGGGATGTGTTGGTAAAGGACAGACTTCTGTGTGGTATTAAAGATGATGCTGTGAGAAAGATTTTACTTGGTGACCGTTATTTAACTTTGAATAAGGCCATTGAGATTTGTCAGATATATGAGCTCACAGAAAAGCACACAGATATGCTTACAATTGAAAATGGCTCTGGAAGGCACAGTGATAAAGCTCATGTTGATAGTATGCAGCATGTGGTTAAAAGAAACAGACCCAAGCACATGGCAGCAACTGTAGCCCCTGCAGCACTCACTTGTAAACCTCAGAGCTTTCTAGCAAATTCCAGAGTTTGCACAGTCTCAGTGAAGCATAAGAATGAATCAGCATGGTCTCCAACCTAGTTTCATTGCCAACTGCCATAATCGTGGTGGAAGTCATGAATCTAAAACGGAAAAATGTTTAGCTTTTGTTTAGCAGTGTCACAAATGCAAATAGAATCATTTGAAAAGGTTTTGTAAATCAAAAAGCCCATATTCTTTTATCAAAAGGGAACATTTTAAGAAACAAGTTGATCATTACAGAGCTGCAACCCTACTCTTTATGTTGATGGTGTCAGTTCTTCATGAAACATTTAATGCAGTAGGTTTAAGGGGAAAGAACGAAGTATTTTGTACTGTCAGGATAAATGGCAAAGCCAGAGAGCACAAAACTGACACAAGTTCCAAATGCAGTTTTCTGTCAACAGAAACATTTGCTAGTGTGTGTCATGATGAAAGGCTTGATTTGGCAAGGTGTGCAAAGCTTGTTGCTTATGGAGGTGAAGAAATTCAGACTGAAGGCTCAGTAGTGCTTTCTTGTTACTCTGCTAGAAGAAGCTATGACTTATTGTATGTGGTCAAGAGGCACATCCAGTCGTTATTAGGGCTCAGAGACCGTTTGAAAATGGGACTTCTTTCATTTAATAAGGAAGTCCATGTTAGCTTTAAAGACCACTACTCTTATTTTGCCCAGCACATTATTTCTGACTATGCTGATCTTTTACGAAGACAAACTAGACAAACTTCCAGTTGTGTATTCTATGAAGTTAGACCCAGAGGTCAGTCCAGTTATCAAGCCAGCAAGAAAAGTTCCAATAGCTATGCAGGACAGAGTCAAAGCCAAGCTAGATAAAATGATGCGACAAGGTCTGATTTGTCCAGTTGCAACTCCAACTGAATGGGTAACTTAAAAAAATGAAAAGACCAATGGTTAGACCACAGCTGAAGATAAAAATGGAATAATCCACGTCAGGAAATAAATCACTTGCAGCTTCACAGTAGTGCCCTTTATAAAACCAAAAGTTGTAACTGAGATGGTAGTAGTCAAGGTAGGAAACGGTTCACTTGCAGTTTCACACCCCTTTATTAAACAAGAGTAAGCGCTTTCGCGATCTAAGTCAGCTGATCGCTTCTTCAGACTCATAAAAACAGTTAAAACATTGGTATTTAAAATATGGTTCAACCAATGAAAACACATATAGAACTATGACATAGACTAATTAAAATTGCATACATCAGTACATTAATTTGCCTTATATTCTGCATAAGATGAAATAAAATATACATATGACAGACACATTTTATGTAGTAATCCATATTACTTAATGTTTTAGTGGTCTGGATTTTAAAAAAGGTTTCAAGGAAACAGCATTGTTCAATCCAGGAGACCTATCTGCCTGAAGTAGCAAAATCCATCTTTGTTCGGCTTCCTCTACCTTATTCCTTATATCACCTCCCCTCTTACTTTTATTTATTATTTCTAAAACCATGAAATTAAAAATATGTTTCCTATCTTCTTCTTCCACATGTTTTGCTAAAGCACTTGTGTCTTTTTTTATTTCTTATATCTCTAAGGTGTTCAAGGATATGTTCCTTTAGACACCTATTGGTTTTGCCTATATAAAAGGCATGACAGACTTGTTTTCTTTCACGTGTTGAATGGGTAACTTCCATGGTGGTCGCTCATAAGAAAAGTTTAAATTACATCAGACTATTTATTGATCCACAAGATTTGAACAAGGAACTAAAAAGACCCCATCATCCAATGCCACAGTTGAAGAAGTCCCAACCTTGATGCCAAATGCCACGTTTTTTTTTTTTTTTATCTTAGATGCAGAGAGTTCATTTTGGTAAATTCACCTTGACAAAAAATCCTCATTGCTCTCTATGTTCAGTACTCCATTTGGCAGGTACAGATTTTTGAGAATGCCATTTAGGATAAATTCTGCAAATGAAGTCTTTCAGCATGCAATGGAGCAACTTCTTTCTGGGTATCCTTGTGCTATTATACTCGATGACATACTAGTAGGAGGTCATGGTGAAGCTGAGCATGACAGAAACCTCAGATAAGTTCTAGAAAGAGCACGCCAAGTGAATCTTAAGCTCACTCCACAGAAATGCAAATTCAAGTTACAAGAAGTTACTTACATTGGTCATTTATTCAAATGTACAAGCCTACAACCAGACCCTTCTACGCAAATGGCCATTCTCGAGATGCCATCTCAAGACTTTGTTCAAACCCTGCAACGTTTTCTTGGCATGGTCAACTATCTAGGCAAGTTTATTCCAGACTTGAGCCAGCTTTCAGCACTGTTTAGAGAGCTGACATGGAAAGATGTATGTTCTTCGTATTTCACTGTTGCAGTCATCATACTTGGGTTATTTGCCTGCAGGTAGCCCTCAGTCAGCCCGAATGCCAGATACTTAGTATTTCTGTGTCAGGTGCTGTTGCTCCAGGACTGACGTCAGGTCATCAGGGGTATAAAAGCAGGCAGCTGGCACCATTACATCAGTCTTTCTTGCTGAGGAGCCCGAAGCAGAAGCAGTTCACAAGTGCCAGATGGCTGCTACCTAAATTTTCGTTTACGAATTGAATAATCCCAAAGTCTTCTAAGGCTAAGTACCCCGTTGGGGATCCTTTTTTCTTGCTCTAACCGATGTCTGAAAAAGTTAACAATTGTCTTGCCTGTGGAAAGCAAATACCTCACAGAGATTTTTGTTCTTACTGCATCACCTGTTTAGGCCCAGACCACAACGTACCTCGCTGTCAGTTTTGTGTCTTAAAGCCTGAACCATTCGTCGACTGGCTATTTTTGTCGTTAAATTATTTCGCTCTCAATCTCCGTATTCTGAAATGGCTTCGGTAAGCCATCCGACTACTGATATTCCAAAAAAAGTAAGGATAAAGACGGAGAAAGACCGCATAGGTCCAAAGCTGCTGACGACGCTTCCGTTAACCTAGTCGCCAGTCTGCTGGTACTCAGTGAGGCACTTTCGCAGCCCCTGATGCCCACTTCAATGGACTCGCAGGCATCTACTGAGACCCATTAGGAGTCTGGTATGCCACAAGACTCTTTGACTATGGAACCTGCAGATGTCTCTAACTTGGATGGGTCCAGAGCCGCTGTGCAGGCACCGGCTGCTGAGGCAGTTCTTTGCTCAACCGATGTTTGACTCAAATCGACTTTTTTAACCAAAACTACCGAGTTTCTTGGGCCCAGAGTGCACACTACGCCTAGAAAACCGACGACCAAAGTGCATGCATCTGCTCCCATGCCACAAAAACAAATGCTTAGAATGGCAGAAGCCCTTATTATGCTTATTAGGGGAACTCCGCCTTCCCCTGCTAATAGAAAGAGACCAGTCCCCCTACAGCTTCTACAGACCAGGAGTTTGATGACTCTGAGATTTCAAATTATGAAGACATGCCCTGATCTGCTTATGAGGATTCAGATGCAGAGGAATCCATTCCCTCTGCCTCCCCTCCAGAGGATTTTTCTTTTGGTGAAACCTTGCTTACCTTAAGAGAGCATTTCCACTGGGAATGCCAAGACTATCCTCAGTCCAAAAAGAGACTCCGAGAATTCCTAGAGATGCCTCAGCACAGGCCTTTAGCAATTCCCCCTGTCCTGGATGTTGTTGATGATGATTTTATGGAATCCAGTCTTACTCCTGACACTTCACCTCCTGACCCTAGGAAACCAGATGGGTACTGCAGAGTACCTGACACACACAAATTTCTTTTTAAGAATCCTACTGCTAACCCAGGGATAATTTCCCAGGGGCCTAAAGGTATCAAGGCTACTACAGACAAGAATCCCACCCCTTCAGACAGGGATTCCAGAGCTTTGGACAGATGGGGTAAGAAGGTATATACCTCTGCAACTCTTGCTATTAGGGCATTGAATTTGTCAGTTTCACATGCTGAAGTACCAGCAGCTTATTATGGAACTTATTAAACAAAAAGTGGCAAGCTTTACAGACTGTGCAGAAAATAAAGAATTGCAGGAGCTTATGCACTCTGCAAGCCAAGTCAGCAAGCATACTTTGCAGTGTGGCTTTGACGCCTTAGAAGCATCTTGCCGGGCAGCAGTCACTGGCTCTGTACTGAGAAGACGTGCTTGGCTCAAGGAGCAGACCTTGCTCGACCATGTCAAATCAAAGTTACTAGATGCTCCTTTGAACAAGGACAGGTTGTTTGGCACAAAAGCAGAAGAGGTTCTTAAAAAAATGGAAGAAAAAGCTAAGTCTATGCAGACTGTTAAAGAATTCTTACAAGTGCAACCCCCTAGATTCAGTAGGCATTGCCCTTCCAAACACTGGTCTTTTCCAGCCCCCTCCAGGCCTTCTCAAACCAGACCCAGGGGAAACAGACCACCCATACTACAGTCTCAGGGTATGCAGAGATATAAGCAATGGAGTGCCCCCACCCCTAAAGCAGGGAATGGTAAGCCACCTC
Source organism: Protopterus annectens (assembly GCF_019279795.1). NCBI lineage: Eukaryota > Metazoa > Chordata > Ceratodontiformes > Protopteridae > Protopterus > Protopterus annectens. The sequence goes on along the minus strand of NC_056739.1, from coordinate 123,172,348 downwards.
CTTACGGAAAAAAACTCACAATAACTTCTTTACTCCAGTCCCCAGCCCTGCCCAATTGCTTGTGTCCCTAGGAGGAAAACTTGCCCTTCATGCAAAAAACTGGATGTCCATCACACAGGACCCGATGGGTCCTTAACATTGTATCCCAGGGGTACAAATTTTATTTCCATTCACTGCCAACCCCAAGCAGGTTTCCAGACCTTCTTCCAAACCAGTGAGCAGAGGCTCAAAGCCAAGTAACTTCCCTGCTCAATATCACAGCTATTCAGCCGGTTCCAGTAGAACAGAGGGGTCAAGGATTCTACTCCAGACTCTTCCTGATACCCAGGAAAGAGGGCTGCTGGCGCCCAATCCTGGATCTTTCTATTCTCAACACCTTCCTGGTGGTACCAAAATTCAAAATGCTTACCTTGCAGCAGCTTCTTTCTATGCTAGCCACGGATGCCTGGTTAGTCACCCTAGACTTAAAAGAACCCTATCTGCACATCCCCATAAGGGAGTCATGCAGGAAGTATTTATGTTTCAGAGCAGGATCTATGCATTATCAGATGTTTGTGTTTCACTGTTGCAGTCATTACATTTGGGTAATCTGCTGGCAGATTGCCCTCAGTCGGCTTGAATTCCAAAGTCTTGGGTCCTGCGTCGGTTGCTGTCTCCTCTTCCATGACATCAGGTCATCAGGGGTATAAAACAAGCAGCCGATGCCATTTTCTTTAGTCTTTCTTGCTGCCCAGTGCCCGAAGCAGAAGCATTTCGCAAGTGCCGGTCGGCTGACTCCTGAAATATTCGAGTTTGAGTTTCAGAACCGAAGTCTTCACTAAAGCCAAGACCCCGTTGGGGAAACTTTTTTCTTGCTCCCTTCCGATGTCAGAAAAAGTTAATAATTGTATTATTTGTGGGAAGCAAATACCTCATAAGGATTTCCATTTGTACTGTATTCCTTGCCTAGGCCCTGATCGCAACGTGCCTCGCTGTCAGTTTTGTGCTAGATTTAACCAATGCACTATTAAGCGTTGGTATATTTTTGCCTCAAAGTATTTTGGAAACAGATTTAACTACCCAGAAATGTCGTCGGATAGCAATCCGACTACCGGAGTACATAAAAAAATGCAAAGAATAGGGCAGAGAGAAACATTAGAGGTCCAAAACCGACGAAGCTTCTCCTAAGCCAGTCGCCGGTTCACCGGTACTGCGTGAGGAGCTTTCGCAGCCCCTGATACCTGCTACTTTCGAGTCGCAGGCCTCTACCGACACACATGTGGAGTCCGGCATGCTGCGAGATACTCAAAGTATTGGACCCATGGATGTATCTCCCTCGAATGGGTCTGGAGCCACTGAGCAGGCACCGGCTTCTGAGGGGTTTTCAGGCCTAAACATTTGTATATCAAACCGACGACAGCTGCAAAACCAAAGACAAAAGCAACTTCTAAAACTAAAAAAAGATACATGAGCCATGTGCACAGGCCTGTATGCCTAAAAAACAAATTATCAAAATGGCCAAAGACCTTATTACCATGATCAGGGGTTCTCATCCCCCTCTAGATAAGAGGCCTAGGCAAGACACTGATTATGAGTCTTCTTCTGATTCCTCTTTTGATCAGGAATTATCTATACCTCCCTATGAGTATTCTGATGCAGAGGAGTCCATACCATCTGCATCACCTCCTGAGGTTTATTCTTTTGGAGAAACCTTGCATACTTTGAGGGAGCATTTTCACTGGGAGAGTCAAGATTTCTCGGAATCAAAAAAGAGGCTCAGGGATTTCCTTCTTCTCCCCTAGCACAGGCCTTTAGCCATTCCCCCTGTTTTAGACATTGTGGATGATGTGTTTTCGGAGTCAAGCTTGACCCCTGACTCCTTACCTCCGTCTTCCAGCAAGCCTGACCAATGTTACAGGGTCCCTGACTCTCATAAATTTGTATTTAGAAACCCTGCTGCTGATCCTGAAACTATTTCACAGGGTCCAAAGGGAGTTAAGGCCTCAACAGCAAAAAGTCATACCCCCTCTGACAGAGATTCAAGGGCACTGGACAGATGGGGAAAAAACGTTTATACATCTGCAACCTTTGCAATTAGGGCCTTAAACTGTCAATTTCATATGCTCAAGTATCAACAACATGTTATGGGGTTGCTGAAACAGAAAATGGTGTTGATTTCTGAATGTGCAGAAAATAAAGAAATGCAGGAATTATTGCATGCAGCTGAACAGGTTGGAAAGCATACTTTGCAATGTGGTTTTGACTCCTTAGAGGCCTCCTGCAGGGCCGCAGTTACTGGATCTGTGATTAGGAGGCATGCCTGGCTAAAGGAACAAAATTTGCCTGATCATGTTAAAGCTAAATTGCTAGATGCACCTTTATAGCAATGATACTCTTGTTTGGTATTAAGGCAGAAGAGGTTTTAAAGAAAATGGAAGACAAAGCTAAATCTATGCAAACTGTAAAAGATTTCTTACAAGTGCAGGCACCAAGATTCAGTAGACACTAGCCTACAAAAAATTGGTACTTTCTTGTGTCAGACAGAGCTCAAAGGGGTAAATCCAGACGCCCTAAGGGTCCCAGATACCAGGCACAAGATTCTTACAGGTCAAAGCAATGGGGCGCTTCTACCTCCAAATCTGGAGGAGATAAAGTGCAAACCTACAGAAAACAGTCCCAATGACTTCCCTCTGCCAACACCAAGCACTTTTGGCAGCACCCTTAGGGGGAAATTAACACTTTTTGCTCAAAATTGGCAGTTAACCCAGGACAAATTGGTGCTAAACATAGTATCACAGAGATACAGATTCCATTTCCATACTCTGCCAATGGCAAGCGGTTGGCCAGATCTGCCAAAACATCAATGGGCAGAGGCACAGAAACAAGTTATGTCCCTCATGGATATGGGAGCCATACAGCCAGTACCAGAACAGGAAAAAAGACAAGGGTTTTACTTAAGACTGTTCTTGGTACCCATTAAGGACATGGCCTGGCGGCCAATACTGGATTTATTGATTTTGAACACATACCTGGACATTCCAAAATTCAAAATGCTCACTTTGCAGCAGCTTCTACCCGTGCTGGGCAAGAATGCTTGGCTGCTGACATTAGACCTAAAAGAGGCATACCTGCATGTCCCAATAAGACAATTGTACAGAAGATACCTCAGATTAAAGGCTGGCTTAATGCATAACCAATTCTCTGCACTGCCCTTTGACTTATCTACTGCGCCCAGGGTCTTCACAAAGTGCCTGGCACCAGTAATTGCATTTTGCAAAGTAGTGTACAAATATAGCCTTACTTGGACGACTGTCTCATTCAAGCGGAGAACAAGGACATTCTTCTTAAACACCTGGCATTTGTGAAAAGGCTTTTAACATGCCTAGGGTGCACAATAAACGAAAAGAAATCACAACTGGTACCCTCTCAAAAGATAACATTCCTGGGTGCAAGCTTGAATACAACTGCCCAGATGGCTTACCTCACGCCAGACAAGCAAAGGCAACTGACTACTTACTTCAAACTGATGGCAACAAAAACCCAGTTATCTGCAAGACAAATTCTCAGGCTTTGGGCTTCATGGCATCCTGCATCCTACTGATTCCATATGCAAGACTGCATATGAGGAAACTTCAATGGTACGTAAAAAGTTTATGGAGTCAACATTGTCACAGTCTGGAAACAATGATTCCTCGCATTCCCTGCCTACAACAGGAGTTTCTATGGTGGGCAAAGGCATGTCACCAAAACATGGGACGAGCCTTCACTCTACCCCCTGCCAGCCATACCTTAACAGATGCATTGGATTATGCTTGGGGAGCCCACATGGCAGGGTGATGCATTCAGGGCATATGGACCCCAAAACATGCATCTACACATCAACCAGAAAGAGATGCTAGCTGTTCAAAATGCCCTTACAGCCTTCAAGGACTTACTTCATCCAGGACAACTACTGATAAAGACGGACAACACCATGTTTGTGTAGTATATAAACAAACAAGGGGGCACACACTCCTACCCCATTTGCAGATTAGCCATGGCACTGTGGGACACAGCTTTGACTTACCAAATACATCTTCAAGCTCAATTCCTACCAGGAAAGCAAAATACTCTGGCAGACGATTTAAGCAGAAACCTTATGGATCCTCACAAATGGAAACTAGATCCACAAGTCTTCAGCATGATAACAGAGAAATGGGGGAGCCCAGACATAGATCTATTTGCCTCTCCTCAGAATTATCAATTGAAAAGATTCTGCACAAGGACTTATCACAGACAAGCATGGAAAGTGGATGCCCTATCCTTCAGTTGGAAAAACCTATCAGTTTACGCCTTTCCTCCTCTGCCTCTTTTTCCCAAGGTCCTCCTAAAAGTCAGACAAGAGAAACCAATGATGATACTAATTGCCCCGCACTGGCCCTGCCAATACTTGTACCCAGTCCTAAGGAAACTTGTCTCCATATCCAGCTTGGACCTTACCTCAGACCTCAACTATTGTCTCAGCAAAACAATCGGATCCTGCACAATCAACTCCAAACACTGAACCTTGCAGCATGCACACCTTTCAGTAAAGCTGTGATCGATGTCATTTTGGAAGCAAGAAGGCCTAGTACTAGAAAATCTTATGCTGATAAATGGAAGAGATTCTGTGCTTGGAATCAAGCACAAGGAACTGATACAGCAGAACCAAATATTCCTCAGATATTACAATACTTGACTGAGATGCTTGATAAAGGCCTATCTTTCTCATCAATTAAAATCCATGCCTCTGCCATTTCGGCTCATTATAATACAGAGCCACCAATCGTTTCTGATCCTTTACTGAAGCATTGTCTTAGAGGCGCCAAAAATTTGAGGCCTCCTAGATCATCACCAGTACCTGCATGGGATCTTAATTATGTGTTGGAAAAGCTCATCCTGCCTCCATTTGAACCAGCAGCTACCGCTGATATAAAGTTCTTATCATGGAAAACAGCTCTGCTGCTAGCAATTACTTCAGCAAGAACAGTTTCAGAGCTACAGGCCCTCATGGCTGTAGAGCCTTTTTATCATATTTTACCCAGACAGGGTGTCTCTGAGGACAAATCCTACATTTATGCCTAAGGTGGTTTCCAGTGTGGCACTTAACCAAACTATTCATCTGCCAGCCTTTTATCCAAATCCACAGAACAAAGGGGAGAGAATTCTGCATTCCTTGGACGTACACAGGCAGCTAAGATTCTACTTGAGCAAGACTAAAGCTCTAAGAAAAACTGAGCAATTACTAGTGACATATGCTGCAGGATCAGAAGGAAAGGCTATTTTAAAGCAGACAGTTTCAAAGTGGATAAGTCACTGCATCTGTTTCTGATACTTACACCATTATAAACCTGTGTCCAAGGGCATTTAGGTCTCATTCCACCAGAGCTGCAGCTACTTCAGAAGCCTTTCTCAAAGGAGTACCAACCAAAGACATTCTAGAGGCCGTTACTTGGAGTTCTGTTCACACCTTTACAAAGCATTATCATTTGCCTCTCTACTCTAAGTCCAGGGCAGGCTTTGCCACTGCAGTTCTGCAGGGCCTTATTGCTGCACCCAATGCTGTTTAGCTCCAGCCTCCCAACCATAGCTTTGGGATTCTACCCAAATGTAATGACTGCAACAGTGAAACATGAAGAGCATGGTACAGTTGTGTGTACACTTACCATAAATGTAGATGTTCGAGTGTATTCACTGTTGCAGTCCAGGTTACTCTCCCGCCATCCCCCTTTCATTCTAGAGTTTATCTTTCCTTCTTTATCTTCTACAACCTATGTGGTTTATTTGCTTGCAGATGAAGGTAAAGTTTATATTGATGCATGTATATTTATATACATATTTTTGCTACCTTTTGGGGGGCACCTGACATCTAGGGCAAGAAAAACGAAAGAAAATGGCGTCGGCTGCATGTTTTATACCCCTGACGACCTGACGAAGAGGAGATAGCAACCAACGCAGGACTCAAGACTTTGGAATTCAGGCCGACTGGGGGCAACCTGCCAGCAGATTACCCAAATGTAATGACTGCAACAGTGAATACACTCTAACATCTACATTTATGGTAAGTGTACACAACTGTACTTTCTCTGCACTTCCCTTTGATTTATCTACTGCGCCCAGACTTTTCACAAAATGCTTGGCTCCAACCATTGCATACTGCAGGCAGAGAAATATCCAAATTTACCCGTACTTGGACTGCCTGATTCAGGTGGACAGTCAGGAATTGCTGTTGCAGCACCTGACTTTTGTGAAACACCTTCTCTCTTACTTGGGGTTCACCATCAACGAAAAGACATCAAAACTGGTACCCAGTCAAAGATTGTATTCCTGGGAGCAAGCTTGGACACAACATCCCAGATGGCATTCCTCACTTCAGAAAAACAAGTCTATCTGACAGCCTCCTTCAAACAAATGGCCACCAGAACCCAGCTATCCACAAGAAAAATACTGCAGGTCCTAGGGTTCATGACCTCATTATACTGCTGATTCCATTTGCAAGACTGCATATGAGGAAACTTCAATGGTACTTAAAAAGGCTTTGGTGCCAACTTTCTCAGGACCTGGAAACAGTCATTCCTATCATACCCTGTCTAAGGACAGAGTTTCTTTGGTGGGCAGAAGAATGCTACCATAACAAGGGCCTGCCCTTTTCTCAACCCCCATGCTGCCCAAGCCCTAACCACAGATGCATCAGACTATGCCTGGGTAACGCACATGGATGGCAAATGCATTCAGGGCCACTGGAGCCCAAGTCAAATTCATCTGCACATCACCCAAAAAGAGATGCTAGCTGTGCAGAATGCCCTGACAGCTTTCAGATCCCTAATCTTTCCAGGACAACTGCTATTAAAAACCGACAACACCACAGTTATGTGGTACATCAACAAGCATGGGGGGAACGCACTCCGACCCACTCTGCAGGTTAGTCGTGGCCCTGTGGCACACTGCCTTGGACATGCAAGTCCATCTGCAAGCTCAATTCCTGCCAGGCAAACAAAACTCACTGGCAGACTATTTAAGCAGAAATCTCCTAGACCCACACGAGTGGCAATTGGAGCCCAGCACCTTCAACTTTCTGATTCAGAAATGGGGGAGCCTAGAGGTGGATCTCTTTGCCTCCTCTACAACCACCAGCTCAGCAAATTCTGCACCAGGAATCCTCACAGCAGGGCCTGGAAAGTGGGATGCCCTGTCTTTTCAGTGGGTAAATCTATCAATCTATGCCTTTCCCCCTCTGCCCCTTCTCTCTGGTATTACTCAAGATAAGACAGGACAGACCAAGGGCAATTCTGATTGCCCTGGACTAGCCACCCCAGCACTGGTACCCACTCCTGCACAGCCTGTCACCGGTACCACCCTTGGCACCTACACCAAAACCCAACCCTGCGCTCTCAGCAGGAGGGACAGATTTTGCATCCACAACTGCAAACCCTAAATCCTGCAGCCTATTCCTTGAATTCTCCTCCAGCAACCCTAAGCAAGCAGGTGTTGGACGTCATTCTTGAAGCCAGAAGACCCAGTACAAGAAAATCCTCTGCTGATAAGTGGAAAAGGTTCTGCTCCTGGATTTAGTCTAAAGAAGAGGACACAACTCTGCCCTCTCTGCCTCTAATCCTGGATTACTTGGCAGATCTACTCCACAAAGGCCTGTCCTTCTCCTCCATTAAGATACATGGCTCAGCCATTTCGGCTCATTACAACACTGAGCCTCCTATCTTCTCGCACCCTCTTATCAAACAGTTCCTGAGAGGGGGCAAACAACTTAAGGCCACCAAGAGAGCACTCACCCCTGTTTGGGACCTTAATTTTGTACTGGAAAAGCTCTTGCTTCCCCCCTTTGAACCTGCTGCGTCAGCAGAGTTAACATTCCTCTCTTGGAAAACAGCCTTGCTTCTGGCCATCACTTCAGCTAGAAGAGCTACAAGCGCTAATGTCTGTGGAACCCTTCATTATTTTCCATGCTGACAGCGTTTCCCTCAAGACTAACCCTTCCTTTATGCCTAAAGTGGTGTCCAGTCCAATCTAGCCATTTGCCAACTTTTTTCCGTAATCCTCAAAATAAAGGGGAAAGGATCCTGTACTCCTTGGGCGTGCACAGACAGCTCAGATTCTACCTTGATAGGACTAAACACTTCAGAAAATCTGACCTGTTACTAATCATTTTTATAACCGGGGCAGAGGGCAAGGCCATTTCAAAACAGTTTCCAAATGGGTAGCACATTGCACTCATTTCTGCTGCAAGCACCATAGGAAACCAACCCCTCACGGGGTCAGAACACATTCCAATGGGGCAACATCTACCTCTACAGCATTTCTCAGGGGAGTCCCTACCAGGTCATCCTGAAGCTGCTACCTGGAGTTCTGTGCACACCTTCATCAAGCATTACCACCTGCCTAACTTTTCAAAATCCAGGGCAGGTTTTGCAACAGCAGTCCTGCAAGGAATACTAGCCAGCCCTAACTCTTCTTGACGGGCTCCACCCTTCTTCAGCTTTGGGAATCCACCCAAATGTGATGACTGCAACAGTGAAACACGAAGAACATAGTACAGTTGTGTACACTTACCATAAATGTAGATGTTCGAGTGTATTCACTGTCGCAGTCCTGGTTTCCCTCCTTCCAGCCCCCTGTTTTTTCTCTCTCTTCTCTCTATGACTATTACTCACCCCTTTCAGGGGTATTACTGGTGGTGTTTTCCACACCATAACTTGGCTCCCTATTTGGGGGGTTCCTGACATTTGGGGCAAGAAAAACTGATGTAATGGCGTCGGCTGCCTGTTTTTATGCCCCTGACTTCCTGACGTCGGTCCTGGAGTGACAGAATCCGACACAGAAATACTAAGTCTCTGGTATTTGGGCCGACTGAGGGCTACCTGCAGGCAGATAACCCAAGTGTGATGACTGCAAGAGTGAATACACTCGAACATCTACATTTATGGTAAGTGTACTATCTTGATCTTGGTTAGAGCAACACTAAAGAGCATTTGATGTCCTGAAACAGAGAATTGCTAGTCCACCAACTGTCAGATACAGTGATTTTCACAAACCAGTTAGACTTTCCTGTGATGCTTCAAAATTTGGTCTTGGTGCAGTCATCCTACAAGATGATCAACCTGTTGCCTGTACATTGAGAACTCTTCCCCAAACTGAAATGTAGTATGCCCTGATCGAGAAATAGCTGTTGGCGGTTGTGTTTGCATGTTTGAAGTTCTTTGATTTTGTGGTAGACCTATCCAGATCAAAATTGACCACCAACCTCTAGTCACGATCTTGAGAAAGCCTATGCATTCAGCTCCAGCCAGACTGCAATGTACGATGCTGAGATTGCAAAAGTATAATTTCACTCTTGTCTACAAGAAAGGGAAATGTCTTTATCTTGCTGATCCATTATCCAGATTGCCCAGAAACACCACAGAACAGCATGAGAATGAGAACCTTGACTTTGAAGTCATAGAAGTGAGAAATTTTTCTTCCACGTGTCTTGAGCTGAGATCACACAGCCACAGATCCAGTTTTACAGGGGCGTAACCACTTTTGATCAATCAAGGATGGCCATCAAAGCAATCTAGTTTACCTCAAGAAGTGCAGCCTTGTTTTCCATGCAGAGATGAGATGTTGTCTGACAAGTGGTATCATTGTGAAAGGTCCAAAAGTAATTGTTCCAAAGTCCTTGCAACTAGAGTACATTACTAATTTGCATTGTCACCCAGGAGCCAGTTCTACCAAAAGAAGGGAGAGGGCTAGTATTTTTGCCATCTATGTCACAAGACATTGAAAGAGCACTTTTTTGTCTTGTTTGGTGTGTAGTAGTACAAAGCTACATCAACAGAAGGAATCACTTCAGCTAAACCAAATTCCAGAACTACCCTGGTCGACAGTAGTTACTGACATTGAGTGGAATGGTCAACATTATTTGGTGTTGATAGACTTATTCCAGTTGGTTTGAGATTGACTTACTTCTTAACCTAGCATGCAGTGCTGTCATAACTTAAGATGAAGCGTCATTCTGCAGTACAGGGTAGTCCGCACAAAGTTATTTCTAACAGTGGCACGCAGTTTACAAGTCAACAGTTCAAAAGGTTTGCCAAGGAATGGGACTTTACTCATGTCACAAATAGCCCCAAGAACCCGTAGTCAAGTGGTTTTCAGAACTTGCAGTTCAAAGTGCCAAACAGTTACTGGAGAAGTCAAAACAAGATAATAATGATGTTTTCCTGAATCTCTTGAATCTCAGAAATGTTCCTTGTGATAAACATCTTGTTTCACCTGCTCAGAGACTTCTATTGAGACAAACCAGAACCACATTACCAATCGGTAGTTGGTTCCATATGTCGAGAACAGGTAAGTGAAAAACAATCTGTTGAAGAAGCATTGAACCCAGAAGTCCTACTACGATAAGACCGGCAAACCGCTCAGTCCATTATGAGAAGTGGTACGGATGCAGACGTTCAGAAGTTATGATCGGATTGGTATTAAGAATATTTGCCAGAGGCAAGATCATACATTGTGGAATCAGAAGGAGCAGATTTTAGGCGGAATTGGAAGCATTTACTACCGGTGTCCAAGCCTTTTAATACAAAGGGCAGTCTTTTTAAGGAGGAGTATGTAGAACAATGTGTGTGTATGTACCTTTAAGAAACTATCCAAGGACTTGCACAGGTGTATAAATACTGAGCACGTGTGAGCCTGACTGCCGTTTTGTAGTAAGTTGTTGAGATGTAGGCATATATGTATGTAAGGTCCATTTAACTAGTTAGTTTGTATTTTATCATGCTGCTATCCATCCTGATGTGTTTCTATGTAGTAAAACATCTAAACTAAATACGCCGCTTGCTTGTTATCTGTGTTAGAGAAGTACAAGCAACATGGTATATAAACAAGCAAGGGGGGGGGGGGGCAAGGTCTTATCTCCTGTGCAGATTAGCAGCCCTTCCGGTTTGGGATCTAGATGTCCTTCATGGATGCATCTGCAGTCATAACAAGTGGGTTGTCCTGTCGTCAGGCAGCCCTGCAGTCGGCCGGATTCCAAAGTCCGGGTCCGGCTTCGGCTGATGTCGCACTCCATCCGACGTCATCTCTGTTGGTCTTCGGGTATAAAAGCATCAGCCGACGCCATTTTCCTCAGTCTTTCTTGCCGCGTGGCGCCCGAAGCAGAAGCTGTTCGCAAGTGCCGGTCGGTCGGATCCAGAGATTACTTCTACCGAATACTACTTCGAAGACTTCTAAAGCTAAGTACCCCGTTGGGGACTCTTTCTTGCCTCAGCCGATGTCAGAAAAAGTTAACAATTGTTTAACCTGTGGGAAACAAATACCTCATAAAGATTTCCACTCTTACTGTCTGCCTTGTTTAGGCCCAGCCCACGACGTAGCAGCCTGTTCGCCTGTGCCTCTTTCAACCGACGAACGCTTAGGCGTCGGTCGGAGTTTGCAGAACAGTTTTTCGGTACTGATTTTGCGTACATTATGTCGCCGGATTCTCCGACTACCCCAAAACGCAAAGATAAAGACCGACATTCGCGGTCCGCGGGTTCCGCCCAAACCACGGCAAAGCAAACATGAGTGTCTCGGTTTCGCGAAACCGAGAAAACTGCTCAAAGTACAGCTGAACCTATTCTTACAACTGAGGCCCCTGCTACAATTCTTGAATCGACCTCAGAAATTTTACCCACTACGGTGGTTGACTTATCAGACACCATCCCCTTGGATGTCTCTACCCCAGCACGTGGTGCTGCTAGGCCTCCAGCTGCCATGTCCATTAAGGCCTTCGCCAGGGCTAAAGCAGCCAAGACTACTAAAACAGTGCCTGTTAAACCTCCCACATCCAGGCCCTCTTCTAGTTCTCAAATGCTTTCTTTGGCAGAAGATTTAATTTCTTTAATTAGAGGATCTCAATCTCACCCAGACAGGGCCTCTCAGCCCCCAGAGAAGAGACCTAGGGCAGAGCCCCCTGAGCCAGTGTCTTCTGATGATTCTGCTGATGAATCAGACATAACTGACCAGCCTGAGGCTCCCTTCTCCAATTTTGAAGATTCTGATGCTGAAGAATCCATTCCAGCTGCTTCCCCACCAGAAGAATTCTCCTTTGGGGAAACCTTGCATGCCATGCGAGAACAGTTCCAATGGCAGCAACAGGATTTTTCAGACACCAGAAAAAGACTTAGGACCTTTCTGCACCTCCCACAGCACAGGCCCTTAGCTATACCTCCTGTTCTCTCTGTGGTGGATGATGCTTTCAATGATGTTTGCTCCGCTCCAGACTCTTTACCCCCAGCCCCTGCCAAACCAGACAGATTTTACAGGGTGCCAGATACTCATCACCACCTTTACAAGGCCCCACTTGCAGACCCAGAAACTATATCCCAGGGTCCCAAGGCAGTTGCCGCGACCACAGCTAAAAACCCTATTCCTTCTGAAAGGGAAGCAAGGTCACTAGACAGATGGGGTAAAAAGGTCTACACTTCAGCTACTCTTTCAGCTAGAGCTTTAAACTGTCAGTTTCACATGATACAATACCAAGAGTTTATGCTTGATCAGTTAACTAAAAAACTAACCACTGATGAATCTCTTGATAAGAAATATGTATTAGAGATGGTAAATAACATACAACAGGTTAGCAACCATTCCTTAAAATGTGGCTATGATGCACTGGAGGCTTCATTTAGATCAGCCATGACAGGCACAGTGATAAGAAGGCATGCATGGCTAAAGGAACAAGCTTTACCGGATCATGTTAAAGCTAAGTTGCTAGATGCTCCTATGGACAAGACAAGTTTGTTTGGTACACCTGCCCAGCAGGTTATGAAGAAAATGGAAGAAAAGGCAAAATCTGTTCAAACTGTTAAAGATTTCTTACAGGTTCAACCCCAAGGTTTAGCAGGAACTGGCCTGCCAAAAATTGGTCCTTTCCTGACTCCACAAAATTTCAAAGGGGCAGGAATAGACGTTCCAGAGGCAGAAACCAATCCAGAGGAGGTGCCTACAGAGGACGACAGTGGCAAGGTAACAACAGAGGCACAGACACAGCCACTGCCACTACATCAGCACAACCACAGTGACTTAATCCTAAATCCGCCTACCAGGGAACAAATGGCAGCTCCTCTAGGCGGAAAGTTAACCTTATTTTCAAAGAACTGGCACTTCATAACAAAAGACAAGTGGATTTTACAAACCATAGATCAAGGTTACCGGTTTCACTTCCACACTTTACCAGTCAAAAGAGGAATGCCAAATCTACCTCCAAATCAAAAAACAGAGGCTCTACGCCAGATAATGGAGTTAGCAAACATGAGAGCTGTGGAAAGAGTGCCAACAGCAGAACAAGGAAAAGGGGTTCTACTCCAGACTATTCCTAGTTCCAAGAAAGGAAAAAAGTTGGAGACCAATTCTCGACCTGTCCACCTTAAATACATACATCATTGTCCCAAAATTCAAAATGCTGACCCTACAGCAGCTTCTTCCCATGCTGGGCAAGGAGTCTTGGCTGGTAACTCTAGATCTCAAGGAGGCATACCTGCACGTCCCCATTCGACCAATCTGCAGAAGATACCTCAGATTTCTTGCAGGATCAGAGCACTATCAATTCTCAGCATTGCCCTTTGGCTTATCTACTGCGCCCAGAGTATTCACAAAATGCCTGGCATCAGTAATCGCCCATTGCAGACTACAGGGAATTCAAATTTACCCATACCTGGACGACTGCCTGCTACAAGGGGACAACAAAAGCAAGCTGACAACAGATTTACAAAGGGTCATTTACTTGCTACAAGGATTGGGATACACAGTCAATTTACAAAAATCAAGGCTGATACCATCCCAAACAAGGACGTTCTTGGGCGCGGAATTGGACACAGTACAACAAATGGCATTCCTGACTACAGAAAAACAAAAAGAACTTCCTATTTACTTCTTGGCACTAACAAAACTGAACAAGTTAACAGCAAGAAAAGTTCTGCAGACCTTGGGCTTCATGGCATCATGCATAATCTTGGTCCCATTTGCCAGACTACATATGAGAAAACTACAGTGGTACCTAAAGAATTTATGGTCCCAACACAGACACAGTCTAGAAACAGAAATCCCACTAATTCCATGCTTAAAACAGGAGTTCCTATGGTGGGCTCAGGCATGCCAGTCAAACCCAGGCCTACCCTTTCGCAGATGTCAACCAAGCCAGACCATCACAACAGACGCTTCAGACCTAGGATGGGGGGCCCACATGCTGGACAAATGCGTGCAAGGATTGTGGACACAGGATCAACTTCACCTGCACATCAGTCTAAAAGAAATGCTGGCAGTAAAACTGGCAATCCAAAAGTTCAAACCATTTCTCAAAGAGGGCCAGTTGATGATAAGGACAGACAACACCACAGTCATGTGGTACATCAACAAACAGGGAGGCACTCATTCATACCCCCTATGCAGAATGACTTTGGAGCTGTGGACCCTGGCACTCAGCTACAACATTCAGTTACAGGCAATATTTGTACCGGGGAAAGACAATACTCTAGCAGACATATTAAGCAGAACCACTTCGGATGCTCACGAATGGAAGCTGCACCCGGACATCTTCAAGACCATCTCGAAGAAATGGGGAATGCCACAGATAGACCTATTCGCATCACCTCTCAATCACCAGCTCAAAAAATTCTGCACAAGGACATTCCACCCACTAGCATGGAAAGTGGACTCACTCTCCTTCAACTGGAAAGGCCTAACAGCATATGCATTCCCACCTCTTCCTTTGATACACAAGGTACTGCTAAAAATCAGGGAAGAACGTCCAAGGATAATCCTGATAGCTCCAAACTGGCCGAGACAACACTGGTACCCACTACTGAAGAGCATGTCTCGGAACAATATGTGGCCAATACCCCTGATGCCTCTGATGTTAACTCAGAACAACTACAGCATCATACATCCAAACCTAAAAACGCTGCAACTGACTGCATGGAACATCACATAGCAGCAGCTAATCCAGAACTTTCCCAAAGAGTTAAAGACATTATTCTTGAAGCACGCAGACCTTCAACAAGAAGGAACTATGCTGGAAAATGGAAAAGGTTTGTCATTTGGAGTACGGAAAGAGGAAAAGATGTCTCAAACATAGATATGCCTAACATTCTGGAGTATCTGGCCGAACTTCTTCATTCAGGCCTGTCCTACTCCTCCATCAAGATACATGCATCAGCTATTTCAGCAGAATACAGCTTTGATCCACCTGTTTTTCGCACCCTTTGCTCAGGCAGTTCCTCAGAGGAATCAAGAATGTAAAACCTCCAAGGAAACCACCATTACCAGCTTGGGATTTAAACTTTGTGCTAGAAAAATTGACACTATCACCCTTTGAACCAGCAGCAACAGCAGACCTACAACACCTGTCATGGAAAACTGCTTTCCTACTGGCAATTACTTCAGCAAGGAGGGTTTCAGAACTACAGGCCTTAATGGCAGTGCAACCCTTCCTAATCTTCCACCAAGATAGAGTGTCCATGAGGACTAATCCTACATTTATGCCCAAGGTGGTATCCAGAGTGTCTTTAAACCAGGCAATCCACCTACCTACCTTCTTTCCCAACCCACAAAACAGAGGGAAAGAATACTGCATACCTTGGATGTACATAGACAGCTACGCTACTACTTGGACAGAACAAAAATAGCAGAAAGACTGACCAACTTTTTGTAGCCTATGCAACAGGAAAGGAAGGAAAAGCTATTTCCAAACAGACAATCTCCAAATGGATAGGAAATTGCATACGATACTGTTACTCCTTCCATGGAAAACCAATTCCATAGAACATAAGACCTCATTCTACAAGGGCAACAGCCACTACCACAGCCTTCTTACGAGGAGTGGCAACCAAAGACATTATTGAGGCGGCTACTTGGACCTCCGTGCATACATTTGCCAAGCATTATAATTTGCCTCTATATTCCAGATCCCGAGCAGGGTTTGCCACTGCTGTACTGCAAGGGATCCTAAACACACCATAATCTACTTTTATCCTCCTCGCCTAGTTGGCTATGGTATTCTACCCACTTGTTATGACTGCAGATGCATCCATGAAGGACATAGTACAGTTTTGTACCTACCATAAATGTAGATGTCCGAACTGGATAGCATCTGCAGTCAGGATTACCTCCCTCCTTCCCTCTGTGGTACTCCTAGGGTGTTTACCCTCCTAATAGCTAGCTGTTGGGGAGTCTTTATGGTGTATTTGTTTGTATATATGTACATATATGCTTATTGTTGTGTTTACCTCTATCTATTTGGAAACATTGGCTTCTATCCAAATTTTTAGCCTGCAAGAGGGCTACTGGCATCTGGGGCAAGAAACACTGAGGAAAATGGCGTCGGCTGATGCTTTTATACCCGAAGACCAACAGAGATGACGTCGGATGGAGTGCGACATCAGCCGAAGCCGGACCCGGACTTTGGAATCCGGCCGACTGCAGGGCTGCCTGACGACAGGACAACCCACTTGTTATGACTGCAGATGCTATCCAGTTCGGACATCTACATTTATGGTAGGTACAAAACTGTACTTTCTCCAATGTCAGGTGACCCTTCAGGCAGTTTACACTCCCTCAGATCAGGACATGGT
Organism: Protopterus annectens; assembly: GCF_019279795.1. Lineage (NCBI taxonomy): Eukaryota > Metazoa > Chordata > Ceratodontiformes > Protopteridae > Protopterus > Protopterus annectens. Next base: position 123,155,750 of record NC_056739.1, on the reverse strand, counting down.
GTCAGATTCTGTGAGCAGGTCCATAACACAATCCCACAAGTGGATATTTCACAGGGATGTGTTTCTGAACATTGTTCACCAGTGGGGTGCTACTCAAGTAGATCTCTTTGCCTTCCCTCTGAACAAATGGCTTCCTTTCTTTTGTGCCAGAGTCCCATGTCCTCTGGCCTAGAAGGTGGATGCCATGTCTGTCTTGGAAGGGGATATTTCTTTATGCTTTCTCTCCCCTTCTTGTCATTCCTAAGGTCCTATTCAAGGTAAAAGAGGAAGCTTCCAAAATCTTGTTGGTGACTCCCTTTTGGCCCAGACAGCATTGGTACCCTACTCTTCTGCATTTAGCCAAGAGCAGCCAACACAAGTTACCTCATAGGGTGGACCTAGTTACAAAAGACAAGAGGTTTCTCACCCACCCCGCCTGTCCACTCTTAAACTGACTTTGTGGATGATGGGGTTTTGATCCCCTTCAGACATCTTTTTTCAGAAAATGTGCTTCAGGTTTTGCAGGAGGCCAGGAAACCCAATACTAGAAAATCTTATTTGTCCAAATGGAAGAAGAGATTCTCTGATGTCCTTCAAGGATGCATCTGCAGTCCTAACATATGGGTTGTCCTGCCTCAGGCAGCCCTTCGGTCGGCCGGATTCCAAAGTCTGGGTCTGGCCTCGGCTGATGTCGCACTTCACCCGACGTCATAGCTGCTGTTTATTGGGTATAAAGGCATCAGCCAACGCCATTTTCCTCAGTCTTTCTTGCCGCGTGGTGCCCGAAGCAGAAGCTGTTCGCAAGTGCCGGTCGGTCAGATCCAGAGATTTCTACTACCGAAGACTTCTAAAAAGCTAAGTACCCCGTTGGGGACTCTTTCTTACCTCAGCCGATGTCAGACAAAGTAAATAATTGTTTAACTTGTGGGAAACAAATACCTCATAAGGATTTCCACTTTTACTGCCTTCCTTGCTTAGGCCCAGACCACGACGTATCAGCTTGTCTAGCCTGTGCTTCCTTCAACCGACGGACACTTGGACGTCGGTCGGAGTTTGCAGAGGAGTTTTTTGGTCCCGCTTTTGCATACAAAATGCCGTCGGAGACTCCGACTACTCAATTAGCTAAAAAGCGCAAGGAAAAGGACCGACACTCACGGCCCGCAGTTTCGGCTGAAACCACTGTTAGGCCAACCGCGAGTGTCTCGGTTTCGGCTGAAACCGAGCCCCCGGTTCTTCCTTCGGCCGAAAGCATACCTCTGATAGCCGAGGCCTCACAGAGCATGGCTGAATCTGCTACTGAATTTACTGCTACAGAAGCAGGCACCCAGGATTTGTCAGACACTATTCCTTTAGACATATCTACCCCTGCACGTGGGGCTGCTAGAGCCCCTGCTTCTATGTCTATCAAGGCTTTTGCCAGGGCTAAAGCAGCTAAATCTTCCAAGGCCTTACCTGCTAAAACTCCTTCACATAGGCCTACCTCTAGTTCCCAAATACTCATCCTGGCTGAGGATCTCATTTCTTTGATCAGGGGATCCCAACCTCACCCAGACAGGGCCTCTCAGGCCCCTCCAGACAAGAGGCCTAGGACTGAACCCCCGGAACCTGTCTCTACAGATTATTCCTCAGATGACTCAGACATTTCAGACCCTCACGAAGGCCCATATTCTCCTTATGAGGATTCTGATGCAGAAGACTCCATTCCTTCTGCTTCTCCTCCTGAAGAATTTTCCTTTGGGGAAACCTTGCATGCTATGAGGGAACACTTCCAATGGCAGGGCCAGGATTTTTCAGATTCAAGGAAAAGGCTAAGGACCTTTTTACACTTACCACAGCATAGGCCTTTAGCCATTCCGCCAGTACTAACAGTTGTTGATGATGCATACAATGATGCCTGTACTGCCCCTGATTCTCTTCCGGCCCCTGCCAAGCCAGACAGATATTACAGGGTCCCGGACACACATTACCATTTGTATAAGGCTCCTGTTGCAGACCCTGAAACCATTTCACAGGGCCCTAAGGGTGTGGCAGCTGCCTCTGCCAAAAACCCTCTTCCCTCTGAAAGGGAATCTAGAGCATTAGAGAGATGGGGTAAAAAGGTCTATACTTCTGCTACTCTTTCGGCCAGGGCCTTGAACTGTCAATTTCACATGATTCTGTACCAGGAATTTTTGTTAGACCAGCTAAATAAAAAACTGTCTTCTCCTGAACCTTTAGACCGCAAGTCCCTTCAGGATTTGGTACATAACTCTCAGCAGGTCAGTAACCATTTCTTTAAATGTGGCTATGATGCACTGGAGGCTTCCTTTAGATCAGCTATGACTGGAACAGTGATTCGAAGGCATGCCTGGTTAAAAGAACAATCCTTACCAGACCATGTTAAGTCAAAACTCCTAGATGCTCCCATGGAGAAACAGTTTGTTTGGCTCCCCTGCACAGGAGGTTCTAAAGAAGGTGGAAGAAAAAGCAAAATCTGTCTAAACAGTCAAGGATTTCTTACAGGTCCAACCTCCGAGGTTTAGCAGAAATTGGCCTTCGAAGAATTGGTCCTTTCCAGACAACTCCAGAGCGCAGAGTGGCAGAAATAGACGCCCCAGAGGCAGAGGTCAATCTAGGGGTGCCTACAGGGGACGCCATTGGCAACCTACCAACCAGAGAAGTACTGCCACAGATTCAACTACAACCACTTCCACAGGGCAGACACAATGACTTGGCACTAGTTCCGCCTACCAGGGAACAACTGGAAGCACCCTTGGGCGGAAAGCTAGCCTTATTTTCCGACAACTGGCATTACATTACAGGAGACAAATGGACTTTACAAACAATAGACAAGGGCTACAGGTTTCACTTCCACACTCTACCAAAAATGAGAGGAATGCCAAACCTACCACCAAGCCAAAAAACAGACGCTCTAAGACAAATCAACAACTTACTAAGGATGAGAGCTATAGAAGAGGTACCACCTATGGAACAAGGCCAAGGATTTTACTCCAGACTTTTCCTTGTACCAAGAAAAGAATATCAGTGGAGACCTATTCTAGACTTGTCCGCACTGAACACATACCTCATTGTTCCAAAATTCAAAATGCTGACCCTCCAGCAGCTTCTTCCCATGCTGGGCAAGGAGTCTTGGCTGGTGACTCTAGATCTCAAGGAGGCATACCTGCACGTCCCTATACGACCAGATTGCAGAAGACACCTCAGATTTCTTGCAGGATCAGAGCATTATCAATTCTCAGCATTGACTTTTGGCTTATCTACTGCGCCCAGAGTATTCACGAAATGCCTGGCATCAGTAATTGCTCATTGCAGGCTTCAGGGAATTCATATTTATCCATACCTGGACGACTGCCTAGTACAAGCGGACAACAAGGCAAAATTAACAAAAGATTTAGAAAATGTCATACAACTGTTGCAAGCCTTGGGATACACAGTCAACATGCAAAAGTCAAGACTAGTACCATCCCAAAGGATAACATTCTTGGGTGCAGAACTGGATACATCAACTCAGATGGCTTTTCTCACAGAAGAAAAACAAAAGCAACTACCAGTCTACTTCATGACATTAACAACACAAACTCTGCTTACTACAAGGAAAGTCCTGCAAGCCCTGGGCTACATGGCATCCTGCATAATATTGGTTCCATATGCCAGGCTGCATATGAGAAAGCTACAATGGTACCTAAGGAATGTATGGTCTCAACACAAGCACAGTCTAGAAGCCCAGATTCCAATAATCCCATGCCTGAAGCAAGAATTCCTGTGGTGGGCTCAGGCCTGTCAGTTGAACAGAGGCTTGCCTTTCCACAAACCTCATCCAAGCCAGACCATCACCACGGACGCCTCAGACCTAGGATGGGGGGCACACATGGTGGGCAAGTGTATACAAGGCCTATGGACCCAAGACCAGCTGAATCTACACATAAATCTAAAGGAGATGCTGGCAGTGAAACATGCGATCCAGGCATTCAGACCATTCCTTCAACAGGGTCACCTGCTGATAAGGACGGACAATACCACAGTCATGTGGTACATCAACAAACAGAGAGGTACACATTCATATCCTCTATGCCGGATGGCAATGGACCTGTGGAATGTGGCCCTGTATCTCAACATTCAACTTCAGGCCAGATTTGTACCAGGAAAAGAAAATTCTCTAGCAGACACCTTAAGCAGAACTACCACGGATACTCACGAATGGATGCTGCATCCAGATATCTTCAAAGCCATAACAAAGAAATGGGGACTACCAGAGATAGACCTGTTCGCCTCCCCACACAACCACCAATTGAAGAAGTTCTGCACAAGAGCATACCACCCACTTGCTTGGAGGGTGGACTCCCTTTCCTTCAGCTGGAAAAACCTGACAGCATATGCATTTCCACCTCTTCCCTTGATGTACAAAGTTCTACTGAAGATCAGAGAGGATCAGCCAAGGGTAATCCTGATAGCTCCAGACTGGCCGAGGCAACATTGGTACCCGCTACTGAGAAGCATGTCTCGGACACATGCATGGCCTCTACCTTTATGTCCCTTACTTCTAACACAGGACAACTACAAGATCCTACATCCAAACTTGAAAACACTACAGCTAGCTGCTTGGAATATTGCATAAAACAAAATAACCCAGCGTTATCTCAGAGGGTTAAGGACATTATCCTGGAGTCACGCAGACCCTCCACAAGGAAGACTTATTCAGCCAAGTGGAAAAGATACCTCATTTGGAGTGCAGCAAAGGGAGAAAATGTCTCATTGGCAAACATAGCACACATCCTGGAATATTTAGCAGAACTGTTCCACAATGGCCTGTCTTACTCTTCCATTAAGATTCATGCATCAGCAATTTCAGCAGAATACAACATGGATCCGCCTGTCTTCTCTCATCCTCTACTCAGGCAGTTCTTGAGAGGAATCAAAAATTTAAAACCTCCAAGGAAACCACCTTTACCTACATAGGATCTCAACTTTGTGCTGGAAAAGTTAACACTTCCCCCTTTTGAACCAGCAGCAACAGCAGAATTACAGTTCTTGTCTTGGAAAACTGCTTTCCTGCTAGCAATCACTTCAGCAAGAAGGGTATCTGAGTTACAGGCATTAATGGCAGTACAACCCTTCCTTATCTTCCATCAGGACAGAGTCTCTCTGAGAACTAACCCTACCTTTATGCCAAAAGTGGTCTCCCGAGTATCATTGAACCAAGCGATTCATTTACATACATTCTTCCCCAACCCACAGAACAGGGGGGAAAGACTGCTACATACCTTGGATGTGCACAGACAATTACGCTACTATCTGGACAGAACTAAGACCAGCAGAAAAACTGACCAGCTTCTGGTAGCATATGCAACAGGAATGCAAGGAAAAGCAATTTCAAAACAGACAATCTCAAAATGGATAGGAAATTGCATTCGATTTTGCTACGCTTTTCATGGAAAGACAACTCCTGAAAATATCAGACCTCATTCCACAAGAGCTACAGCCACCACTACAGCTTTCCTACAAGGAGTGGCTACCAAAGACATACTGCTACTTGGAGCTCCGTGCATACATTTGCCAAGCATTATAATCTTCCCTTATACTCTAGATCCCGAGCAGGTTTTGCAACTGCTGTTTTGCAAGGGATCTTAACTACACCATCTTTATCTTAGTGCCTCCTCCCCCAGTTTGGCTATGGTATTCTACCCATATGTTAGGACTGCAGATGCATCCTTGAAGGACATAGTACAGTTTTGTACCTACCATAAATGTAGATGTCCGATAGGTATGCATCTGCAGTCAGGATTACCCACCCTCCTTCCCCTCTGTGGTATTCCTAGGGTATTTACCCCTCTTTTAGTTAGCTGGGGGAATCTATTATGGTGTATTTGTTTGTATTTATGTATATATATATTTTTATATTGTTTGCTCTCTACTGTTTGGAATTATTTGCATTTATCCAAATTTAGCCTTCCTAGAGGGCACCTGGCATCTGGGGCAACAAACACTGAGGAAAATGGCGTTGGCTGATGCCTTTATACCCAATAAACAGCAGCTATGACGTCGGGTGAAGTGCGACATCAGCCGAGGCCAGACCCAGACTTTGGAATCCGGCCGACCGAAGGGCTGCCTGAGGCAGGACAACCCATATGTTAGGACTGCAGATGCATACCTATCGGACATCTACATTTATGGTAGGTACAAAACTGTACTTTTGGTGTCTTTCTCATAACCTGGATCCACTTACTGTGGATGGATGTTCCTTTGGTTCTTTCTCATTTTTGTGACTTGCTCACTGCTGGATTGGCATATTCATCTGTTAAGTCCAACATATCCGCTATCTGCTTGTTTGCCTTTGATTTTTCCTTTGGCCTCTAGATTTGATGGCAAACTTTTTCTTAAAGGCATCCTTCACATTAGGCTTCCCAGGAAGCTTGCCCCCCCCCCCCCTTTCCCTGGGACCTTAATTTTGTTTTCGAAAAATTGACTCTGGCTCCTTTTGAGCCTGCTACTTTAGCTTCCTTACCGCAATGTTCTTGGAAGACTGTTTTGACCATTACTTCTGCCAGATGGGTGTCTGAGCTGCAAGCCCTTATGGCTGTTCCTTCCTTTTCAGTTTTCTGTAAGGACAGGGGGGTACCTTCATACTAATCCTTTTATGGTCAAGGTGGTTAATGAGTTGTTTCATCGGTTTATTCATTTGCCCACTTTTTTCTCTTCTCCGCAGTCTGCTAGTGAGAAGGTTTTGCACACCTTGCCTTTGCATATAAAGCTCTGATGTTTTTCATGTTTCACTGTTGCAGTCATTACATTTGGGTTATCTGCTTGCAGGTAGCGCTCAGTCGGCCAGATTAACAAAGTTTTGGGTCCTGCGTCGGTTGCTGTCCCTTCTTTCATTAGGTCAGGTCATCAGGGGTCTAAAACATGCAGCCGACGCCATTACGTCAGTCTTTCTTTCCGTGCAGTGCCCGAAACAAAAGCAGTTTGCAAGTGCCGGTCGGCCGACTTTTTAAATTTTCATTTTCGAGTTTCAGAACCTTCATCTAAAGCTAAATACCCCGTTGGGAAAAATTTTCTTGCTCCTTTCCAATGTCAGTAAAAGTTCATAATTTCATTACTTGTGGGAAGCAAATACCTCATAAAGATTTTCATTCGTACTGTATTCCTTGCATAGGCCCTGACCATGACGTACCTTGCTGTCGGTTTTGTGCTTTATTTAATCAGCGCATTATCAGTCGTCGGTATATTTTCGCCTCTAAGTATTTTGGTTCTCGGTTTAATTATCCAGAAATGTCGACTAGCCATCCGAGTACCGGAATTTTGAAAAAACGCAAAGATAAAGACAGGCCGCCGAGGTCCAAAACTGCCGACGATGCTTCTCCTAAGCCAGTTCGCCGGTACTCGGTGAGGCTCTTTCGCAGCCCCTGATAGCCGCTACTTCTGATTCGCAGGCCTCTGCTGAGACCCGTTCAGAGTCCCGTATGCCGTGAGATGCTTCAACTATAGAACCCGCAGATGTCTCTACCTTGGATGGGTTCGGAGCCACTGTGCAGGCACCGGCTTCTGAAGGTGTATTCAGGCCTACAGACTTGCATTTTAAACCGACGCCTCCTTCTTTACTTAGGCCTAAATCTCGATCCATGCCTAAAAGACCGACGCCCAGGCCACATGCTCAGGCCTCTATGCCTAAAAACAAATAAGAATGGTTGAAGATCAAATAACTCTAATCAGGGGTAGCCCCCCCCCCTTCTAAGAGGCCTAGGACGGAAGTTGAATATGAATCTTCTTATCAGGATTCTGTTACTGATTCTTCCGATGATCTGGATTTGCCCTTATCTACTTATAAAGATTCTGATGCAGAGGACTCCATTCCCTCTGCTTCCCCTCCTGAGGATTTTTCTTTTGGTGAAACCTTACATATACTCTAAGGGAGCATTTCCATTGGGAAAGCCATGATTTTTCTGATTCAAAAAAGAGGCTTAGGGATTTCCTTCTCCTACCTTAGCATAGGCCTTTAGCTATTCCTCCTGTACTAGACATTGTTGATGATGCTTTTTCGGAATCTAGTTTGGTCCCTGATTCCCTGATTCCCTGCCTCCGGCTCCCAGAAAACCTGACAGATACTGCAGGGTCCCTGAGTTCCGCAAGTTCCTTTTTAAAAATCCTATTGCAGATCCAGAGACTATTTCACAGGGGCCCAAGGGCATTAAGGCTTCTACTGTAAAAATCATACCCCTTCTGATAGAGACTCCAGGGCGCTGGATAGATGGAGTTAGGTTTACACTTCTCCGACCGTGGCCATTAGGGCTTTAAACTGCCAATTTCGTATGTTAAAGTATCAGCAACATGTTATTGGACTGCTTAAACAGAAAATGATGTTGATTCCTGACTGTGTGGAAAGTAAATAATTGCAGGATTTAATGCATTCTGCTGAACAAGTTGGAAAACATACTTTGCAATGTGGTTTTGATTCATTAGAGGCCTCTTGCAGGACGGCTGTTACTGGGTCTGTGCTCAGAAGGCATGCTTGGCTTAAGGAGCAATCTTTGCCTGATCATGTTAAAGCTAAATTGTTGGATGCTCCTTTAAATCAGGACCGCCTTTTTGGCAACAAGGCTGAGGAAGTTCTTAAAAAGATGGAAGATAAAACTAAATCTATGCAAACTGTTAAAGATTTTTTACAAGTTCAGCCTCCTAGATTTAGTAGGCACTGGCCCTCTAAGAATAGGTCCTTTCCAGCCCCTTCCAGGTCTTCTTAAGCCAAACCCAGACACATCAGAAAACCCAGGTTTCAGTCCCAGGGGACACACAGAATAAGACCCCCCCCCAATGATAAGCTGGCTCAATGACTTCCTTTTAAAATTTCCAAGCACTTATCAACTGACTGTCCCTTTGGGAGGAAAAAATTGCTCTTCATGCAAAGAATTGGGAACGCATTACCCAGGACAAATGGGTTTTAAATATAGTGTCCCAGGGATACAAATTTCACTTCCACTCGTTGCCAACACCAAGCGGGTGGCCGGACCTACCCCCAAATCAGTGGGCAGAGGCCCAAAAACAAGTACTTTCTCTCTTAAGCATGGGGGCTATTCAACTGGTTCCTGAAGCAGAAAAGGGAAAATGTTTCTACTCTAGACTTTTCCTGGTACCCAGAAAAGACAATTCATGGCGTCCTATCTTGGACCTGTCTACTCTAAACACCTTTTGAGATTCCAAAATTCAAGATGCTGACTCTTCACCAAGTACTTCCTATGGTAGGCAAAGATGCCTGGTTGGCAACACTAGATTTAAAAGAAGCATACCTGCACATCCCTATCAGGGAATCTTGCAGAAGATATACCTACGCATCAAAGCAGGCTAAACTCACTGTCAGTTCTCTGCACTACCCTTTGGCTTATCTACTGCGCCCAGGGTATTCACAAAGTGTAGCTCCAGTTATTGCATTTTGCAGGCAAAGAAATATTCAAATATACCCATACTTGGATGATTGTCTAATTCAGGCAGAAAGCCAGGACATACTTTTGAATCATCTGTCCTTTGTACAAAGGGTTCTAACTTGTCTGGGGTACACCATAAACAAAAAGAAATCACACCTGCAACCCTCAACAAATTATATTCCTGGGAGCAAGCTTGAATACAACTTCCCAAATGGCTTACCTCACGCCAGAGAAACAAATTCATTTCACAACCTACTTCAAACAAGTGGCCACAAAAACCCTGCTATATCTGCAAGACAAATACTGCAAGCCTTTTGGGGTTCATGGCCTCCTGGATTTTTCTAATTCCATATGCAAAACTGCATATGAGGAAACTACAGTGGTATCTAAAAAGCCTATGGTGTCAACATTCTCAAGACCTAGAAAACAATGATTCCTGTCATACCTTGTCTACGCCTAGAGTTCCTTTGGTTGGCAGAGGCCTGCCACCAAAACAAGGGACTACCTTTCAAACCACTCCCTGCCGCCCAAACCCTAACAGACGCATCAGACTATGCATTGGGGGCTCACCTGGCAGGGAAGTGCATTCAGGGCAAATGGAACCCAAGTCAAATGCACCTGCATATCAATCAAAAAGAAATGTTAGCTGTACAGAATGCTCTGACAGCCTTCAAGGACCACATTCTTCCAGGACAACTAATGGTAAAGACGGACAATGCCACTGTTATGTGCTACATAAACAAGCAGGGGGGGTACACATTCTTACCCCCTCTGCCGACTAGCCATGGCATTGTGGGACACAGCCTTGAGCTACCAAGTGCACCTACAAGCCCAATTCCTGCCAGGAAAATTAAATGCATTGGCAGACGGACTAAGCAGAAACCTCATGGACCCACATGAGTGGGAACTGGAACCAAGGATTTTCAGCATGTTGACAAGCAAATGGGGGGAAGCCCAGATATAGACCTGTTTGCCTCTCCCCAGAACTACCAATTGGACAAATTTTGCACAAGGACTTCCCACAAACAAGCCTGGAAAGTGGATGCTCTGTCCTTCAGCTGGAAAAAACCTATCAGTCTATGCCTTCCCCCCTCTGCCTCTGCTCTCCAAAGTACTACTAAAAATCAAACGGGACAAACCAAGGATGATTTTGATTGCTCCAGACTGGCCGCACCAACACTGGTACCCCATCCTGCGCAGTGTGTCATGGTTATCTCCATGGCACCTACCTCTCAGACTCCTTCCCTGCTGTCTCAGCAGGAGAACCAGATTTTGCACCCTCATCTTCTAACACTGAACCTTGCAGCCTGGCTAATTACTTAATCTCTCCTTTACCATCCCTCAGCAAACCTGTGATGGATATCATTTTAGAGGCAAGGAGGCCTAGTACTAGAAATTCTTATGCTGAAAAATGGAAAAGATTCTGTGCCTGGAACCAGTCTCAAGGGATGAGCACAGCAGCGCCCAATTTACCTCAGATTTTACAATACTTAACTGAGATGCTTCACAAGGGCCTGTCTTTTTCCTCCATTAAAATCCATGCCTCAGCCATTTCAGCTCATAACACAGAACCTCCCCTCTTCTCTCATCCACTGCTCAAGCAGTTCCTCAGAGGGGCCAAAAATTTGAGACAACCCAGGAGAGCTCCAACCCCAGCCTGGAACCTTAATTTTGTCTTGGAGAAACTCACTCTACCTCCTTTTGAGCCAAGTGCTACTGCAGACTTAAAATTTCTTTCTTGAAAAACAGCTTTCCTTTTGGCATTCACTTCAGCTAGAAGGGTATCTGAATTACAGGCCCTTATGGCAGTGGAGCCTTTCATCGTATTTCATGCGGACAGGGTGTCCCTCAGAACCAATCCATCCTTCATGCCCAAGGTGGTATCCAGTGTGGCTCTTAATCAGTCCATTCATTTGCCAACCTTCTTTCCCAATCCACAGAATAAAGGGGAACGGATACTGCATTCCTTAGATGTGCACAGACAACTTAGATTCTACTTGGACAGGACTAAACCTCAAAGGAAATCTGAACAGCTGCTGGTGGCATTTGCTGCAGGGGCAGAGGGAAAGGCTTATTTCAAAGCAAACCATTTCTAAATGGATAAGCCATTGCATTAATTTCTGCTATAAGCACCATGGAAAACCTATCCCCCGGGGGATCAGACCTCATTCCACCAGGGCTGCATCTTCCTCTACAGCCTTTCTCAGAGGCGTCCCTACCAGGGACATCCTAGAAGCTGCTATCTGGAGTTCTGCACATACTTTCACCAAACATTATCATTTGACAATTTTCTCTAAATCCAGAGCTGGCTTTGCCACTGCAGTCTTGCAGGGCCTTATAGCTGGCCCTAATGCTATCTAAATTCCTCCTACCAACCAGTGCTTTGGGAATCTACCCAAATGTAATGACTGCAACAGTGAAACACGAAGAACATAGTGCAGTTGTGTACACTTACCATAAATGTCGATGTTCGAGTGTATTCACTGTTGCAGTCCTGGTTACCCTCCCTCCAGCCCCCTAACATCTTTTGACTATACTTCTACTTTCCTTTACTATGCTTAAAAGCCTTTTTGGTGTATTTGCTTTTTTGTTGGAGGTATATCTTTGTACTTTTATATTTAATTGCTTCCCGTTAGGGGGGCACCTGGCATTTGGGGCAAGAAAAAAACTGATGTAATGGCGTTTGCTGCATGTTTTATACCCCTGACGTCATGGAGGAAGGGACAGCAACTGATGCAGGACCCAGCACTTTGTTAATCAGGCCGACTGAGGGCAACCTGCAAGCAGATAACCCAAATGTAATGACTGCAACAGTGAATACACTCGAACATCTACATTTATGGTAAGTGTACACAACTGTACTTTATTTGGGTAAGACTAAAGGTTTTCATTAATCTGCACAGATTTTTGTTTCTTTTCATCCTAGAGCTTTAGGCTTGTCTGTTTCTAAGCAAATTGTTTTTTTTTGGATAGCTGAAGTTATTTCTTTTCGCTATGCTTTTCATGGGAAGATTCTTCCTTCAGAAGTTCTGGCTTATTCTACTAGGGCTGTGGCTTCCTTTGATTCTTTTTTCAAGGGTTTAAAAAAGCAAACAAATGACCAAGAGTCCACAAAGATACAAGCTGGACGAAGGAACAAAGTAGACGGAATAAAACCAGCAGGACCACCACAGCTAAAAACATCAAGTTTAATAAAAAGGTAACCACTTTCACGTTCTAGGATGAACACTTCAGATCTAAAACCATAGTACAAACAGCAAGCTTACGTACATAACAATATACAATATCCCCATTAGTGTCAGTTTCCAAATGCACACCCAAAAAATTAATTGCCACATTAGAACACAGCATAGTAAAGACTAGGAAGCTAGTGGTGGTTTTCAGGTATTCACCAAATGAGTCTTAAGCTGCAAGCTGACAGGTATCCAGAACTGAATGTCTCTGTCCCTTTAAAACCTGCATTAGTGGGACATAAATTGATTTGTTAATTGTTTAATTGTCTTCACTATGTGATCATATATGTATATAATGATGTATGGATCTGATGAAGTTCGTCACTGAACGAAACCTGGGTCATCTGTGGTTCTTCAATAAAGTAGTTTTGGATTGTCGTTCTATCGTTTTTTGTGCTTAGTGGATGGGCGTAAGCATTTGTAGCTGAAGACTGTTGGTGTTTACTCCTGGTGTACTTGGACCTCCTTGTTACCTTGCTTGCCATATATGTATATAAGCCTGCTGTTTGTACTGTGGTCTTAGATCTGATGAAGCGTTCACTTCAGGACGTGAAGGCGCTTATCTTTTATTAAACTTTATTTTTAGCTGTGGTGGTCGTGCTGGTTTTATTCTACTTTTTTCAAGGGTTTGGATACTAATTATATTGTTGATGCAGCTACCTGAACTTCTGTGCACACCTTTACCATGCACTACAGTTTGGATGTGATTTCTAGGGCCACAGCTGGTTTTGCCAGGGCCATTTTCCATGGCTTCCTAGAAGGCTGTGCTGGCCCTTCCTCCTCCCAGTTTTCTTCCTAAGCTATTGCACTCTCCCTGCTTTAAAGAATACTGCAACAGTGATATGGAAGAACATAGTACAGTTGTGTAAAATCCTATCATAACAGTACATGTCATTCTCTTCACTGTAGCAGCATTCGCTCTCTCCTCACCCTGGTCCTTTTTCCTTCTGGATGTGCCTGTTACCCAATGATATCCTTAGGCTGTTGTTCCTACTGGGGGTTTTCAGTTCTTAGGATGGTATGTCCAGATGTCACCTTTGCCATTTGTGGGGAGCATACATGTGACATACGACATACACATTATAACCTAAAGACTTTGGTATACTGATTGCTATCAAACTGCCTTAGGCAAGGGATCCCTATTGTAGAGAGCACTGCAACAGTGAAGAGAGGGACATCTATTGTTATGGTAAGATTTTACACAACTGTGCCATTTCTTAGTCCCTCAGAAGGTTAGTATGAGCTGTTACAGAAATATTTTTTTAGAACCTGCACCCATTCCTCCATTTCTGTCAGCTTTGGAAGATGTGTGTTAGTGCCTGCAGTTTTCCTGATAGTCAGCTTGCTGCCATTAAAAAGGCAGATGCTACTCTCTGGAATGCCCTCCCACATGCTGTCAGGTTTCTTGAAAACCAACATGCATTCAAACCACATGTAAGAAATCACCTCTCAACATCCTGGCTCTGTAGCTATACATCTGTAGGATAAGTCAGACTTCCCCAGTCAACAGATGTAAAATAAATAGTGTTCTTTGTAGTCAGTGTTTCTGTATTGATTCTTTGGTCTTCTTGCCATCCAGAAGCCTACGACTAGCCCAATTCTCGTAGTGTTTACATCATTCCTAGTCAACAGATGTCAAAGGACCAACATCTGGGTGTTTGGTTATAAGAGAGATGTCTAGGACCATCTTCAGTTCTTTTTAGCCATACAGTCTGTTAACTTCGTTTAATCTAACGCTCATCATTTGGCTTTTTCCAGAGGTTTTTCAACCTGTTTCTAATTAATGTTTAAAAAAGGTGAATAACTGTGGGAAGCAAATCCCGCATAAACCTTACATTCCTTTTTTTGTTTTGTTAGGGGCATCAGCACAATAGGGCGTCCACGGTGGTGCAATGGTTAGCATTGCTGCCTCACAGCAAGAGGTTCTCCGGTTCGATCCTCGGCTGGGGTGCCTTCTGTGCGGAGTCTGCATGTCCTCCCTGTGGTCGCGTGGGTTTCCTCCGGGTGCTCCGGTTTCCTCCCACATCCCAAAGACATGCTGCAGGTGGATTGGACACTCTAAATTGGCCCTAGGTGTGCGTGTGAGTGTGCCTTTTGTGGAAGGTTGGGCGCCGGGCTGGCAACTCGACACTGTAAAACTCCATTGCCAATCAATGTGCGGACAAGGTGATCCGCTGTGGCGACCCCTAACCGGGAAAATGCCGAAAGAAGAAGGGGCATCAGCACAATGTTTCTGTCAGGATTGTGCTTGGTTTCGCAAAAAAAAAAAAAACTTAAGTGTAGAGCCAAGGTCGTTGCAGCTAATATGGAGTTCTTGGACCCAGCACTTCCCACTTCTTCTCATGCTTCTTTCCCAGAAAGAGAAAGATAAAAATATGAAGGACGTTGCAGACAACAAAGTGCCTTCCATGTCCTCTGTCAGGTTTTTGGGGACAATTTGAGTGAGGTGCCTTTGTCGCACCCTATTCTGATGACCACTAGGCCTGAGCCCTCTGGTGCAACCTATCAGGAGGCCACCATGGTGGTATGCCACATTATGTCTAAATGATATCTTTTCACATTACTGTTGCAGTATTCTTCTTCAAGGTATCTCCTGCCAAGGGTAGTCCAGTGTCCATCCAGTGTACCAAAGCCTTTAGGTTTTATAGGTGCCGCACATTAAACACACACTCCCTGTGGAAGGCATAGGATGTAAAGGTGACATGTGGATGCAAATAATCAACTTCTTTGCCACCAGTCCGAACACCATTATTGAACATTGGTCTGAACGCTGTTCTGCTGTGCTGGTTATCAAGCTGTCTTCAGATAAAAGCCCCATTTGGGTTTCTTCTTTTTTTATTTTTACATGGTATTTTGTTTATCATCCACAAAGGGAAAATGTCAGTGTGGGAGGCAGATTCTCTATAAAGACAGTCACAACCAATGTCTTGCTTGGCTACGTCCCACGACCATATGCAGAGCTCTGTCTGCAAGCATTTGTGCCTAAGACGCTCCATAGTAGTCTATCCTCCTTGTCCATGTATCTTGAGACTCTGTGACCTAAGCTGTTGGCTCAGGGTGCTATGGCACATTCCATCCATCTTGAGGGCCAGCAGTCTGCCAAGGAGGAAGCCAAAAAGTTAGGCTTGATTTCTTGCTGTCCAGCCTCCTCAGATGTGTCTGTAGAGGTTTAAGTCCTGAAGACTCTGTTTTTTTCTTCAGATCCTCTGCTGTGTCCCCATCAGAGGCTCGCATGAATTCGAATTCTCGCACGTCCTCTAAGGCTTTTCCAATGTCTGCAGCTGACATTTAGGGGGAACCTTGGCTGATGATTTCCAAGGCACTGGGGGAGTTCCTCAAATTTTAGTAAGGGAGGAAATATCTATCACTATTATAGAGTTTCATCAAAGGTCTAACATTTTGAGAACGTCCTGTAGAAAACCAAGCATATCTCCTGTATTAAAGGTCCCTTGTGTGAGTGGCAGGATTTTATCCAAGGTTTTTTTTTTTAATGCTGTAATCTCCTTAAAGCCTTGTCTAGGGGTGTCTATTCCTGCTCCCCCTTAGTCTTCAACTCCTGTTAAGAGGCCTAGGGTATTGGATTCCTTGGATGAGGACGACTTTGGTTTATTCTTCTCAAATTTCCTTCCCATCTGGACTGTGATACAGAGGAAGAGGATTCTTTGAGGCCAGTCTCCCCCTTGAAAGAATTGCCCTTTGGGGATACTTTTGCCCGCATTATGGACTGTATTAAGCAGGACTGTTCCCAGGTCTCCTGACATTCAAAAGAAGTACTCTGAGCTCCTAGAAATGAAGTCTCCCAAGCCATCAGCTGTCCCTCTTGGTCTGGCTGCCCTTTTGGACACCTTTTCTGCAGCCTGTGTAGCTTCTGACTCAGCCCCCTGTGCCATAGAAACCTGATAGGGTTCTACTAGATATCTGATGACTGCACATTTCTGTGCAAGTGCCCTTGTGCTACTCCTTCAGTGGTATCAGTTTCTTCTGATAAACCCTCACTACCATCTACTAAGCTTAATCCTTCTAATAAGGATAGTTGGGCCATGGAAAGGTTGGGCAAGAAAGTTTATACTGCCATCCTGTCTTTAGGGCCATTAATTATCAAACTTCATATGACCAGGTATGTTTTGGCCTCCTTTCTCAGATATTTAAGGTGGTATCTGACTTTCCTTATTCTGATGGGAAGGCTTCTGCCTTTTCTCTGCTGGAGTGTCCACTTCTGAGGTCGCCCATCAAGTCAAAATGCAGCTGTGATGCAGCTGATGCCTCTTACAGGGCTGCTGTTGTTGGTTAAGTGATGACGCGTTATTCTTGGCTATGTTGTCAGGCTTTACCTAATGATATTAAGGCCAAGCTTTTGAGTGCACCTCTGGATGACAAAAGTCTCTTTTGGACAGCTACTGCTGACTTAGTCCTTCTGGGATAAGGGTAAGGTATTGCAGGAGCTAATCCGCATTTTTTTCTCTCCCGTTCCCAAATTACAAATAAATTATTTTTCTAAGTTTGCCTTTGTTCATAGACTCTCTCCCTTGCTCCTGCCAAGTCGACTCTCTCCCTTGCTCCTGCCAAGTCTACCACTCCTTCCCAGAAACCTTTTCAGGACAAGCCTTGTTCTGTTTGACGTTTGGCCATCCTTTACCATCTGCAACATCCCCTTGTCTCTCCATTGTGTTTCTATTCCAGATTGGCATTGGATCATGTCAGATTCTTGGGTGTTTTCGATTATTTGTCAGCGATGTTTCATGGATGTTCATCGTGTTACACTGCTGCAGTCATTACACTTGGGTTATCCTGCCGTCAGGCGGTTCCCCAGTCGGCCTGAGTTCCAAAGTCTTGGTCTGGCGTCGGTTGCTGTCGCCTCCACCCTGACGTCAGTGCGACAGGGGTATATAAGATGCAGCCGACGCCATTTTCTTCAGTCTTTCTTGCCGCGCGGTGCCCGAAGCAAAAGCAGTTGGCAAGTGCCGGTCGGCAGTCTCCTGAGATTTTCATTCCGAATCCAGAACCGAAGTCTTCTACAAAGCTAAGTACCTCATTGGGGAAACTTTTTCTTGCCTCAGACTAATGTCAGTAAAAGTTAATAACTGTATTTCTTGTGGGAAGCAAATACCTCATAAGGATTTCCATTCCTATTGTATCCCATGCCTAGGACCAGACCACAACGTCACTGGTTGTCAGTTTTGTGCTAGGTTTAACAAGCGCACTATTAAACGGTTTGATTTTGCCTGACATTATTTTGGTAGAAAATTCAATTATACCATGCCATCGGAACTTCCGACGACCGGAATACACAAAAAGCACAAAGACAAGGATAGGCATCCGAGGCCCAAAACTGACGGCGAAGCCTCTTCTAGGCCAGTCGCCAGTTCTCTGGTTTTCAGTGAGATGCCTTTGCAGCCCCTGACGACCGCTTCTGTAGAACCACAGGCCGCCTCTGACTTCCACGTGGAGATGGCTGGGCCTTCGGACGCACAAGTTATTCAGCCTACCGAGACTAACCTTTCAGAGGGATCCAGAGTAGCTGAGCAACCCTCAGCTTCAGAGGGTGTCTTCAGACCTATTCAGTTAAGCATTAAACCCTCAGCTAAGTCTAAGCCTCCTTTAAAATCAAAGAAACAAATATAGCATTCTCCAGGACAGGCCTCCATGCCTAAGAAACAAATGCTCAAAATGGCCGAAGACCTAATCACTCTGATCAGGGGGTCCCATCACCCTCCTGATAAAAGGCCTAGACAGGCTGGAGACTATGACTCATCCGACCAGGTGTCCATCTCTTCTGATTCATCCTCAGACCTAGGATACTCTTTACCCCCTTATGAGGATTCTGATGCTGAGGAATCAATTCCATCAGCCTCACCGCCTGAGGGCTACTCCTTTGGGGAAACCCTACATACCATGAGGGAACATTTCCACTGGGAAGGCCAGGATTACTCAGAATCCAAGAAAAGGCTCAGAGACTTCCTTTTATTACCTCAACACAGACCCCTTGCTATTCCGCCAGTGTTAGATATTGTGGATGATGTGTGTACTGAATCCAGCTTAAATCCTGATTCCTTACCTCCAGCCCTTGTTAAACCTGACAGATACTACAGAGTCCCCGACTCACATAAATTTCTGTATAAAAGCCCTGTAGCTGACCCTGAAACTATTTCTCAGGGACCCAAAGGAGTTAAGGCCTCATCAGCCAAGAATCCAGTCCCCTCTGACAGAGATTCCAGAGCATTAGACAGATGGGGAACGAAAGTATATACATCTGCCACTTTAGCAATGAGAGCCTTAAATTGCCAGTTTCACATGCTAAAATATCAGCAATTTTTACTGTCTCAGTTAAAACAAAAAATGCTTCCAGAATCAGATCCTCCTAATTTTAAAGAAATGCAGGATTTATTGCATGCAGCTGAACGAGTGGGAAAGCATACTTTGCAATGTGGTTTTGATTCTCTAGAGGCCTCCTGCAGAGCAGCAGTTACAGGCTCTGTCATTAGAAGACATGCTTGGTTAAAAGAACATACGTTACCAGATCATGTTAAAGCTAAATTATTAGATGCACCTTTGCAGCAGGATGTGTTATTTGGAGTTGAGGCAGAAGAGGTATTAAAGAAAATGGAGGATAAGGCAAAATCTATGCAAATGGTGAAGGATTTCTTACAGGTTCAGCCTCCTAGATTTAGCAGAAACTGGCCAACTAAGAACTGGTCCTTTCCAATTACAGACAGACCTCAAAGGGGAAGATACAGACGTCCAAGAGGTAGAGGTCAAACACAAGGTCATTACAGGCCTCGACAATGGGTTGCATCAGGCCAGAAAGAAGGGGAAGACAGGCCCCAACCATATAAAAAGCAGCTCCAATGACTTCCCACTACAGCTGCCAAACAAATCCCTCTTGACAGCCTCCTTGGGAGGAAAACTGACGCTCTTCTACTACAATTGGCAAATGATCACCAAAGACAAATGGGTTCTCAACATTGTATTTCAAGGTTACAGGTTCCACTTTCACATTCTGCCAAGGTTAAAAGGAATGCCAAATCTGCCACCAAATCAATGGGCAGAGGCTCAAAAACAAATTACAGCACTCGTGGATATGAGAGCTATTCAAAAGGTACCATCACAGGAGCAAGGACAAGGATTTTATTCAAGACTCTTTCTGGTACCCAGAAAGGACAAAGCCTGGAGGCCCATTCTGGATCTGTAATCTCTAAACACTTAGCTGGATGTTCCGAAATTCAAAATGTTGACACTACAGCAGCTTCTTCCCATGCTGGGCAAGAAAGCTTGGCTCATGATTTTGGACCTCAAGGAGGCATACCTGCGTGTCCCTATCAGACAAAACTGCAGAAGATACCTCAGATTCATAGCTGGTTCAATGCACTACCAATTCTCTGCACTGCCCTTTGGCTTATCTACTGCACCTAGGGTCTTCACAAAGTGCCTGGCACCAGTAATTGCATTTTGCAGACAGAAGGGAATTCAAATTTATCCGTACCTGGACGACTGCCTGATTCAAGCAGAGAGCAAGGACATTCTTCCAAAGCATCTGGCGTTTGTAAAAAAGTTAAGTTTCCTAGGGTACACAGTAAACGAAAAGAAATCAAAACTAGTGCCCTCACAAGAGATTATATTCCTGGGTGCCAGCTTGAACACAACGGCCCAGATGGCTTATCTCACGTCAGACAAGCAATGACAACTGACTCAATACTTTCAATTGATGGCAACAAAGACCCAACTCCCTGCAAGAAAAATTCTGCAGGCCTTGGGTTGCATGGCATCCTGCATACTACTAATTCCATATGCCAGACTGCATATGAGGAAACTACAATGGTACCTAAAGAATGTATGGTCTCAACACTGTCAAAGTTTGGAAACAGTTATACCACTAATCCCTTGCCTTCAACACGAGTTTCAATGGTGGGCTCAAGCTTGTCACCTCAACAAGGGGCAGCCTTTTACACAACCCACAGCCAGGCAAACACTGACAAACAGATGCATCGGATTATGCCTGGGGAGCACACATGGCAGGCAAATGTATTCAGGACACGTGGCCCGCAGAACAAAGGCATCTTCACATCAATCAAAAAGAGATGCTAGCTGTACAAAATGCGCTTATAGCTTTCAAGGACCTGCTGCATCCAGGACAACTACTGCTAAAGACAGATAACACCGCAGTTATGTAGTACACAAACAAGCAAGGGGGCACTCACTCCTACCCCCTATGCAGACAAGCCATGACCTTGTGGAACACCGCTGTAAACCTTCAAGTTCATCTGCAAGCACAATTCCTGCCAGGAGAGAAAAACACACTGGCAGACGACTTAAGCAGAAATATCATGGATCCCCACGAATGGGAATTGAATCCACAAATATTCAGAATGATAACACAGAAATGGTGGAGCCCGGACATAGATCTGTTTGCATCCCCAATAAACTACCAGCTACAAATATTCTGCACAAGGAGTTACCATCCACAAGCATGGAAAGTGGATGCCCTCTCATTCAGCTGGGAGAACCTACAAGTATACACTTTCCCACCACTACCTCTCCTGCCAAAGGTAGTCATAAAAGCCAGGCAAGAAGAGCCAAAGATGATCCTGATTGCACCAGACTGGCCACGCCAGCACTGGTACCCAATCTTAAGGAGCTTAGCACAAGAACCACACTGGATTTTGCCTCAAATCCCACATCTGCTGACTCAGCACAGCAATCAAATACTACACAGCCAGCTAAAGACCTTAAACCTAGCTGCATGGAAGATTCAAAAGAGAAAACTTGCAGAGAAAACCAGTTTAATAAAAAGCAGAGCTTTCGGGCGTAACCCTTCAATACTAATACATTCAAACACTAAACTCTAGAAGCTTAAATACAGGTCTAAAATCACATGACCAGCAGCCAAATGAAATCATGTGACAGAAAAATTAAAAATTAAAGACATATACATATAAATATATTAAAAGATGAGTAGATACACAGTATAAAATATTTACTTTACAATATTACGTAGCTTAACTAACACAGGTTTTAAACTGACAGTGCTATTTAAACCAGGATGAGTGTCAGCAGCTAATCTCAATATCCATTCATGCATGGAAGATTCCTTAGTGAAGCAAGCAATGCCTCTCTCCAAAGCTGTTATGGATGTCATTCTGGAGGCCAGAAGGCCTAGTACCAGGAAAGCCTATTCGGATAAATGGAAGAGATTCTCTGCCTGGAACCAAGCTCACAGCCTTGACCCTCTTGTCGCAAACATTCCTCAGATACCACAATACTTAACTGAGATGCTGGACAAAGGCCTCTCCTTCTCATCCATCAAGATCTATGCCTCTGCCATCTCTGCCCATTACAACATGGATCCACCAATTTTCTCTAATCCTGTGTTAAAACAGTACCTCAGAGGGGCAAAAAATCTAAGACCGCCCCGTAGAGCACCTACTCCAACTTGGGACCTCAACTTTGTTTTGGAAAAACTAACTTTACCTCCTTTTGAGCCAGCTAACACAGCAGAATTAAAATATATCTCTTGGAAAACTGCTCTGCTCCTGGCAATTACATCAGCACGAAGAGATTCAGAATTACAGGCACTAATGGCAGTGGAACCTTTCCTCATTTTCCACCAGGACAGGGTGTCTTTAAGAACTAACCCTACATTTATGCCAAAGGTGGTATCCAGTGTGGCTCTAAACCAAACTATTCACCTGCCAACTTTTTATCCTAAACCACAGAATAAAGCGGAGAGACTACTGCACTCTTTGGACATTCACAGGCAGTTATGCTTCTACTTGGACAAAACCAAAGCTTTCAGAAAATCTGAGCAATTATTGGTAGCATATGCTGCAGGAGCACAGGGAAAAGCCATTTCAAAACAGACTATTTCAAAATGGATAGGACATTGTATACGTTTCTGCTACACATACCATGGAAAACCTGTACCAAGCCGCATTAGATCTCACTCCACCAGGGCAACAGCCACTTCAACTGCGTACCTCAGGGGAGTACCTACCAAGGATATTTTGGAAGCAGCAACTTGAAGTTCTGTACATAACTTCACCAAGCATTACCATCTGCCTCTATACTCCAAATCCAGAGCTGGCTTCACCACTGCAGTGCCTTATAGCCACCCCTAATGCCTTATAGAACCAGCCACCCTACCTCAGCTTTGGGATTCTACTCAAGTGTAATGACTGCAGCAGTGTAACATGAACATAGTACAGTTTTGTACCTACCATAAATGTAGATATTCGAGTGTATACACTGCTGCAGTCCAGGTTACCCTCCCTCCTTCCCCTCTTATTGGCTGGTACGTACCTAGGTCTTCTACCCTTTACTACCTATGGGAAGTATTTGCTGGTAGCTGTAAGTTGTGGTTTGCTTTTCTTATGTATGTTTTATTAGCAATTGGAATTGTCTACCTATTTAGAGGCAACTGACATCTGGGGCAAGAAAAACTGAAGAAAATGGCGTCGGCTGCATCTTATATACCCCTGTCGCACTGACGTCCGGGAGGAGGCGACCGCAACCGATGCCAGACCAAGACTTTGGAACTCAGGCCGACTGGGGAACCACCTGACGACAGGATAACCCAAGTGGAATGACTGCAGCAGCGTATACACTCGAACCTCTACATTTATGGTAGGTACAAAACTGTACTTTTGGAAACCCCTTCCTCCCTTTTCAGGCATTCCTCGACCTCAAGAACAGCTTCCTCATTTTTCAGAGGTTTTGTAGACCCCTTTGGCTCAGGATACTATTCAGTCCATTCCACCCACCCCGGTGGGGAAGGGGCTTTACTCCAGAATGTTTTTAGTTTCTTGGAAGGGAAGGTACATGTGCACCAATTCCGGATTTTTCTGTGCTCAACACCTTTCTCAAAATTCCTTGTTTTTTTGTCCCTTCTAATATTGTTTCCTCCTCTTAGTCCCCTAGCCTTCATGGTTTCTCTGTATCTGAAGGATTCATACCTTCACGTCCGCATCCACCTTCTGTTCAGGAAATTTTTTTCTGTTTGCATTTTCAATGTGTGCTTTGCGCTTTGGCTTTTCTACTGCCCCAAGGGTATTCACTAAATAAATGCCTCATTCCTGTCTTTGCTTTTAGGAGGCTTCAGGGTATACATATCTTTCCCTGTTTAGGAGATCTTCTCATTCAAGCTCCTTCTCCTAGCAGTCTGCAGGATCTGCAGTTTACCATTTGTATTTTACACCATCTGGGGTTCACCATAAACCTCCAGAAATCAGTCCTGATGCCTTCCCAGGATCATATTTTCCTCTGCAGGCTTCAGACCTTTTCCATGCTGGCATCTCTCCATGCCCCCAAAAGTTCTGTACCTGATGGCCATTTCCAGACTCCTCCTCTTTTGTCAGGGTCAGGGAATTTGTTAGGGTTCTCGGACTTATGGCCTCCACCATTCTCATGCTCCTCCTCACCACGCTCCAAATGAGAAAGTTTCAGTGGTACCTTAAATGTGTGTCTGACATTGCAACCCCCTGGAGTTCCCTGGACCTTTTTTTCCTTGTCTGAAGCTCCATCTGCAGTGGTGGATTCAACTGACTCTCAATCCAGGGCTTCTATTTCATACTCCAATTCCCTCTCAGGAGCTGTTCATGGATGCCTCTGACATGGGGTGGAAGCTTCTTGTGGCCACTAAAGGTCCAGAGTATGTGGCCTCATCAGAGGTCAGACCATATTAACATAAAGAAATGCTCTGCTTTTGGCTCTACTAGCTTTTCGTTCCCTCTTTCATCCCAGTCCCCTGAAAGTTTTCACAGACAATACCCAGAAATGTGGTATGTCAAGCAGTGGGGCATAGCGTCCCTATCTCCTTTGCAGACTAGCTCTTCAAGTCTGGGATCTAGCCATCCAGTATCAAGTGACTCTTAATGTGGTTTGCATTCCCTCAGAGCACAGTGTTGTGCTAGAATCTTTGAGCAGGTCCAGAACAGCGACTCATAAATGGATGCTTCACAGAGATGTGCTGCTTGACATTGTCCATTGGTGCAGTATTCCTCAGGTAAATCTTTTTGCCTCCCCTCTGAACAGACATCTTCGTGTATTCTGTTCGAGTCCCAAGTCACTTGGAAAGAGGATGTCCTTTCTTTTCATTGGAAGAGAATGTTTCTGTATGCTTTCTGTGTTACCATGAGTTCTGCACAAGATCAGGCAGGATTTCACAGTTTTCCAATGAAAAGAAAGGACATCTCCCTTGCTGGTGACTCCCTTATGACCCAGACAGCATTGGTTCCCCCTTCTTCCTCATTTGGCTAGGGGTTGTCACCACAAGTTACCTCACTGAGTGGATCTTCTCGCTCTTCATATGACACTGTGAGTGATGGGGTTTTTTCTTAGGCACCTTTTTTTCTGAGGACTTGCTCCAGGTTCTGCAGGAGGCCAGTAAACCCACTGCCAGAAAATCCTTTATGTCCAAACGTAAAAGATTTTCTGTGTGGTGCCTCTCTCACCATCATAACCCCCTATCTGTTGCAGTTCGCTTCTTCTGTCTTATTTGTGCAATCTGCTCCATGCTGGGTTGGCATTCAGTTAAAGCTCACCTGTCAGCAATTTCTGCTTGTCTGACCTTTAGGTTTGAGGTCAAGCAGTTTCTTAAAGACCTCCCAGGAAGCCTACTTCACCTTCTTGGGACCTCAGTTTTGTATGTGAAAAATTGACCCAGGCTCTTTTCAGCCTGCCTGTTCAGCTTCCTTGCAACATTGTACTGGGAAGACTGTTCTTTTAGCTCTTACTTCTGCCAAGAGAATTTTTGAACTTCAGGCTCACATAACTCTTACTCCTTTTTTAGTTTTTCATAGAGACAGTCTCTCCATACGAATCCTTCTTTTTTGGCCAAGGTGATCAGTGAGTTCTCCCTTAATCGGACTATTTACCTCATTTCCTTTTTTCCTGCTCCACAGTCTGCCTTTGCGAAGTTTCTTCACCCCTTATACTTGTATAAACAGCACAGATATTATTTAGATAAAACTAAAGTTATTTGCAAATCTGAGCATTTTTTTTTTGTTTTCATTCGAGGGTTTTGGATTTGGGTGTTTCTAAGCAAACCATCTCTTCCTGGATTTCTAAGGCCATTTTCTTTTGTTCTTTTCATGTCACATGTCTTTCCTCAGCTATAGAGGCACATTCTGCTAAGGAAGTTGTCTCCTCTGGTGCCTTTTTCAAGTGTTTGGATACCAACTCCATTTTTGGGGCTGCTCCTTGGTCCTCTGTTCCTACTTTCAAGAAACGTTGCAAGTTGGATATTGCCAGGGCTGGGGCAGGCTTTGCAGTGCTGTCATGCATGGGTTTGTTAGAGAGCTGTTCTGTGGCTTCCTCCTCCCAGGCTTCCACTTAAACTCTTGTACTCTCCCTTAGGTGAAAAATACTGCAACAGTGGTCTGGAAAGACATAGTACAGTTGTGTAAAATCTTACCCTAGCAGTAGCTGTCCTCCTTCACTGTTGCAGTATCTGTTCCCTCCCTCCTCCTCCTCCTCTCTGTCCTAGCTCTTGCCCTGTATTTTTTGTTGCTCTCCTTGGCCGTACATGTTCTCCTTTGTCCCTGAATATATTCTCTTCCTACTGTGGATCTTTTTCAGTTTTGAATGTTTCAGTCTGAATGTCAACTTTATGCCCTGTGTCTTGTGCAGGGAGCATTCTTGTGACGTCCGGGATCTAAGACCTAAAGTCTTTGGTATACTGGTCAGATGTTGGGCTATCCTTTGCAGGTGGTCCCTTAGGTGAAGAATACTGCAACAGTGAAGAGAAGAACATCTATTGTTATGGTAAGATTTTACACAACTGTATTTTCTTCATAGTCAATGTTGCAGTAGTAATCCTTGGTACTTTCTACCATTCAGAAGCCTGTGACAGGCCCAGTTTCCATAGTCCTAGCATCATCCCAAGCTGATGGGCATTTTATGACCATTCAGACTTCAAGGTGTAAGAGAGGCATTCCAAAGTCATCAGTTCTTTCTAGCTATGTAGTTCGATGTGGTTCAGTTGTGTTTTACACACTTGAGGGTCCGTTGGTTGGCTCATGTTTCCAGAGATGTTCGTGTTACCCTGCTGCAGTCATCACACTTGGGTTATCCTGTTGTCAGGCGGTCCCGCAGTCGGCCGGAATTCCAAAGTCTTGGTCCGACGTCGGTTGCTGTCTCCTCATCCCTGACGTCAGTGTGCCAGGGGTATATATATTGCAACCGACGCCATTTTCTTCAGTCTTTCTTGCCGCGTGGTGCCCAAAGCAGAAGCAGTTCGCAAGTGCCGGTCGGCTGACTCCTGAGATTGTCGAATTCGAATTTCAGACCGAAGTCTTCAATAAAGCTAAGTACCCCTTTGGGGAAACTTTTCTTGCCTCAGACCGATGTCAGAAAAAGTTAACAATTGCATTTCTTGTGGGAAGCAAATACCGCATAAGGATTTTCATTCTTACTGCATACCTTGCCTAGGCCCTGATCACGACGTCACTTCTTGTCGGTTTTGTGCTAGGTTTAATAAGTGTACTATTAAAAGGCGATTTGATTTCGCATAACACTATTTTGGTAGAAAATGTAACTATAACATGCCGTCGGAGCCATCGACTACCGGCGTACACAAAAAACGCAGGGATAAGGACCGACAGGCCAGGCCTAAGCCAGATTCTGAGGCCTCGGTTGATCCGGTCTCCGGTACTCCAGTTTTCACTGAGGCTCCGACGCAGCCCCTGACTACCACAGATCTGGAACCCGAGACCGCTTCGGATATTTTGATGGAATCCACTAGGCCTACTCAGCCTTTCACTTCAGGCCCTTCCGACGGCTTAGGTCCCAAAGACGTTGGTGCTTCAGAAACGCCATCGGTTTCTGAAGGTGTTTTTAGACCGACGGCTCTCACCATTAAAACGTTTTCTAAGTCTAAGACTCCTTCTAAATCTAAAAAGACTGCACTTCAGTCTCCTGTTCAAGGCCCTATGGCTAAGAAACAGATGCTCAAAATGGCTGAAGATTTGATTTCTCTTATCAGGGGTTCACAGCCCCTTCCTGACAAAAGGCCTAGACAAGAGGAAGACTCTGCTTCCTCTGAGCAACTGTCCATTTCTTCAGATTCCTCTGAGGACCAAGATTATTCCTACTCTCCTTATGAAGATTCTGATGCTGAGGACTCCATTCCCTCAGCTTCTCCTCCTGAGGATTACTCCTTTGGGGAAACCTTACACACTATGAGGGAACATTTTCACTGGGAAGGTCAGGACTACTCTGATTCCAAGAAAAGGCTCAGAGAGTTTCTCTTACTCCCCCAACACAGACCTCTAGCCATCCCACCTGTGTTGGACATTGTGGATGATGTCTAAGCCTGACAGATACTACAGAGTTCCTGATTCCCACAAATTTCTTTACAAAAGCCCAGTAGCTGACCCAGAGACTATCTCCCAGGGTCCCATGGGTGCTAAGGCTTCTATGGCTAAAAACCCAGTACCTTCTGAGAGGGATTCCAGAGCACTAGACAGGTGGGGGAAAAAGGTTTACACCTCAGCCACATTAGCTATGAGGGCACTAAATTGTCAATTTCATATGCTTAAGTATCAGCAATTTCAAATCTCTCAGTTAAAGCAAAGGATAACCTCCCTACCTCAACAATCTGAATTGAAAGAAGTACAGGATTTGTTGCACGCCACTGAGCAGGTGGGCAAACATACCTTACAATGTAGGTTTGATTCTTTGGAGGCCTCTTGCAGAGCAGCTGTCACTGGATCGGTTATACATAGGCATGTTGGTTAAAGGAACAAACTCTGCCTGATCATGTTAAAGCAAAACTGCTAGATGCTCCCTTACAGCAGGATGTTCTTTTTGGAGTTAAAGCAGAAGAAGTTTTAAAGAAAATGGAAGATAAGGCAAAATCAATGCAGACAGTCAAAGATTTCCGACAAGTACAACCCCCTCGCTTCAGTAGAAACTGGCCAACAAAAAATTGGTCCTTTCCAGCTACTGACAGACCACAGAGGGGTAAATACAGGCATCCAAGGGGCAGAGGACAACCACAAGCCCAGTATAAACCTCGCCAATGGGGCACTACAACACAGAAGGGAGAAGACAGGTCTCAACCCACCAGAAGACAAACTCAATGACTTGCACCTCATCTGGCCAAGCAGTACTCTCTTGACAGCCCCCTTGGGGGGAAAACTCACACTTTTTGCAGACAACTGGCACATGGTCACAAAGGACAAATGGGTCCTAGACATAATTTTACGAGTATACAGATTCCACTTTCACACCTTGCCAATGAAAAGAGGAATGCCAAACCTGCCACAAAATCAATGGGCAGAGGCACAAAAACAAATTACAGCTCTCATGGACATGAGAGCCATTCAACTGGCACCTACTCGAGAGCAAGGCCAAGGATTTTACTCAAGACTCTTTCTAGTGCCCAGAAAGGACAATGCTTGGAGACCAATTCTGGACCTTTCAATTCTAAACACTTACAAGTACCCAAATTCAAGATGCTAACACTACAGCAGCTACTTCCCATGTTGGGCATGGCTAGTAACGTTGGACCTCAAGGAGGCATACCTGCATGTCCCTATCAGACAAAGTTGCAGAAGATACCTCCGTTTCATTGCAGGTTCAACCCATTATCAATTCTCTGCACTGCCCTTTGGCTTATCTGCTGCGCCCAGGGTCTTCACAAAATGCCTGGCACCAGTAATTGCATACTGCAGACAAAGAGGAATTCAAATATATCCATACCTGGACGACTGCCTCATCCAAGCAGAAAGCAAAGACATTCTCTTACATCATCTGGCCTTTGTGAAGCATCTACTAAATTGCCTGGGGTACACAGTAAACGAAAAGAAGTCAAAACTAGTACCCTCACAAAAAATGACATTCCTGGGTGCCAGCTTGGACACAACGGCCCAGAAGGCTTATCTAACACCAGACAAGCAACTACAACTGACTCAATATTTCAAGACAATGGCAACAAAGACCCAATTAACTGCAAGAACTGCAAGAAAAATTCTGCAAGCTTTGGGCTTCATGGCATCTTGCATACTAATAATACCATTTGCAAAACTGCATATGAGGAAATTACAGTGGTACCTAAAAAGCGTATGGTCTCAACACCGCCACAGCTTGGATACAATTATATCTCTCATTCCCTGCCTTCAACAGGAGTTTCTATGGTGGTCACAGGCATGTCACCTCAACAAGTGTCAGCCTTTCACCTTGCCCCCTACCAGGCAAACTATCACAACAGATGCTTCAGACTACGCCTGGGGGGCACACATGGCAGAACAATGCATTCAAGGCCTATGGACTGCAGAACAAAGAAAACTGCACATAAATCAAAAAGAGATGATAGCTGTACAGAAAGCTCTGACAGCCTTCAAGGATCTATTACATCCAGGACAACTTGCAATAAAGACGGACAACACCACAGTAATGTGGTACATAAACAAACAAGGAGGCACACATTTCCACCCTCTTTGCAGGCAAGCAGTGATCTTATGGAACACAGCTCTGGCCTAGCAAGTCCAGTTACAAGCTCAATTCCTGCCAGGACAGAAGAACACATTGGCAGACGACCTAAGCAGAAACATCAAAGATCCCCACGAGTGGAAACTAGACCCACAAATATTTACAATAATAACTCAGAAATGGGGCCTTCCAAACATAGACCTGTTTGCCAGTCCTCAAAATTACCAACTGACAAAAGTTTGTACAAGGACATTCCACCATCAAGCTTGGAAAGTGGACACACTCTCCTTCAGTTGGAAAAACCTGACAGCATATGCCTTCCCTCCATTACCTCTCCTCACAAAGGTTCTTTTGAAGGTCAAAAAGGAGAAACCACGACTGATTCTCATAGCCCCAGACTGGCCACGCCAGCACTGGTACCCGCTATTGAAGAATATGGCTCACAGCCCACCATGGATATTGCCTCAAATACCCCATTTGCTCACGCAACAAAACAGCTTCTACATAGCCAACTCAAAACTTTAAATCTGGCTGCATGGCAAATCTACTAAACATCCAACCAGCTCCTCTCTCACAAGCAGTTCTGGATGTTATTCTGGAAGCCAGGAGGCCAAGCCGCCAGGAAGGCTTACTCGGACAAATGGAAAAGATTTTGTGCCTGGAACCAAGCTAAAGGCCAAGACACAACTCAACCTCACATGCCTCACATTCTGCAGTATTTAGCTGAGATGTTGCACAAAGGACTTTCCTTTTCCTCAATTAAAATCCATGCTTCAGCTATTTCAGCTCACTGTGACACGAATCCACCTTTATTTTCAAATCCTCTTCTAAGGCAGTTCCTCAGAGGGGCAAAAAACATTAGACCACCTAGGAGAGCTCCTACACCAACATGGGACCTCAACTTTGTACTGGAAAAACTAACGCTACCTCCCTTTGAACTAGCTTTCTCTGCAGATCTTCAGTTCCTATCTTGGAAGACTGCCCTGCTCCTGGCAATAACTTCAGCTAGGAGAGTCTCAGAACTACAGGCACTAGTGGCAGTGGAACCTTTCCTCATTTTTCATCAAGACAGAGTTTCTCTACGAGCTAATCCTTCCTTTATGCCTAAGGTGGTTTCCAGTGTAGCTTTAAATCAAACCATCCACCTACCCACCTTCTTCCCCAATCCACAGAACAAAGGTGAGAGACACTTGCATTCCTTGGACATTCACAGGCAGCTTCGTTACTACTTGGATAAAACTAAGACTTTCAGAAAAACTGACCAGCTCTTTGTATCCTTTGCTACAGCTTCTCAAGGGAGGGCTATATCCAAGCAAACCATTTCAAAATGGATAGGTCATTGCATACGGTTCTGTTATACCCATCATGGGAAACTAGTTCCTGCTACCATTAGATCCACTTTACCAGGGCAACAGCTACCTCTACAGCCTTTCTCAGGGGGGTTCCTACCAAGGAAATTTTAGAAGCTGCAACTTGGAGTTCTGTACACACCTTCACCAAACACCATCATTTGCCTCTTTACTCTAAGTCCGGGGTGGGCTTCGCCACTGCAGTTCTGCAGGGCCTTATTGCCTCCACTAACCCTCTATGATACCTCCCCCCTACCTTAGCTTTGGGATTCAACCCAAGTGTGATGACTGCAGCAGGGTAACACGATGAACATAGTACAGTTTCCTACCATAAATGTAGATGTTCGAGTGTTCACCCTGCTGCAATCCAGATTACCCTCCCTCCATCCCCTCTGATCTACTGGCTAAATCTCTGCTATGCCTTACTGATGTATTTGCTTATAGCTGAAGGGATTTTGTGTTTGTACAGTGTTCACACCATTTGGTACTAATTCTGATCACCCTTTTTGGGGGCACCTGACATCTGGGGCAAGAAAAACTGAAGAAAATGGCGACAGTTGCAATATATATACCCCTGGCACACTGACGTCAGGGATGAGGCGACAGCAACCGACGTCGGACCAAGACTTTGGAATTTCGGCTGACTGCGGGACCGCCTGACAACAGGATGACCCAAGTGTGATGACTGCAGCAGGGTGAACACTCGAACATCTACATTTATGGTAGGTACAAAACTGTACTTTCCTCTGCTTTCAGACAGATGGGTACCACACTGGGGAAATTTCTTCTCTAATGTGCAAAAACCCTTAAATGTAGGGCCAAGTTACTCCGCTGCACACACTGATGGAATCCTCGTAGTCTGCTTATTTGGTAGCTTCACATCCCCCTTTTGCAGGTTCTGGTACCACTCATATGCAGACATGCTGGTGTGATCCCTAAAAAGAGAAAAGATAAATCCCAGGGATCCATAATCTGCAGAAACTGAGGTCTGTCTGTGACTGAAGACCTTGTAAAGCACCTTCGCAACCCCCAGTACCAGCGACTACCAGGCTGGAACACACTGGCATGACCCCTTATGAGGTAGCCACGGTCCCTGGCATCACAACTACCACCATCACCAATCCGCTTCTGATGTTCAAGAAGTGGTTCCGCAAGGAGGACTCACCCCTGTGCTGACTTCAGACATCCCTTCTGAAGTCTGGCTCAGTAAACTGCATCCCTTTCTCATGCTTGTTAAATGATGGTTAAAGCTGAAATTGTACCCCTGTTGTGGCCTCATCTCCTGGGCCTCAGACCAAAGTCCAGGACCTGATTAAGATAGTAATTCATTGCCTTCATTAAAGCTATAGAACTTTCACAGACTTCCGATGTCTCCCAAACTCCAACCAAAAGGACTAGGAATATAGCCTTCCAATAGGAGGAAGACTCCCATTCTCTGAAGATGAAAAAGAACTCACCTACTGGGGTCACTTGTGACCTCAAACCTACCCTGATTCGGACTCTGTTACGCATTCTTCTGCTTCCCTACTTGAGTGCCTTTCCTTTTGAGGACACATTACATAAAATGAAAGAAGCCTTTAACTGGGAAAGTAAACAGTTCTCCCAAGCTCAAAGACACTACAGGGAAATATTAAGCTTACCCTCCCCTAGACCATTGGCTATTCCCCTGGCGCACACAGTGCTAGATTTGTATGAGGACAAGGCGCCTCATCAATATTCCTTGCCACACCTGCTCCTTATGAAACCAGTAAGTTCTGCAGGGTATTTGACTTGCACAAACATCTCTACAAAAATCCTAAAACTGATTCTTCAGTAGTCTCTGCTGAAGCTACCAAAGGCCCATTCCGGCACCCATTACTTAATGCCAGGGAGAGCAGATTCCTGGACCTATTTGACAGGAAGATTGCTACCTCTGTTACCCTTGCCATGAGAGGCATTACATTGTCAGTTTCATATTATAAAATGTTTGGAATCACTTCCAGGCAAAATGTTAACAAAGCTTGGTTCCATGCCAGACAGAACTTCATACAAGGAGATATAGGACATTGCTAGAGAAGCCTTTCAGGTAACCAGATACTCCTTGAAATGCGGTTATTATGCTTAGATGCTTCTTGGAGAGCAGCTGCCACAGAATCAGTCATATGTAGACATGCTTGGCTGAGAACTCTGTCATTGTCAGACCATGTTAAGGCAGAGTTATTGGATGCCCCACTGGACATAGAATTCTGAAAAAGTCTTTGAGAAACTAGACAAAAGCAAACCGATTAAAACTCAAAGAATTCTACTTGTCCCCAACTCTGAGATACAATTGAAACTACTTCTCTAAGCTTTGGCCGTTCCCTCCTAGACGAGACAAAGGGAGACCTCCCAGTGGAAAAAGATGACTGCAATCAAGAAGATGGTAACCAGAACCACCTCAGAGATCATGTGCTGCCAAAGTGCACACCCAACACATACAACAGATGACTATTTGTTTTACCCCTTCCCCCACCTCCCTCATGGACCCCTGGCAGGCAAGCTGACCCGCCTCTTAAACCAGTGAAAGACCATTACAAAGGATCACTGGATTCTCAGCCTTATAGAAAAGATGTACTTTATCCATTTCAAGCAAGTCCCAGGCCTCTCCCTCCTTTTTTTTTGGGGGGGGGGGGCATGCCAAGACCTCAAAAGAGCAAGAAAACCTCTTGCCACCGATTTTGCAATGATTTGCTGAGGCAAGTGTCTGTGGAACCGGTTCCACTAGGTCAAGAAGGGATCAAGGCTCTTCCTGGTCCCAGGAAAAGGAAGAAAGTAATCTAGATGCCTATTCTGGATCTCTCAAGGCTAAACAAATTCATTCACATCCCCATATTCAGGATGGCAACACTGCAAAACAATTTGCCCTTGATTTTTCAGGACTCCTCTATGGTTACATTTAACCTAAATAATGCTTGCTTTTTATGTATCTGTAGCTGTCAGCCACAGAAAAAAAAAGATTTGTACCCTTAGGCTCCCACTTCAGGTTTGTGCTCTACTGCCCCGAGTATTCACAGAATGCTTTGCTTCTCTAATAGCACATTGCAGAAGGCTGAGGCTGCACATCTGTCCCTACCTAGATGACTGTCTCATCCAAGGAAGGTCCACTTCAGAGACCCTAAGTCCCCTGTAGACATCTGTAGACTACTTCCAAAAGGTGTGTCTCACGTTGAATGTACAGAAGTTACAGATGACTCCCCGAACAAGGATCCAGTCTCTGGAAAACATGATATACTCCATCCAACAGAAGGCATTCCTCCCTCAGGGCAAGATAGTCTTCTTCCCTCTGCTGGATGAGCAGGTTGGACTGACTGGGGAGATGATTTTTTTGAGTTATGCTACAGAATTTGAATTGCCTAGACATAGTAAAGCCTTGCTGTGTCTAATTATGGTGGCTGCCAAAAAAGCAATTACTAGAAAATAGAAATCAGTCCTGACCAACTTTACTAGAAGTAGTGAATATAATAACAAGAGATAAAACAACTAGAAATGGGATCTTTAGAAAAGGGAAGGAGAACACTACATAGGAAAACATGGGAATTGTGAGAACAATATATGTGGAGCAGGAACAAGGTTTAAGAGGCAGGATTTTGAATGAGCCATGTAATGCTTAACTGACTATGACTGGATGGTTTGTAAACGATGTATAATGTGTGCAACTGCATTTGTTTCAGTGGTGTCTGTGATGTAAACGGTTTACAACTAAAATTATATAATTTTGTGTGTTTTTCATTTATATAAATGTAAGATTGACTTTGTCATATGTGTAAATTTAATAAAGATTTTTTTGGGAAAAACTCAGTCGTCCTCCCTCGGGCCAAGGTAGTCGTCCTCCCTCGGGCCAAGGTAGTCGTCCTCCCTCGGGCCAAGGTAGTCGTCCTCCCTCGGGCCAAGGTAGTCGTCCTCCCTCGGGCCAAGGTAGTCGTCCTCCCTCGGGCCAAGGTAGTCGTCCTCCCTCGGGCCAAGGTAGTCGTCCTCCCTCGGGCCAAGGTAGTCGCCTCCTCGGGCCAAGGTAGTCGCCTCCCTCGGGCCAAGGTAGTCGCCTCCTCGGGCCAAGGTAGTCGCCCTCCTCGGGCCAAGGTAGTCGTCCTCCTCGGGCCAAGGTAGTCGTCCTCCCTCGGGCCAAGGTAGTCGTCCTCCCTCGGGCCAAGGTAGTCGTCCTCCCTCGGGCCAAGGTAGTCGTCCTCCCTCGGGCCAAGGTAGTCGTCCTCCCTCGGGCCAAGGTAGTCGCCCTCCCTCGCGCCAAGGTAGTCGCCTCCCTCGGGCCAAGGTAGTCGCCCCTCGGGCCAAGGTAGTCGCCTCCCTCGGGCCAAGGTAGTCGCCCTCCCTCGGCCAAGGTAGTCGCCCTCCTCGGGCCAAGGTAGTCGCCCTCCCTCGGGCCAAGGTAGTCGCCTCCCTCGGGCCAAGGTAGTCGCCCTCCTCGGGCCAAGGTAGTCGTCCTCCCTCGGGCCAAGGTAGTCGCCTCCTCGGGCCAAGGTAGTCGCCCTCCCTCGGGCCAAGGTAGTCGCCCTCCCTCGGGCCAAGGTAGTCGCCCTCCCTCGGGCCAAGGTAGTCGCCTCCCTCGGGCCAAGGTAGTCGCCTCCTCGGGCCAAGGTAGTCGTCCTCCCTCGGGCCAAGGTAGTCGCCCTCCTCGGGCCAAGGTAGTCGCCTCCCTCGGGCCAAGGTAGTCGCCTCCTCGGGCCAAGGTAGTCGTCCTCCCTCGGGCCAAGGTAGTCGCCCTCCCTCGGGCCAAGGTACTCGTCCTCCCTCGGGGCAAGGGAGTCGCCTCCTCGGGCCAAGGTAGTCGCCCTCCTCGGGCCAAGGTAGTCGTCCTCCCTCGGGCCAAGGTAGTCGTCCTCCCTCGGGCCAAGGTAGTCGTCCTCCCTCGGGCCAAGGTAGTCGTCCTCCCTCGGGCCAAGGTAGTCGTCCTCGGGCCAAGGTAGTCGTCCTCCCTCGGGCCAAGGTAGTCGTCCTCCCTCGGGCCAAGGTAGTCGTCCTCCCTCGGGCCAAGGTAGTCGCCCTCAGAGTAGTTGAACCACTTTCTTGCCAAAAAAAGTACATCAGCCAGAGGGTTTTTAAGGACCCTAGGGTACATGGCGTCATGTATCGTAAGGGTCCCTTTAGCTAAGCTCTACATGAGAAAGATCCAGTTGTTTCTCAAAAATGTCTGGGAGCGACACTCCATCCCTTGAAACCCTTCTTCCCTGCTCCCGTGCCTCAAGAAGGAGCTTTTATGGTGGAAGAACACCATACAAAACACAGGAGCCGCCTTCATACTGCCTCAGACAAGTCCATCACTACAGACAGCTTGGAAGTGAGTTGGAAGACCACCTAGATCTTGTGACTGTACAGGACATTTGGTCTCCATAACAGAAACGGTTGTGTATCAGTCTGAAGGAAATGTTAGCAGATTTTCTGACGATGAAAGCTGTCCGACAGCATTTGAATCCAGGAACCCTGCAAATTTGGACAGACAATGCCACAGTTATGTGGTACATAAATGGTGGGGGACCTTGTCTTACCCCTTGTGCAGCATTACCAGACAGATCTAGATGCTGGGCCAGGATTTGGGGATCACTTTTATTGTATTGTACATACCAGGTCACAGCCATATTCTGGAAAAGTTCCAGAGAATGGACTTACTAGACCCAAGCAAATGAATGTTGAAAAGAGAAGTGTTCCTAGAGCTCCCTATGATGTGGGGAATCTCATCTGTAGTCGTCTTTGTCTCTCCCTAGAAAAGACTTACATCTGAGGTTCTGCTGCAGAACTCAATAGAAGGGAGCTTAGAAGATGTACGCTTGCTCCTTCACATGGAGCCAGCAATTCTTCTACGGCTTTTCCTCATTACCCTTGATGATTGACGGTATTCTCCAAGACCAGGACCAATAGAAATATCATGATACTAGCTAGCAGTCCCCTTCTGACTTAGATAGCATTGGTTCCCTCAGCTAGGGGAGGTTTCACATGTTCCTGAAGAGCAAAGACCTTCTTATCCAAATGGGAGATTAGTTTTCCACCCCAACCTGACATCTCTCAACCTAGGGGCCTGGAGGATTAGGCCTAGACCTTGATGTATTATCTTAAGGAGGTATTGAGGCAAGAAAGCTGAACACTAGGAAATCATACAAGGCAAAGTGGAAGAGTCTCTCCATATGGTGTCACTGCCAACAGACTGTACCAGCTCAAGCAGATATGTTCATTCAGTATTCCTTTCCCTGTCTCGGCTGTGTGGATAGGGTCGGTCTTACTCTGGCATAAAGGTTCATACTTCAGCAGTTTGGTCTTGCTTGCAGACTGCTCCACCATTTTTCTCTCACCTGCGCATTAAAGTATTCCTGAAAGGGGTGATGCACTTAAGACCTCCTAGGAAGGACCTTTCCCTTCATGGGACTTAAGTTATATTTTGGAAAAGCTGACCTTGCTGCCCTTCATACCAGCTTCATCTACTCCCCTTAAGATGCTGATATGGAAGACCACCTATCTCTTGTAGCTGTCATTTAGCAAGAGTCTGTTAACTGCAAGTTCTCACGAGTATGGAGCTGTTCATTGTCTTCCGCAAAGACAGGGTAACCCTTAGAATTAGATCCATATTTATGCCCCATGTGAATTCTGAACTCAGCCTTACCCAGGCTGTCCATCTGCCAGTTTTCTTCCCAAATCCACAGAAAAAGGCAGAAAGAATCTTCCACTCAGTGGCTGCCCGTAGACATATCAGGTACTACCTGGAGAGAACAAAGACTTGCAGACAGGGCATACCACTGTTGGTATCTTTTGCAGACGGAAAACAGGGTAGGCCTGTCTCAAAGCAAAGCATCTCAAAATGGATTGCAACAGGTTCTGCGACATACACCATAGAAAGCCACTGCCTGACCATATTAGAGTCCACTTCAGTAGGCACTGGGACAACTTACTGCCTTCCTCAGAGTGTTTCCTCAAACAATCCAAGAGGCAGCCCCCTGAAGTTCTGTTCACATCTTCTGTAAACGTAACTTAAGTCAGGCATCCAGGGCTAAGGCAGAGTTGACTGTTGCCATCCTACTCAGTATTATTTCCTAATACACTACTTCATCTTCTCTACCCTCAGAGCAGCTTTGGGCATCTTCCCAAGAATCCATACTGCAGCACTGACTGTGAAGAACATAGTACAGTTGTGTCCCACTTACAATAATTGCAGATGTTCGGATAGATCAGTGTTGCAGTACATATTCCCTCCCTCCTACCCCTCATCTGAGTAGGGACCTCATCTCCTGCTGCTGCTACTTAATGTCTGGTTCATTCCAACCTTCTCCCTTTGTTTCTTCCCTTTTGTATTCGACACCAATACCACACAGATGGGGGTGGGGGGTGGGGGGTGCAGTCCTCTGGCATCAAGCTTTCCCGGCTTAGAAGGACCGGAAGATGGAGCT
The DNA here is from genome assembly GCF_019279795.1 of Protopterus annectens. Classification (NCBI taxonomy): domain Eukaryota; kingdom Metazoa; phylum Chordata; order Ceratodontiformes; family Protopteridae; genus Protopterus; species Protopterus annectens. Next base: position 123,116,949 of record NC_056739.1, on the reverse strand, counting down.
GATGGATGCCTTTCTTATACCCAGACATCTGGACATTGATCATAAAACATCCGTTGGCTTGGGATGATGGTAAAACTCTGGAAATCAGGCTGGTCATGGGCTTCTGCACGTTAGGAGGTCCCAGGGATTTAGTACTGCAAAGCTCATCTACTCTAACATTTACAGTTGTGGTAAGTGGGACATAACTACTTTCCACACTGTCCTTTAGTTCAAAGCCGCTTTGCAGCCTTCAGCTTCTGATGTTTGAGTGGTGGCTACCAAAGGAGAGAGGGTGGTACTTTCTTGGTAGTTATACACAAAGAAACTTCTGGGAACCAGATGGAGGTCATGACAATCCACCCACATACTGTGGCGTTTGTTTCAAAGTCTCAGCCGTCCAAATCAAAAGGATTGGTTAGTTTACCTCAAGCCTTTTTCCATAGTCTTCAGCTGCATCAGGTTGAGGCACAGGACCTGCTTAATCTGGCACTGGAGTCCATGGTCTTTATGAAGTCCATGCAGTCCAGCTAGCAACAGGTGTCTGTTGCTAAAGCTTTTCTTGGTAAGAGTTGGAGGGATTTTTCTCTTCAGGAGGACTCCAATTCCTCAGAATCTGAAAATGAGGCACAGTTATCCTATGCTAAGCACTCCCCTCCTCAATCTTTCCCTGACTCGTACTCTGATGACACCATCTCTTTTGCCACCCCCTAAAGGATTTATTCTTTGGGGGATACCTTGCACAGGCTAGAGGCATTTACTTGGGAGAGCAGAGAGTTTTCTCTGGCCCAAACACGTTACAGAAAACGTCTAAGCCTGGCATCTTCCACACCCACTGGATGATGTCTTTGAGGACATCTCTGTGCACCCTGGCTCCCTTCCACCTGCCCCTGAAAACAAGCCTGCACTTTTACAAGAGTTTACAGGTAGATCCCTCAATAGTGTCTACTGAATCTGACAAGGGTGCTCCTAAGGATGCAGCCCTAATGACAGAGAAGGCAGATTGATATATTTGGTACAAAGATCTACACGTTTGCTACCCTGACTGTGAGTGCACTTATCTGCCAATTTCACATGTTAAAGTATTTGCAGTCCTTACAAGTGCAAATCATTGCTAAACAGAGGGCATTGCAGACAAGAGCCTGCAGAGAGACATACTGGACACTGCTAGCTCAGCACTGCTGATGTTCAGAGATTTAAATGTGACTGATGCACTGGGTTCATCATGTAGGGCAGCTCCTATAGGTTCTATTAGTTGTAGCTATGCCAGACTGAGGACTCTGGTCCACCTGCAGAAAGTCTTTGAGAAATTGGACAGAAATGGTAAACAAAACTGTAAAAGAATTTTGTCTCCTACACGTAGGCATCCCAGGAATTACCCTTCTAAATTTTGGCCTTGCCCCCAAGGCAAGAGAAGGGGAGGCCTCCCCAGGACAAGAGACCACGATAGACAATATGGCAGCCTGAACAATGCTTTAGACATGTCAGCCATTTTTGCTTTGAATCCACTCCTTGCTTTGTATTTTGAAGTCAGACCATTTTTGAAAGGTGTCCTTCATACCTGTCCCCTCTCCTTTGAAAACTTAATTTTGTTCTTGAGAAATTAACTCTCTCCCTTTGAGCCTGCATTTTCCTCTTCCCTGTTGCTCTGTATCTGGATGATGGTACTGTTGATGGCCTTTACCTCTGCTGAGAGACTCTTGGAGCTTTAGGCAGTCATGGCAGTTTCATCGGTTTTTGTTTTTGTGTTTGTCGCCCCCCCCCCCCCCAATAGGGATGGGGTCTATGTTTGTACCATCCCTTCCTTTCCTCAGTGGTTAGTGATTTATCCTCAAGTCAAACAACTCATCTCTCTTCCCCCCACTCCACAGAGCCCTAGTGAGAGGATTCTTCACACCTTGGATCTACATAGACAGCTCCAGTATTACTTGGGCTATACAAAATATTTCAGAAAATGTTTTATGTTTTTAAGAATGCATTCAGCAATATGTATTTTATTAGGTCTTCTTTTTTAACTGTTCCAACTATGTTTATTTCTTTACCTAATTTTCTAACTATGTAATTATGAGTATGTGGAGCTTTTCTCCCCAGGCCTCTGCTGAAAACGGGCTCTGCCCAGTCGGATTATCCTGGTAAACAAATGTAAATGAAATAAGTAAATAAATCTGAGCAACTTTGTTTCTTTTCATCTCAAGACATTGGGTTTGGAAAACCAGCTCCTCCTGGATTTCTAAGGCCATTTCATTTTGCTGTTCCTTTCATGGCAAGCAGCTTTCTTCTGTTTGAGCCAGTTCTACCAGGGTGGTAGCCTCTTGTGCCTTTTTTGAAGGGTCTGAGTACTAGATCCATTTTGGAAGCTGCTACTGTTTCTTCTATCCACACCTTTGCTAAACATTACAAGATGTTCTTCGTTTTCCATTGCTGCAGTCCTTACTATTGGGTATAGTCCGCATCCAGTCGGCCCGAATACCAGAGTATAAGGCTGACGTCGGTCAGGGCGCATTAGACTGACGTCAGTACGTCAGGGTACTAATGCGCATGACCGGCGTCACATCCTCAGTCTTTTTTGCCGCGTGGTCCGATGCAGAAGCAGTTTTGCGAGTGCAGGTTGGCGTTCTGAAATATTTCCGAAACCGGAGTTTCAGACCGAATCAGAGTTGGCTAAGTACCCCGTTGGGGAACATTTTGGTTTTTTCTTGCCTCAGTATTTAACCGGATGTCAGAAAAAGTGAATAACTGTATTTCTTGTGGGAAACAAATACCTCATAGGGATTACCATACATTGTGTATACCTTGTTTAGGGCCTGAGCACGACGTTGTTGGTTGCCGCTCTTGTGCTAGGTTTAACAAACGCACTATTAAGAGGAGGTTAGACTGTGCCAGATTAGTGTTTGGGAAGCGTTGCAATTATAAAATGCCGTCGGATGCTCCGGCGCCGCTTCGCCCAAGAAGCGCAAGGACAAAACAGCGAAGCCTAGGGTTGATGAACCGGCAGTCCCGGACGTCGGTTCTTTAGGTGGCTCAGTGGAGCCAGAGGTTTTGCCAGGAGTTTCTATGGAGTCTCAGGCAGAAACTTTACTGTTACAGGATGTGCCCTCTCAGGAGGCAGGCCAGGCTGAGGGGGCTTCTCAGGTAACTATTCTTCCCTCTCTTCCCAAAGTAGTTAGAGCCTCTCCTTCTGTTGCCAAAACTTCTTTTAGAGGTAGGGCAGCTTCAGCTTCAGTAGGGGCTTCTCCTAGCCTTTCGGGTTCTGTACCTAAGAAACATATGCTTAAAATGGCAGAAGATTTAATTACTATGATTAGAGGTTCTATGGGCCCTCCTGATAAGAGGCCTAGAGTGGAACCAGAGTTTGACAGTTTTGAACAGGGTTCAGGGGCTTCTGAGTCTTCTGGAAGATTTGCAGGAGTATCCTCATTATTCTGATTCTGATGTGGATGATGCCACTCCTTGCTTCTCCTCCTGAGGATTTTTCATTTTCAGAGACTCTGCATTCCATGAGGGAGCACTTTAAATGGGAAGGCCAGGATTACTCTGATTCCAGGAAGAGGCTTAGGGAATTCTTGTTTTACCCCAGCATAGGCCCTTAGCTATACCTCCTGTGTTGAATGTGGTGGAAGATGTTTTTGCAGAGGCTTCCTGAACCCTGATTCTTTGCCTCCTGCTCCTGTTAAACCTGATAGGTACTATCGGGTGCCCAAGCTCATAAGTATTTGTTTAAGAGTCCTAGGGCGGACCCAGAAACTGTTTCTCAGGGGCCTAAAGGTGTTAAGGCCTCTGTGGTTAAAAATCCTGTTCCCACTGACAAAGAGGCAAGGGCGTTAGATAGGTGGGGTAAGAAAGTATATACTTCTTCCACTCTAGCCATGAGAGCGTTGAATTGTCAGTTTCACATGCTGAAATATCAAAATTATCTCCTTTCACAATTGAAATCTAAGGTGGATGCTTTGGCGGAAGGTATTGATTGTAAAGACTTGCTGGATTTAGTTTATGTGTCTGAACAAGTGGGCAAGCATTCTTTGCAATGTGGTTTTGATGCTGTGCAGGCCTCCTCGAGGGTGGCTGCCACTAGTTCTGTTCTTCGCAGGCATGCCTGGTTGAGGGATCAAAATTTGGCTGAGCATGTTAAGACAAGGATTTTGGATGCTCCTTTACAGTCTGATGTGTTGTTTGGTTCACCTGTGGAAGCAGTTTTAAAGAAAATGGAGCTCAAAGCTAAGTCTATGCAAACTGTTAAAGATTTTTTGCAGGTACAGCCACCGAAGTTTAGTAGAAATTGGCCTGCTAAGGGGTGGACATATCCTGCTTATGATTCCCAGTCTAGGGGTAGGTCTAGACGTGGTAGGGGCAGGGCTCAAGGTTCTTTTAGGCCTAGATCAGGGAGTTCACCTGCTCAGACTTCTGGTGAGGGCAGGGGTCAGTCCTTTCGTAAACAGACCCAATGACCTGCCTTTTCAGCTGCCAGTAGATTCTCGTCTGGCAGCTCCTTTAGAAGGACGACTGTCTCTTTTCAAAGAAACTTGGGATTTAATTACTCAAGACAGATGGGTGTTGGACATCATTCAACCAGTCCCTGTATCAGACAGGGGCCTAGGATTTTATTCTCGCATGTTCCTAGTACTAAAGAAGGGGAACACGTGGAGACTGCTTTTGGATTTATCTCTCCTCAACACTTATCTGGACATTCCCAAGTTCAAGATGTTGACGTTACAACAGCTTTTACCCCTGCTGGGCAAAGATCACTGGATGGTAACTTTAGATCTCAAGGAAGCTTACCTTCATGTGCCTATCAGGCTAAGTTACAGGAAGTATCTGCGGTTTCGAGCTGGAGATTCTCATTATCAGTTCTCTGCATTGCCCTTTGGCTTATCTACTGCGCCCAGAGTATTCACAAAGGTTCTGGCTCCAGTGATAGCTTACTTCAGGCTACAAGGACTTCAAATCTATCCTTATTTAGACGACTGCCTGTTTCTGGCTCAAGACGAGGAAGACCTTCTTCAGCATCTGGAATATCTTTTAGCAGTGCTAAGATGCCTAGGGTATTCTGTGAACGAAATAAAGTCCAGTCTAGTACCCTCTCAACACATGTGCTTTCTGGGTGTGAGACTGAATACAGCAGCCCAGATGGCCTTTTTAACCCCGGACAAACAAAAGAGTCTATCACTTTACTTCCATCAACTATCTCATCAGTCCGTGCTGACTGCAGAGACAGTCCTTCAAGCATTAGGGTTCATGGCATCTTGTATTCTGGTGCTTCCCAATGCCAAACTGCATATGAGGAAGTTACAATGGTATCTCAAAATGTATGGACACAGCACTGCCAGGATTTAGACACTGTCATTCAAATAATACCTTGCCTTCAAAGAGAATTTTGTGGTGGGCTCAGGAATGTCACCTAAACAAGGGACTCTCTGTGACCCGGCCAGAGGCGAGTCAGATTTTACCGACAGATGCCTCAGACATTGCTTGGGGAGCTCATCTAAATGGAAAGTGGATACAAGACAAGTGGCCTGCCAGACTACAGCATCTACATATCAACATGAAGGAGATGTTAGCAGTCCAGTTCGCATTGATGGCTTTCAAGGAGTTACTTCTTCCAGGGCAGGTGTTGATTCTAACAGACAACACAACTGTCATGTGGTACTTCAACAAACAAGGGGGAACACATTCTTATCCTCTATGCAGGCAAGCAATGATTTTATGGGAGACTGCCACGCTTGCACCTAACTCTTCAGGCAAGGTTTCTGCCAGGAGCACAGACCTCCTTAGCAGATGTGTTAAGCAGACAAATCATGGATCCCCACAAGTGGAAACTGGATCTTCATGTATTTCAGATATTGACAGTGTCATGGGGAACTCCAGACATAGATCTGTTCGCTTCTCCACTAAACCACCAGCTGCCACAGTTTTGCACAAAGGGGTTTCATCACACAGCTTGGAAAGTGGATGCTCTGTCTTTCAGTTGGACAAACCTTCATGTGTATGCCTTTCCACCTCTGCCTCTTCTTCCAAAGGTACTGTTAAAGGTCAGACAGGACAGGCCAAGGATGATTTTGATAGCTCCAGATTGGCCTCGGCAACACTAGTACCCTCTACTACGGAGTCTGGTAAAGAAGCCTCCATGGCCTTCCCCTTTGATTCCACATCTGTTATCCCAGCAGGACGGTCATCTGCTCCATGTCAAGCTTCACTCTCTTCATCTGACAGCCTGGCATATTCTGTGTTGAACCACAGCAGGTCTCAACTTCCTCAACAAGTTTTAAATGTGATCATGGAAGCTAGAAGACCTAGTACAAGGAAAGTGTACGCAGCAAAATGGAAGAGATTTTTATTTTGGAGTAAAGCAAAGAATTTGGAGGTTTCTGAGCCTAATTTGAGTACGGCTCTTCAATATCTTACTGAGTTACTGGACAAGGGTCTGTCCTTCTCTTCCATTAAGATTCATGCTGCAGCAATCTCAGCTCACTATGATTGTGACCCACCATTGTTTTCGCATCCTTTGTTCAAGCAGTTTCTTAGAGGGGCAAAAAATATAAGACCCCCACGTAGAGCTCCTACTCCTGCTTGGGATCTCAATTTTGTGTTGGAAAAACTTACTCTACAACCTTTTGAGCCTGCGGCTACTGCTGAATTGAAATATTTGTCATGGAAGACTGCTTTTTGTTGGCTATTACTTCTGCAAGAAGGGTGTCTGAGTTGCAGGCCCTTATGGCAGTCGAGCCCTTTTGATTTTCCATAAGGATAGGGTATCATTACGCACTAATCCTTCCTTTATGCCTAAGGTGGTTTCTAGTGTGGCTTTAAACCAAACTATTCATTTGCCTACTTTTTATGCAGACCCCCAAAATAAAGGGGAAAAGATTTTGCATACTTTGGATGTACACAGGCAATTGCGTTATTACTTAAGCAGGACTAAGGATTTTAGGCAGTCTCAGCAGTTGTTTGTTTCTTTTGCTTTGAGTTCAAGAGGGCAAGCCTGTGTCAAAACAAACTATTTCTAGGTGGATTGGCTTTTGCATTGCATTTTGTTATTCCCATCATGGCAAGGAGGTTCCAGCTGGGATTAGGCCTCATTCCACTAGGGCTACTGCCACTTCAACAGCATTTCTACGGGGGGTGGCAACTAAGGATATTTTGGAAGCAGCTACTTGGAGTTCAGTGCATACTTTCTCTAAGCATTATCACCTTCCTATCTACTCTAAGTCTAGGGCTGGTTTTGCCACAGCTGTTTTGCAAGGCATGTTGTCAGCTCCTGCTTCTTTATGATTTGCCAGCCTCCCTTACCTCTGCTTTGGGATTCTACCCAATAGTAAGGACTGCAGCAATGGAAAACGAAGAACATAGTACAGTTTTGTACCTACCATAAATGTAGATGTTCGAGGATTCCATTGCTGCAGTCCAATTTACCCTCCCTCTTCCCTCTGTGTTTAGGGGTGGTTGTGTAGGTGTGTTTACCTGCTTATATTTTTGTATATATTGTTCATGTTTTGGTGCAGGTATTTTGGGCCTTGTCTTTTTAGGGTCTTCTGACATCTGGGGCAAGAAAAGACTGAGGATGTGACGCCGGTCATGCGCATTAGTACCCTGACGTACTGACGTCAGTCTAATGCGCCCTGACCGACGTCAGCCTTATACTCTGGTATTCGGGCCGACTGGATGCGGACTATACCCAATAGTAAGGACTGCAGCAATGGAATCCTCGAACATCTACATTTATGGTAGGTACAAAACTGTACTTTAGATGTCCTCTCTGGTCTATATCAGAATCGCGAAAGCTGTCTTTCGCGAATACATGTTCATCGACACATATACGTCAAAGAACGAGAACAGCGAAGTACCAAAAGAGCGAAATGGAGAATGCAGAATGGATTTTCTTGGCCAGCAGGGTGATCGTGGGGATGAGGAAATTAATCCTTTTCCCCACTGCGGTATGGTCTTGGAGTTGGTATACATAAGTAGGGGGGTTTGTCCCCCTGCAAAAACGTTTGAAAAAGTGTTTTAGGTAAGATTTGTACAGTTAGGTTTACCTTACCTGTATGACGCTGTTATTTCCGGGAATGCGTTCGGCGTTCTCCATTTCGCTGTTTTGGTACTTCGCTGTTCTAGTTTGTTTGTGTCGATGAACATGTATTCGCAAAAGACAGCTTTCACGATTATAATATAGACCCGTCCTCTCTAGGGCCATGATGACTTTTTCAGGGCCATCCTTCATGGGGTTTTGGAAGGTTCCTCTCTGGCTTCCTCCTCCCACCCTCTCCAATAGCTTTTGTACTGTCTCAGGTATTAAGAATAGTGCAAGAGTAATGAGAAGGGATATAGTACAGTTGTGTATGATGTAACCGTAACAGCAGATGTCCTGCTTCTCATTGTTGCCGTGTTCTGTCCCTCCCTCTTTCCCCTTGTTTTTCTTTGATCTGGCCGAGAGCTCTCTGTTACATTCTTTCTCTTTTCTTCTTTCCTTCCTGGATGTGCACGCTGTTGCTTTCCTCTTGAGTTCTGTGGTTCTGCAGGGGTACTTCAGTTCTGTGAATTAGCTGCTTGTACGTTACACCTTTGTAGGACATGCGTCTGACATGTGGCACTTGGAAGGTATAAAGGCTTTGGTATGCTGGTCAGAAGTTTGGCTTTCCTTGGCAGGATTTTTCTAGATGTTAAATGTACTGCAACAATGAAAAGTAGGGTATTTACTGTTCTGGTAAGATCTTGCCCATTTACACTATCCAAAAAAAATGCTTGAACTACAGTCACACATCCTGGAGGCCCTGGTGCCCCTTCCCTTTTGCCTGAAAAAGGAACTACTTTTGTGAAAAGACACTGTCCTGTAGAACCCAGGAGCAAACTTCTGTCTACTAGACACCAAAAAAAAAAAAGACCTCAGACAGCTCAGAAATAGCCTGGGGAGCATATTTAGGATAGCTGAAGGTACAGGGAATTTGGATCCCAGAACAAAGGAAATTCTACATAAATGAGAGAGAAATGCTGGCAATGTTTAGCTATAAAAGCCTTTTAAAGCAACCTTAACCCAGGAGCTCTGCAATTGTAGAAAGTCAACACCACAATTATGTGGTACATATACAAGGGGGAACACATTCTTAACCTCCTGTGCAGTCTAGCAATAAAGATTTGGCTCTTGGCAGAAGAATTACAACTGACAGTAGTAGCATACTACATCCTGGGCCATAACACCACTGTAGTAGACTCTCTGGGCAGGGGACCTTCTGAACCCCAATGAATGGATGCTGAAGAGAGATTTTCTTGGGCGTCACCGACCAGTGGGGATACCCCAGTATAGGTGTCTTTGCCTGTCATCAGAGAAGATAACTGCAGAGGTTGTGCTCCAGAACTCAACATGTTAGGACTTTGAGGGTGAATGCCTTTTCCTTCAGATGGACAAATCTCTTGTATGCCTTTCCACCATTAACCGTGATCCCCAGGGTACTGCTGAAAGTGAGGTCAGACAGACTGAGCATAATGCTTCTACTGACCAAGGCAGCACTTATTCTCCCTCCTGTTTGCCCTTAATAAGGGGAGATACCATACTCTTCCACTGGTGACGGATGCTTGCCCAACTAAAGGGGTCTTGTCATTCATCCACACCCGAACACGTTTAAACTAACAGCATGAAGGATTGGATTGTAACTCCAAACAATGCAAGCTACTCTGAAGTGCCATCTGTCTTGAGAGAGACAAGAAGACCAGCGACCAGAAGATCTTACTAATCCAAGTGGAAAAGGTTTTCTATTTGATACCAAAGGAATGACACCACCTTATGCTGGCATGAATCTAGTGTTTGGATACCTTTCAGGAATATTTGACCAGGGCCTTTCGTATTCTAGTATTAAGGTGAATGCTTCTGTCATCCCTGCCTGCCTTCCCCATTTCCCCCTTTCTGATGTTCGTGTTTCACTGTTGCAGTCATTACATTTGGGTTATATCTGCCTGCAGGTAGCCCTCAGCTGGCCTGAATATCAGAGTCTTGGATTCCTGCGTCGGATGCTGTCCCTCCTTCCATGACATCAGGTCATCAGGGGTATAAAACATGCAGCCAACGCCATTACGTCAGTCTTTCTTGCTGTGCGGTGCCCGAAGCAGAAGCAGTTCGCAAGTGCCGGTCGGCCGACTCCTGAAATTTTTGTTTTCGAGTTTCAGAACTGAAGTCTTCGAAAAAAGCTAAGCACCCCGTTGGGGATCCTTTTTCTTGCTCTTAACCGATGTCAGTAAAAGTTAACAATTGTCTTGCCTGTGGAAAGCAAATACCTCATAAAGATTTTTATTCATACTGCACTCCTTGCTTAGGGCCAGACCATGATGTCCCTCGCTGTCGGTTTTGTGCCTTATTCAACCCCCGAACATTTCGTCATCTGTCTATTTTCACAGCAAATTATTTTGTTACTCGTTAACTATCCAGAAATGGCTTTTGTAAGCCATCCGACTATCGATATTCCGAAAAAACATAAGGATAAAGACAGACGGCATAAATCCAAAACTGCCGACGACGCTTAGGTTAAGCTAGTCGCCAGTTCGCCAGTACTCAGTGAGGCGCTTTTGTACCCCCCTGATACCCACTACTTCAGATTCGCAGGCCTCTACTGAGATCCATTCGGAGTCTGCTATGCTGCGAGGTGATTCTTCGACTATGGAACCTGCAGATGTCTCTACCTTGGACGGGTCCGGAGCCGCTGTGCAGGCATCGGCTTCTGAGGGTGTATTCAGGCCTACAGATTTGCATTTTAAACCAACGCCATATTCTTCATCAAGGCCTAAAACTCGACTCACGCCTAGAAAACCGACATCCAAACCGCATGGTCTGGCCCATATGCCTAAAAAACAAATGCTTAGAATGGCTGAAAACCTTGTTACTTTAATTAGGGGAAGCCAGCCTTCCCCCTCTAAGAGACCTAGAATTGATTTTCCTTCTAATTCTTCTGATCAGGTTTCTGAAATTTCTGTTTCTTCAGATTACCAGGATTTGCCCTTATCTACCTAATGAGGATTCTGATGCAGAGGATTCCATTCCCTCTGCTTCCCCTCCAGAAGATTTTTCCTTTGGTGAAACCTTGCACACTCTTAGGGAGCATTTCCGCTGGGAAAGCCAGGATTACTCTGACTCCAAAAAAAAGGCTTAGGGAATTCTTACTCCTCCCTCAACACAGGCCTTTAGCTATCCCTCCTGTCCTGGACATTATAGATGATGTCTTCTTGTAATCTAGCCTGACCCCAGACACTTTACCTCCAGCTCCCAGAAAACCTGACAGGTATTAGAGTACCTGACTCTCAAGTTCCTCTTCAAGAATCCTACTGCAGATCCAGAGACCATTTCCCAAGGACCAAAGGGCATTAAGGCTACTGCTACCAAAACCCCTACCCCCTCTGATAGAGATTCCAGGGCCTTGAACAGATGGAGTAAGAAGGTATACACTTCTGCTACTTTGGCCATTAGAGCCTTAAATTGCCTGTTTCATATGTTAAAGTATCAGCAGCATATTATGGGACTACTTAAACAGAAAATGTTGTTGATTCCTGACTGTGCTGAACATAAAGAATTACAGGATTTAATGCATTCTGCTGGACAAGTTGGTAAACATACTTTGCAATGTGGTTTTGACTCTTTAGAAGCATCTTGTAGGGATGCTGTCACTGTGTCTATACTTAGAAGGCATGCTTGGCTTAAGGAGAAAAACTTGCCAGATCATGTTAAAGCTAAATTCCTTTATGCTCCCTTAAACCAAGACCGCCTGTTTGGCAACAAGGCAGAAGAAGTCCTTAAAAATATGGAGGAAAAAGCTAAATCTATGCAAACTGTTAAAAGATTTCCTGCAAGTACAGCCTCCCAGATTTAGTAGGCATTGGCCTTCTAAGAATTGGTCCTTTCCAGTCTCTTCCAGGCCTTCTCAGGCCAAACCCAGGAACAGCAGACCACCTAGGTTACAGTATCAGGCTACACACAGGCTTAAGCAGTGGGGGGGTCTCGCTTCCAAAGCTAGAAGTAGTAAGACACCCCCCAGTGGAAAAATGTTACAATGACTTAACCTTAATCCTTCCAAGCCCTGCTCAACTGTCTGATCCCATAGGAGGAAAGCTCGCCCTGCATGCAAAAAACTGGGAACTCATTACCCAGGATAAATGGGTTTTAAAAATAGTTTTCCAAGGATACCGATTCCACTTCCACACCTTTCCAACCCCAAATGTTTGGCCAGACCTACCCCCAAATTAGGTGGCAGAGGCTCAGCAGCAGGTTCTCTCTCTCCTAAGTATCAGTGCTATTCATCCTGTCCCAGCAGAAGAAAGGGGACAAGATTTTTACTCGAGACTTTTCCTGGTACCCAGAAAAGGCAGCTCCTGGTGTCCTGTCCTGGACCTCTCTATTCTAAACTCCTTTTTGGTAATACCAAAATTCAGAATGCTAACACTTTAACAGCTGCTTCCTTTGCTAGGCAAAGATGCCTGGTTGACAACCTTAGACTTAAAGGAAGCTTACCTGCACATTCCAATAATGGAATCTTGCAGGAATTACCTACGCTTCAGAGCAGGCTACATGCACTTCCCTTTGGCTTATCTACTGCACCCAGGGTTTTCACAAAGTGTCTAGCTCCAGCCATTGCATTTTGCAGGCAGAGAAATATTCAAATATACCCATACCTAGACGATTGTCTAATCCAGGCAGAAAGCCAGGACATGCTGTTAAAATATCTGGCATTTGTAAAGAAACTTCGAACCTCGCTGGGGTACACCATAAACGAAAAGAAATCACATCTGGTACCCTGCCAACAGTTTGTATTCCTGGGAGCAAGCTTGAACACAGCTTCCCAGATGGCTTACCTCACACCAGAGAAACAAGTTTGATAGCCTACTTCAAATTACTGGCCACAAAGACCCAGCTATCTGCAAGGAAAATCCTGCAAGCCCTGGGGTTCATGGCCTCTTGCATTCTATTAATTCCATATGCAAGGCTGCATATGAGGAAACTACAGTGGTATCTAAAAAGCTTATGGTGTCAACATTCTCAGGACCTGGAATCGATGATTCTTATCATTTCTTGTATAAAGACAGAGTTCCTTTGGTGGGCAGAGGCCTGCCACCTCAATAAGGGGCTCCCTTTGTCTATCCTCTGCCGCCCAAACCCTGACTACAGATGCATCAGGCTATGCATGGGGGGGGGCTCACTTGGCAGGGCAGTGCATTCAGGGCAAATGGAGCCCGGGTCAGATGCACCTGCATATCAACCAAAAAGAAATGTTAGCTGTACAGAATTCCCCGACAGCCTTTAAGGACCACATCCTTTCAGGACAATTATTGGTAAAGACAGACAGCACCACAGTTATGTGGTACATAAACAAGCAGGGGGGAACCCACTTGTACCCTCCCTGCAGACTAGCCATGGCTCTGTGGAACACAGCCTTGAACTACCAAGTGCACCTACAAGCTCAATTCCTGCCAGCAAGCTAAAGTCACTGGCAGATGACCTAAGCAGAAATCTCATGGACCCACACGAATGGAAACTGGAACCAAAAATATTCAACCTCTTGAGGAACAAATGGGGGACTCCAGCGATAGACCTGTTTGCCGCCCCCCAGAACTACCAATTAGACAAATTTTGCACAAGGACTCCCCACAGTCAAGCTTGGAAAGTGGATACCCTGTCCTTCACCTGGGAAAGCCTCTCAGTTTATGCCTTTCCCCCCCTCTGCCTCCCCTCTTGAAGGTTCTGCTAAAGATCAAACAGGACAGACCAAGGACAATTCTTATTGCACCAGACTGGCCTCGCCAGCACTGGTGTACCCCCTCTTGCACAGCATGATACTGCTGAATCCATGGCACCTGCCTCTCAGACACCTTCCCTGCTGTCACAGCAGGCGGGCCAGATTCTGCACCCTCAGCTTCAAACCCTGAGCCTTGCAGCCTGGCTAATTTTTCAAGCTCTCCAATAGCATCCCTCAGTAAGCAGGTGCTAGATGTCATTCTGGAAGCAAGGAGACCTAGTACTAGAAAATCCTATGCTGAAAAGTGGAAAAGATACTGTTCCTGAAGTCAGACCCCAGGGTATGGGGGGGCACTACGGTGCCCAGTTTACTTCATATTCTTCAGTACTTAACAGAAATGCTCCACAAGGGTGTATCCTTCTCGTCAATCAAAATTCATGCCTCTGCAATGTCAGCACATTATAATACTAAACCACCCCTCTTCTCTCACCCCCTGTTAAAGCAATTCCTCAGAGGGGCTAAAAGACCCCCCCAGGCAGAGCCCCTACTCCAGCCTGGGACCTTAACTTTGTATTGGAAAAGCTCACTCTCCCTCCTTTTGAACCACCTGCAACCGCAGAGTTGAAATTCCTTACTTGGAAAACAGCCGTCCTTCTAGCCATCACTTCAGCAAGAAGACTGTGAATTACAGGCCCTCATGGCAGTGGAGCCCTTCATTATCTTCCATGCAGACAGGGTTTCCCTCAGGACCAGTCCTTCCTTTATGCCCAAGGTAGTGTCTAGTGTGGCCCTAAATCAGTCCTTTCATTTGTCTACCTTTTTTCCTAATCCACAAAACAAAGGAGAACGAATTCTGCACTCTTTGGATGTGCACAGACAACTTAGATTTTATTTGGACAGGACTAAGCCTCTCAGAAAATCTGAATAGCTGCTAGTTGGCTTTGCTGCAGGGGCAGAGGGGAAGGCCATTTCAGAGCAAACCATTTCTAAATGGATAGCCCATTGCATTAATTTCTGCTATAAGCACCATGGAAAACCTACCCCACAGGGGGATAAGATCACACTCCACCAGGGCTGCATCTACCTCTGCAGTCTTTCTCAGAGGGGTCCCTACCAGGGACATCCTAGAAGCTGCTTACCTGGAGCTCTGTTCATACCTTCACCAAGCATTACCACATGCCTATTTTTTTCTAAATCCAGAGCTGGTTTTGCCACTGCAGTATTTCAGGACTTAATAGCTGGTCCTAATGCTCTCTAACTTCCTCCTCCCTTCCTTATCTTTGGGAATCTACCCAAATGTAATGACTGCAGCAGTGAAACACGAATAACATAATAGTTATGTACACTTACCATAAATGTAGATGTTCGAGTGTATTCACTGTTCCAGTCCTGGTTACCCTCCTTCCAGCCCCCTGACTTCTCTTGGCTCTACCTTTCCTTCTTTGGTGTATTTGAGTTTTCTGGTATATTTGCTTTTTGTTGGAGGTGTAACATAACATATATAATTGCTTCCCATAATGGGGGCACCTGACATCTGGGGCAAGAAAAACTGATGTAATGGCGTTGGCTGTATGTTTTGTACCCCTGACAACCTGATGACATGGAAGGAGGGACAGCATCCGACTCAGGAATCCAAAACTCTGGTATTCAGGCCGGCTGAGGGCTACCTGCAGGCAGATAACCCAAATGTAATGACTGCAACAGTGAATACACTTGAACATCTACATTTATGGTAAGTGTACACAACTGTACTTTCTGACCCCCACTTGAAATAGTTCTGACAAGGAGTTATACACTTAAGACCACCCAAGAGAAACCATGCTGCCACCTGGGACTTGAACTGTGTTTTGTAAAAACTTACCCTGACACCATTTGAGTCAGTGGCTTCTACTCCTTTAAAAGATGCTCACCTAGAAAACCACTCTACAGACAGCCGCCTGCTGAGGTAATTGCTATCAGAACTACAAGCCCTGATGTACAAAGAACTCTTAGCCATTTTTCACAGGGAGAGAGTTGCCCTCAGAATTAATTTCTCCTTCATGTCCAAGGTAGTATTGGAACTCTACTTGAATCAAGCTGTGCACCTGCCAGTCTTCTTTCCTAACCTGCAAAGTAAAGCTGAACAAATCTTATATTCTTTGTATGTGCATTGACAGCTCTGCTTTTACCTTAACAGATCAAAGTTCCCAAATAGAGCAGAACAGCTTTTAGTGGCCGTTGCAGAAGGGAAAGAATGTAGACGTGTCTTCAAACAGACTGTTTCAAAATGGATAGCCAGTTGTATTTCCTTCTGGTATGTTTATCACAGAAAACTATTAATAGTTTGTTAGGGCATGCTCCATGAGACATGGGGTTGGCCACCACTGCTTTCCTGAATGGTAGTCCTACTCAGGCTGTCTTTGAAGCTGCTAGCTGGTTTTCTGTCCACACCGTTACTAAACATTACTGTTTAGGCATTGCATCCATGGGTAGGGTAGGTTTTGCTACTGCTGTCCTGCAGAACCTGCTGTCCCAGGAGCCCTCAGACAGCCAACCTCCCAACTTGCAATTTTGGAAGTCCTCCGAAGAATCAGTACTGCACCATTGACTGAGAAGAACATAGTGCAGTCATGTTGCACTTGGCCATAATTGTAGGTGTTAGAGTAGTTTGGTGCTGCAGTAGCATCTCTCACCCTCCTAGCCCTTCTACTTCTAGTCCATTGCTAGTCAGTTCTCTTATTTCTCAAAAAATAGTCAGCTGGAAGGGTCGTGTTGTCCTCCAGCATCAGACTGACTATCACAGCCTAAAGAGAACTGACAGTGGTGCCAGTGAATGCCCTATTGTCCCTGGCATTCAAGTATCTGTCATCTGACAGCTGTCTACTAGGGCTGAGGTAAAGACTCTGGGAATAGGGATGGCTGTGGGCTTCTGCATGGCAGGAAGACCTGAGAGTTAGTACTGCAACAGTAAAAAACAAAATGGCACTAAGTGCAACACAAAAAACAAAAACACACTGTGACAGCAGAGGAACAACTCCAAAACTCCAAACAGCGTGGCAAAGTTAATGCTTTCGTTAAAACTTCTTCAGAATAACTAAACAATAAAATTAAGTTGTTTAAATACATTCCATTCTGATTAAAATACACCAGTCATTCAATTAGTGAAAATTAACGAGATCCCAATCACAATGTTAACTTCCTTTCTTCTAAAAAACATTTAATATTAATGAAGTAACAGATAAGGAGGTATCAAACCATGGCTTTATAAAATAATTTTAATGAAAGAAACATACGGTGAGCACTTTCGTGACACCAGACACTTCATCAGATGGGCTGTCAGCACCCAACCTTAATTGCCATTAGGTCTCCTTCCTTTCAACCCTGTTTTTGATGTTTCCCCCTCTCAAATCTTTACCAGTATATTCTAAAATTGAAAAAGAAAACTTTTTAAACATGGTGCACACTGAAGCATGCCTATATAAAGCATTATTGATATATTTAGTTTTGATAGCATAACAATGATGTTCATCGTGTTTCACTGATGCAGTCATTACTCCAGAGCAGGCTTTGCCACTGCAGTTCTGCAGGGCCTCATAGCCTCTCCTTATCCTATTTAGCCCAGCCACCCTTCCTCAGCTTTGGGATTCAACCCAAGAGTAATGACTGCAACAGTGAAACATGATGAACATAGTACAGTTGTGTACCTACCATGAATGTAGATGTTCGAGTGTATTCACTGTTGCAGTCCAGGTTACCCACCCACTATCCCCCTTCTCTTTGCTGGGACTTATCTGCACTTCTCTATCCTATACAACCTTTTTGGTGTATTTGCTTGTAGATGAAGGAAATGTTATTTTTGTGTATGCATTTCTTATTGATATATTTTTCAGCCTACCTATTTGGGGCACCTGACATCTGGGGCAAGAAAAACTGAAGAAAATGGCATCGGCTGCATCTTTTATACCCCTGGCGCACTGACATCAGGGAAGAGGCGACAGCAACCGACGCCGGACCTAGACTTTGGAATTCTGGCCGACGGCGGGTATCCTGCCAGCATAACAGTGTTCTTTGATACGTTTACTAAGCTGTCTAGTAGTCATACTTATATAAAATGCCTTGCAACCAGAGCATAAAGCAATGTATACAACGTGTGATGTATTACAAGTAAACCTACCAGATTCAGCAATAGTATGATCTAAATGTGTTAGGCTGATGTATGGCCCTTCATAGATAAACCTACAAGGAGAGGAATTTAAACATTTCTAAGTACTCTTAGGTTTATCTGACCTAGAGGGGTGGATGACAGTGTCATCGTGCTGTAATAAATCTTTCAGACTACCAGATGTTTTATGTACAAAACTAGGAGCCTTCCCCAAAATACTTGACATCACTATCACTACTAATTATTTTCCAGTTATCAGTGATAATGTTTTTAACCATGGCACTGTCTACAGACATATCCAGAACACATTTAGGCAGATTTAATGAAAGGTCATTGCCTGAATCACCAGTTGTTGTTTTTACTGTTAAACCATGAATCAAAATGGACAGAAAGTCCATAGATCTCCTTCTAGAGATCTCGGATGCTAAATTAATTAATAAAATTTCTGGATATCTACTAGCTAAAAAAAAAAACTGGTGATAATTGCTGTTTGTATGAAAAATCCTCGCTGTTGCTAGTTAACCGAGAGGGTCTAATATACTGTCCTTTTGGGATGTTACGTCTCATAAAAGCAGGATGGTTACTCTGATAATGTAAATAATTATTTACATAAGTCTCTTTCCTGTATATCTTACTAGAAACACTTTTTTCACCTGTATGCCAAGTAAGCACCACATCTAGATAATTGACCTGGTGCCCTAAATTACTTAACGTGAATTTCAAAAAATCACTACTTTTATTTAACTGTTTGCTTTTTCTTCAGATCCTTTAATAATAAAAGGTCAACTATAAAACAACAATAAAACAAAATATCCTTGGCTAAAAAAATCGTCAAACATTCCATTTTCCACCAGGCCATGACTAAACCTGCAAAAGCAGGGGCAACTGTGACACCCATGCAACTCTTCTTCGTTGTTGGTAATATTTCCTATTGAATACAAAAAAAACAATTTCCAACATAAGTTCTAACAATAAAACACAGATGTTCATCGTGTTTCACTGTTGTAGTCACTACATTTGAGTTATCCTGCTGGCAGGCTACCCGCAGTCGGCCTGAATTCCAAAGTCTAAGTCTGGCGTCGGTTGCTGTCGCCTCTTCCCTGACATCAGTGCGCCAGGGGTATAAAAGATGCAGCCAACACCATTTTCTTCAGTCTTTCTTGCCACGCGGTGCCTGAAGCAAAAGCAGCTCGCAAGTGCCGATCGGCAGACTCCTGAGATTTTCAAAAACGAATTTCAGATCTGAAGTCTTCATTAAAGCCAAGTACCCCGTTGGGGAAACTTTTTTCTTGCTCCAGTCCGATGTCAGAAAAAGTTAACAGTTGTATTTTTTGTGGGAAGCAAATACCTCATAAGGATTTTCATTCCTTCTGTATTCCTTGCCTAGGCCCTGATCACAACGTTGCTAGCTGTCGGTTTTGTACTAGATTTAACCAATGCACTATTAAGCGTCGGTACTATTTTGCCTTTCATTACTTTGGCCGAAGATTCAATTATATAATGCCGTCGGAACAGCCGAAGACCGGAGTTAAAAAGCACAAGGAAAAAGAAAAGGACAGGCATCCGAGGTCCAAAACAGATGAGGCTTCTGCTAAGCCAGTCACCGGTTCGTCTGTTCTCAGTGAGGCGCTTTCGCAGCCCCTGGCACCCGCTACCTCAGAGCACAGGCCGCTGATGACTCCCACGTGGAGCCAGCTAGGCCTCTGGATACTCAAGGTATTGGACACTTGGAAACTTTTCCCTCAGATGGGTCCGGAGCCGCTGAGCAGGCATCTGCTTCTGAGGGTGTTTTCAGACCTACACAGTTATATGTAAAGCCTACTTCTGCTTCCAAAGCAAAGACTAAAGCAGTTCTAAAGACAAAGAAACAAGTACAGCATTCTCCTGGACAGACTACACTGCCTAAAAAACAGATGGTCAAAATGGCCGAAGACCTAATCACCTTGATCAGGGGTTCCCATCCCCTTCCTGACAAGAGGCTTAGGCAAGAGACAGAATATGAATCTTCAGATCAGGTTTCCATTTCCTCTGACTCCTCTTCTGAACAGGAATACTCTCTTCCTCCTTATGAGGATTCTAATGCTGAAGAATCTATCCCTTCATCCTCACCGCCTGAGGATTATTCTTTTGGGGAAACCCTGCATACCATGAGGGAGCACTTCCACTGGGAGAGCCAAGACTACTCAGAATCTAAGAAAAGGCGTAGAGATTTTCTTTTACAGGCACAGGCCTTTGGCTATTCCTCCTGTGTTAGACATTGTAGACTATGTATTTTCAGAGTCCGGACTTTCTCCTGACACTTTACCTCCTGCCCCTGTTAAACCAGACAAGATACTACAGGGTTCCAGATTCACATAAATGTCTTTATAAAAACCCTGCTGCTGACCCAGACGCTATTTCTCAGGGTCCCAAAGGGGTCAAGGCTTCTACTGCAAAAAACCCTATCCCCTCTGATAGAGATTCAAGGGCACTAGATAGATGGGGAAAAAGGTTTACACTTCTGCTACTTTGGCTGTGAGGGCTATAAATTGTCAATTTCATATGCTTAAATATCAGCAGTACTTAATGTCTCTGCTAAAACAGAAAATGTTGTCAAATTCAGATTGTGCAGAAAATAAGGAAATGCGGGATTTATTGCATGCAACTGAACAAGTGGGAAAGCATACATTGCAACGTGGTTTTGATTCTCTGGAGGCCTCTTGCAGGGCTGCAGTTACGGGTTCTGTCATTAGGAGGCATGCTTGGTTAAAGGAACAGAATCTGCCTGATCATGTTAAAGCAAAATTATTAGATGCTCCATTACAGCATGATACCTTATTTGGTGTTAAAGCAGAGGAGGTGTTGAAGAAAATGGAGGACAAAGCAAAATCTATGCAAACAGTAAAGGATTTCTTATAGGTAGAGCCACCCAGATTTAGCAGGAACTGGCCTACTAAGAATTGGTCCTTTCCAGTGTCAGACAGGCCACAAAGAGGCAGATACAGATGTCCCAGAGGCAGATCCCAGCCCCAGGGCTCATACAGGCCTAAACAGTGGGGTGATTCTACCTCCAAAAGTGGAGAAGACAAATCACAGCCTTACACTAAACAGTCCCAATGACTTTCCTCTGCCGACACCAAGCACTTATCTTTTGGCAGCCCCCTTAGGGGGAAAACTAGCACTTTTTTCTCAAAATTGGCACATGATCACCCAGAACAAATGGGTCTTGAATATAGTGTCCCAGGGCTTACAGGTTCCACTTTCACACCCTGCCAAAGGGCAAAAGATATGCCAGACCTGCCACAATCAATGGGCAGAGGCACAAAAACAAGTTTCATCCCTCATGGACATGAGGGCCATTCAGCAAGTACCACAGCAAGAGCGGGGACAAGGATTTTACTCGAGACTTTTCTTGGTACCAAGAAAAGACAAAGCCTGGAGACCAATACTGTACCTGCCTATTCTAAATACATTTCTGGACGTTCCAAAATTCAAAATGTTGACTCTGCAGCAGCTTCTGCCCATGCTGGGCAAGAAGGTTTGGCTTGCAACTTTGGACCTAAAAGAGGCATACCTGCATATTCCAATCAGACAATCTTGCAGAAGATGCATCAGATTCACAGCTGGCTCAATGCACTACCAGTTCTCTGCACTGCCGTTTGGCTTATCTACTGCGCTCAGGGTCTTCACAAAATGCCTGGCACCAGTAATTGCATTGCATTGTCTAATCCAGGCATTTTGCAGACAAAGAGGAATTCAAATATATCCTTACTAGGACGACTGCCTTTTTCAAGCAGAGAACAAGGACATTCTACTAAAGCATCTGGCATTTGTAAAAAGATTACTAATTTGCCTAGGGTACACAGTAAACGAAAAGAAATCAAAACTAGTACCCTCTCAAGAGATAATATTCCTGGGTGCAAGCTTAAATACAACTGCCCAGATGGCTTATCTCACCCCAGACAAACAAAGGCAACTGACTTCTTACTTCAAAATGTTGGCAACAAAGACCCAGTTATCTGCAAGAAAAATTCTGCAGGCTTTGGGCTTCATGGCATCCTGCATTCTGCTAATTCCGTATGCCAGAATGCATATGAGGAAACTACAATGGTATCTAAAAAGTGTCTGGACTCAACATTGTCACTGCCTGGAAAAATTAATTACCCTCATTCTTTGCCTGCAACAGGAGTTTTGATGGTGGGCACAGGCCTGTCACCACAACAAGGGATAGCCATTCACCCTACCCACAGCCAGGCAGTCAATAACAACAGATGCTTCGGATTATGCCTGGGGGGCCTCCATGGCAGGAAAATGTATTCAGGGCACATGGCCCACAAGCCAAAGGCATCTTCATATCAATCAAAAAGAGATGCTAGCTGATGTCCTTCAAGAATGCAACTGCAGTCATAACATATGGGTTGTCCTGCCTCAGGCAGCCCTCGGTCGGCCGGATTCCAAAGTCTGGGTCCGACGTCGGCTGATGTCGCATTTCTCTCCGACATCAGAGCGGCTGGAGTATATAAGCATCAGCCGACGCCATCTTCTTCAGTCTTTCTTGCCACGCGGTGCCCAAAGCAGAAGCAGTTCGCAAGTGCCGGTCGGTCAGCTCCTGTATTCTTCGAAACCGAAGTCATCATAAAAGCTAAGTACCCCGTTGGGGACCTTTTCTTGCCTCAGCCGATGTCAGAAATTACTGAAAAAGTAAATAGTTTGTCTTGTGGTAAACAAATACCTCATAAGGATTTCCACTCTTACTGCCTCCCTTGCCTTGGCCCAGACCACGACGTCTCGGCCTGTACCGCCTGTGGTCACTTCAATACGCGCACTCTCAGGCGCCGGGCGGAGTTTGCTGAAGACTTTTTCGGCGAAAAATTTGATTATACAATGCCGTCGGAACAACCGACAATGCAGACTCCTAAGAAATGAAAAGACCGGGACCGACATCCTCGGCCCGCGTCTTCCACCGACACCATGCCAAAACTAACCGCGAGTGCCCCGGTTCCCTCTGAGGCGGTTATTCCACCGCTCCGAACCGAAGACACCGCATTACCGATACTGGAGGCCACTCCGCCAGTTATTGATTTTCCTCTGGATACTGAAACCGAGGAAATGCCCGAGACCATTGCTGTTGATAAGGTCACTCCTGCATGTGGAGTGGCTAGGCCTCCCCATGTCCATGTCTATCAAGGCCTACACACGTGCTAAGGCAGCCAGCAAGTCCATGTCTATCAAGGCCTACACACGTGCTAAGGCAGCCAGCAAGTCCAAGCATCTTACTGCTAAAACCTTACCTCAGCCTACTCCTGAAACTCAAATCATGCCTATGGCCGCAGATTTAATTTCCCTGATCAGAGGTTCCCAGACCCATCCTGAGAGAGGATCCCAGCCTTCTCCTGATAAGAGGCCCAGGGTTGAACCCTCTGACTCTCTTCCTTCAGATGAAGATTCTGAGGACTCTGTTCACTCCAAAAGCCAGGAAGAGCCCTTCCAGACCTATGAGGATTCAGATGCAGAGGACTCCATTCCCTCAGCCTCTCCTCCTGAGGATATTTCTTTTGGGGAAGTTCTGCATTCCATGAGGGAGCATTTTAAATGGCAAGGCCAGGAATATTCAGATTCCAGAAAGCGCCTTCGAACCTTCCTTAAAAAGCCCCAACACACAGACCCTTAGCTATACCTCCTGTGCTTGATGTTTTGGATGATTTATACTCTGACTCCAGTGTTACCCCTGATACTCTTCCTCCTGCTCCTGTCAAGCCTGACAGATACTATAGGGTCCCAGAAACCCATTCTCATTTCTTTAGGGCCCATGCTGTTGATTTAGAAACAATTTCCCAGGGGCCTAAAGGGGTTTCAGCTACCACCTCCAAAAACCCTTTGCCTTCCGACAGGGAAGCAAGGTCCTTAGAGAGATGGGGGAAGAAGGTTTACACCTCCACTACTTTATCTATGAGAGCTCTCAATTGTCTCTTTCACATGTTTCAATATCAGGATTTCCTGTTAGATGATTTACAGAAAAGATTGGCCTCTCCGAAGTCTTTGCAGAACGCTGTGCATAATTCTCAGCTGGTTAGCAATCACTTTCTACAGTGTGGATATGATGCATTGGGGGCTTCATGTAGGGCAGCTATGACAGGGGCGGTCATTCGTAGACATGCATGGTTAAAAGAACAACCTTTACCAGATCATGTTAAGGCAAAACTTCTTGACGCACCCTTGGAAAAGAACAAGCTTTTTGGTGCTAATGCTAAAGATGTGTTAAAGTCCATTGAGGAAAAAGCCAAGTCAGTTCAGACAGTCAAAGATTTCCTCCAGGTTCAGCTGCCCAGATTCAGCAGGAACTGGCCTTCTAAAAACTGGTCCTTTCCTAATCCTGAAAGATTTCAAAGGGGCAAAAACAGGCGTGCCCGAGGAAGAGGGCAATACAGAGGATCCTACAGGGGACGACAATGGCAACCAGCAAACCAAAGAAATGAGGGACAATCTCAATGACTTTCCTCTAGTTCCGCTGACCAAGGAGCAAACAGAAGCTCCTTTGGGCGGAAAGTTATCTTTGTTTTCAAAAAATTGGCACAAACTGACAAAAGACAAATGGATTTTGGACATTATAGACCACGGTTACAGGTTCCATTTTCATACCTTGCCAAGAAAACAAGGCATGCCAAACCTTCCACAAAATCAGAGGGCAGAGGCTATCAAGCAAATTTCTCTGCTTGCTCAGATCAAAGCAATAGAAAAAGTTCCACAACAAGAACAAGGTCAGGGGTTTTATTCAAGACTGTTCCTTGTTCCAAGAAAAGAAACTCAATGGAGACCAATACTGGACTTGTCCGCTTTAAACACTTTTCTCATGGTACCAAAGTTCAAAATGCTGACTCTACAGCAACTCCTTCCCATGCTGGGCAAGGGGTCTTGGCTGATTACTCTGGACCTCAAGGAGGGTATACCTGCATGTCCCTATCAGACACAGCTGCAGAAGATACCTCAGATTTCTTGCAGGGCCAGAGCATTATCAATTCTCAGCATTGCCATTTGGCTTATCTACTGCGCCCAGAGTATTCACGAAATGCCTGGCATCAGTAATTGCTCATTGCAGGCTCCAGGGGATTCAAATCTACCCGTACCTGGACGATTGCCTCATACAAGCGGACAACAAACTAACCTTGACAAAAAACTTGAATTATGTCATACACTTGCTACAGGCTCTGGGATACACAGTCAACTTTCAAAAGTCAAGACTTCAGCCACCCCAGCAAATAACCTTCTTAGGAGCCAAAATAGACACAGCCTCTCAAATGGCTTACCTGACAGAAGGCAAGCAGAAGAAGTTAACTCATTACTTCAAAAGTTTGGCAAAGCTCACCCAGATGACTGCAAGGAGTTTCCTACAGGCCCTGGGTTACATGGCATCCTGCATTCTCCTGGTTCCACTAGCAAGACTACACATGAGAAAGCTTCAATGGTACTTAAAAAGCTTATGGTCTCAACACAGCAACAACCTAGAAGCAACTATTCCACTCATTCCATGTCTTCAAAAGGAATTTCTATGGTGGGCCACAGTAAGCCAGTCAAACACAGGTATGTCGTTCAAAAAACCTCATATAACACAGACCATGACCACAGACGCCTCAGACCTTGGATGGGGGGGCGCACATGGAGGGCAGATGTATTCAAGGGCAGTGGTCTCCAAAGGAAACACATCTGCATATCAACCAAAAAGAAATGCTAGCAGTAATGCATGCCATCGAGGCCTTTGGACAACAACTTCAACAAGGCCACCTACTAATACGGACAGACAACACCACTGTGATGTGGTACATAAACAAGCAGGGGGGCACTCATTCTTACCCCCTTTGCAGACTGACAATGAATCTTTGGGAAAAATCACTGGGTCTAAACATACAGTTACAATCCCAGTTTGTTCCATGCAAAGACAATGTTCTGGCGGACAGTCTAAGCAGGAATTTCCTAGACCCCCACGAATGGAGGCTACATCCAGACATCTTTATACGACTCACCTCGACATGGGGCAGGCCGGACATAGACCTATTTGCCTCCCACCTCAATCATCACTTACAAAAGTTCTGCTCAAGGACATATCATCCACAAGCATGGAAAATAGATGCCCTCTCATTCAACTGGAGCTCCCTAATAATTTATGCATTTCCACCTCTGCCACTGATGACCACAGTGTTATTAAAGATCAAAGCAGAGCAGCCGAAGGGATCCTAATAGCTCCAGACTGGCCAAGACAACACTGGTACCCACTACTACGGAGCATATGTCACAACAAAACGTGGGCCCTTCCACAATGGCCCCAACTTTTGACTCAACACAACTTCAGGACAGTTCATCCCAACATCCAGACGCTACAGCTAACAGCTTGGGAAATCCCATAAATAACCTCAATTTACCTCTCTCCAAGGAAGTTCAGCAGATACTAACAGAAGCCCGCAGACCATCCACCAGAAAGGCTTACTCAGCCAAATGGAAGAGATTCAGCATTTGGAATACCAACAAGGGTCATGATGCATCACTTTTGAGCATTCCACTCATTCTGGAATACTTGGCAGATATGCTACATAACGGACTCTCATAGTCTTCCATAAAAATACATGCTTCAGCTATCTCAGCTAGATACAACACTGATCCACCTGTGTTTTCACATCCTTTGTTAGAGGAATCAAGAATATAAAGCCCCCAAGAAAGGCACCAGTACCAGCTTGGGACCTCAATTTTGTCCTAGAAAAATTGACTCTACCTCCCTTCGAGCCAGCAGCTTCTGTGGATTTACAATTTCTTTCCTGGAAGACAGCTTTCCTGCTGGCCATTACCTCAGCAAGAAGGGTTTCGGAATTACAGGCCTTAATGGCAATACCACCTTTCATACCTTGGACATACACAGACAACTTCGCTACTACCTAGACAGAACCAAGACCAGTAGGAAGTCTGATCAGCTTTTTGTAGCTTACGCCCCTGGAGTACAAGGAAAAACAATTTCCAAACAGACAATTTCAAAATGGATTGGACATTGCATCAGATTCTGTTATTCCTTCCATGGAAAGAGTGTGCCAGCCAATGTCAGACCACACTCCACCAGAGCTACAGCCACCTCTACAGCATTTTTAAGAGGGGTGCCTACAAAAGACATTCTAGAAGCTGCTACATGGAGCTCCGTGCATACATTTTCCAAACACTACAACCTCCCTTTATATTCCAGATCCAGAGCAGGCTTTGCTTCGGCAGTCCTGCAGGGATTGATAGCTACACCATCCTTTTCTTAGAGCATACCACCTCCCCCAGCTAAGCTATGGTATTCAACCCATATGTTATGACTGCAGTTGCATTCTTAAAGGACATGGTACAGTTTTGTACCTACCATAAATGTAGATGTCCGATAGATATGCAACTGCAGTCGGGTTTTCCCTCCCTCCTTCCCCTCTATGCCTTGGGTCCACTCCTCTCCCTGTTATCCTTAGCTGGGGATATCTGTTATGGTGTATCTGTTTATTACTTATTTATTGTCTGGAAACCTATTATTGTCTTCCAATTTGATTACAGCCTTCCTTGGAGGGCACCTGGCATCTGGGGCAAGAAACACTGAAGAAGATGGCGTCGGCTGATGCTTATATACTCCAGCCGCTCTGACGTCGGAGAGAAATGCGACATCAGCCAACGTCGGACCCAGACTTTGGAATCCGGCCGACCGAGGGCTGCCTGAGGCAGGACAACCCATATGTTATGACTGCAGTTGCATATCTATCGGACATCTATATTTATGGTAGGTACAAAACTGTACTTTTAAGAATTCCCTGACAGCTTTCAAGGATCTACTCCAGCCAGGACAAACTACTAAGGACAGACAATACTACAGTCATGTGGTACATAAACAGGGAGGCACTCATTCCTACCCCTTCTGCAGACAAGCCATGACTTTGTGGGACACAGCACTGACTTATCAAGTCCACCTGCAAGTGCAATTCCTGCCAGGAAAGAAAAATAAAATACTCTGGCAGACAAACTAAGCAGAAACCTCACTGATCCCCACGAGTGGAAACTGGATCCACAAGTCTTCAGCATTATAATACAGAAATGGGGATGCCCAGACATAGATCTATTTGCCTCCCCTCACAACTGCCAACTACAGAGATTCTGCACAAGGACGTATCACAAGCAAGCATGGAAAGTGGATGCTCTGTCATTCAACTGGAAAACCCTAACAGTGTATGCCTTTTCTCCTCTGCCTCTCCTCCCCAAGGTTACTCCTAAAGGTCAGACAAGAGAAGCCAAGAATGATTCTGATTGCTCCAGACTGGCCCCGTCAGCACTGGTACCCAATCCTAAAGAGTTTGTCTCGAGGCCCAGCCTGGACATTGTCTCTAATTCCTCATTTACTGATCCAGCAAAACAATCAGATCCTGCAATGCCCTAAATCTGGCAGCATGGCAGATAATGTAGCCATTCAGAACACACCTCTCTCTAAAGCAGTGATGGATGTTATTTTGGAGGCCAGGAGTCCCAGTACCAGAAAATCTTATACAGAAAAATGGAAAAGATTCTGCGCTTGGAACTAGGCACAAGGAGTTGACATGTTTGTACCAAATATTCCTCGGATTTTACAATACCTAACTGAGATGCTGGACACAAAGGCCTGTCCTTTTCATCAATTAAAATCCATGCCTCTGCCATTTCAGCTCATTACAAGACGGAACCACCTATTTTTTCACATCCGTTACTAAGACAGTACCTGAGAGGGGCTAAAAACATAAGACCTCCAAGGAGAGCACCAATACTTGCTTGGGACCTCAATTATGTCTTGGAAAAACTCACACTGCTGCCTTTTGAGCCAGCCAACACAGCTGAAATAAAGTTCTTATCTTGGAAAACAACTCTGCTCCTAGCAATAACCTCTGCAAGACAAGTCTCAGAGTTACAGGCACTCATGGCTGTGGAGCCTTTTATCATTTTCCATCCAGACAGGGTTTCTCTGAGGATGAACCCGACATTTATGCCTAAGGTAATGTCCAGCGTGGCCCTTAACCAAACCATTCATTTGCCTACCTTTTATCCAAACCCACAAAATAAGGGTGAGAGACTCCTGCATTCTTTGGACATACACAGACAGCTACGTTTCTACTTGGACAGAACTAAAGCTTTCAGAAAGACTGAGCAACTCTTAGTAGCATATGCTGCAGGATCACAGGGAAAGGCTATCTCAAAGCAGACTATTTTAAAATGGATAGAACACTGCATTCGTTTCTGCTATTCACAACATGGCAAATCAGTGCCTAAGGGCATTAGGCCTCACTCAACCAGAGCAGCAGCCACTTCAGCAGCCTTCCTCAGAGGAGTACCAACCAAAGACATTTTAGAGGCTGCAACTTGGAGTTCAGTGCACACTTTTACCAGGCACTACCACTTACCTCTCTACTCTAAATCCAGAGCAGGCTTTGCCACTGCAGTTCTGCAGGGCCTCATAGCCACTCCTAATTCTATTTAGACCCAGCCACCCAACCTCAGCTTTGGGATTCAACCCAAGTGTAATGACTGCAACAGTGAAACACGATGAACATAGTACAGTTGTGTACTTACCATAAATGTAGATGTTCGAGTGTATTCAGTGTTGCAGTCCTGGTTACCCACCCACCATCCCCCTTTTCTTTGCTGGGACTTATTTGTACTTCTCTATCCTATACAACCTATTTGGTGTATTTGCTTGTAGATGAAGGAAATTATTATTTTTGTGCAAGCATACTTTATTGGCATAATTTTCAGCATACCAATTTGTGGGCACCTGACATCTAGGGCAAGAAAAACTGAAGAAAATGGCGTTGGCTGCATCTTTTATACCCCTGGCGCACTGACGTCAGGGAAGAGGCTACAGCAACCGATGCCGGACCTAGACTTTAGAATTCAGGCCGACTGCGGGTAGCCTGCCAGCAGGATAACCCAAGTGTAATGACTGCAACAGTGAATACCCTCGAACATCTACATTTATAGTAGGTACACAACTGTACTGTCTTTACTGAACTTTCAGACCACACTGTGTACTTACTCAAAAAATTAGCAACATATTCCAACCCCAACTCAAGAGGTATGGAAATGTATAAAGAGACCACATCTACAGTTAGTAGAAAAAATTATCATCACTGAAAAAAACGCCACTGCTCTCAAGTAAAACATTCTAATAGATTCTAAAAAAGACCAAGAGACTTTTATATATGAAGCCAAACCTTGCACTAAAGGGTTGAGTAATTTTTCCAAGTATAGGGAAATACCCTTGGTAATACTTCCAGCAGAAGAGACAATAGGCCGAAAAGGGGGGGGGGGGGGGTTAATAGCTTTTTTATGTACTTTGGGAATTCCAGATAAAGCATGTACCCTAGGATGATCAACTGAAAAATCATATAAATCAGAAGCCAGCTCACCATTCATAAAAAAATCATATAAAGCATATTTAATATACTCATAACTTCGATCAGTAACATCAAAGCTAACTTCATGGTATTCTTCGGGATTATTCAGAAGGGTTTTCATAGCTTTAACATAATCCCCAGTGTACATCAACACCAACCCCCCATCGGCCTTCATAAATCTCAAATCAGTTCTGCTGGTCAGCTGAGTAAGTGCTTTACTTTCTTCCTTTGATGTTGTTGTGTCTTTCGGCTTTTCCCGGTTAGGGGTCATCACAGCGGAACTCCGGTCCACTAATGATTGGCAGTAATTTTTACGCGCCGAGTTGCCGGCCCTGACACACAACCTTAAACAAAGGTACGCCCATTCACGCATGTGTCCACACAGAAGACTCTCTAGCTGAGAATCGAACAGGACAACGTCTTACTGTGAGGTGACAACGCTAACGCAGCACCACCACCGCAGATTACTTTCTTCCTTTGATAAATTGCAAAAAGAATGTGCAGGTTTGTTAACCAATAAAAATCTAATTTCATTAGAACAGAACATCTCAAAAACTTTTATAGTATTATGTGTAATGTAGGGTTAAAAATGGAAGGTTTTCTAATAATAACGTTAGAAGTAACATCAACATCTTTAAGAACAAACATCAAATTCAGTTTTCTTGTATATAATTTCAAGTTCAACAATGTATTGGCTAAGTCAGCACGTTTGCTCGGAATGAACCCCAAACCGAGCTTCAACAAACGTTCTTGGTCAATGGTTAACTGTATGTTATTGTAATTGTAACTGTAATTGTATATTTTAACCAAAGAGCTCACTTCAATCTCCAAAACAGTACTTATCTTCGAAAGCGGCTCCTGCTTCGATTCTGGTTCTGTCTCACCGCTTTGGAAATGTTTTTCCCGTTTTTTGAACCATTATTATTGCTGTTAATGTTCTCCAATGCTGGAACTGATTTATTAAGGTCTGAAGCTAATGGAGTTGTTACTACAGTCGCCATAGTTATTCCGAAGAAGTTTTAACGAAAGCGTTGATTAAGCTTTGCAGTTTTGGAGTTGTTCTTCTGTTGTCACAGTGTGTGTTTTTTAAGTTAGCACTGCAACATTAATTTACTCGGACATCTACAGCTGTGGTGAGTGTAACACAAATTTAGTTTCCTCAATTTTTTATACACTCATCCCAAAGCTAAGCCAACAGATGAAGCTGTAGTCAGTCTTACTACTGCTAAACATTTGCTGTGACAAGGAATAATAAGATTAAGTATGGGAAGAAAGTGTGTGCTTCTGTAACTGATTTTCAGAATTTAGAATAGTTAGGCTCATATGTTTATTCTAACTAACTGTGAAAGTATGAGGAATGGTTTGTCTGCAGTTTCTTGTGAGGAAAATTTGCTTCAAGTTTCTTACATTTTACAGGTCACAACTCATTGTTTACAGTGTATGTGCATGACTGAGCTGATAATTCTTCAAATGTTATGGCCACTGGTACTATTTTGAGGAGGTTTGTCTGGCTGTTTTCACAGACCCTCCCAGTTGATGTGAAAAATTAGATTTTAAAATTTTCTTTGGACAGACTTAGTTTTTGTTTCCTATGCTACAGAGGTTATCAAAAGGTGTGTGAAAGGGGGAAGTTGATGCAGGGAATCTAAGATTTTTCAAAGTGATTCTCTAACCCTTCATCCAATTTCAGCTAAAAACAAAAACAGTTTTGCCAAAATGTGGGTAAACAGACACTTAAGAAATGGCCTGGAGGTTCCAAAAATAATCCAAGCCCCCCCCCCCCAAAAAAAAACAAGGGCAGAATGACTGATTTAAGGGATCTTGTCTCCCCCTCCCACTTTGCCAGTCCCTTTTCCCTTCCAGAAAGTCCGAATGTCCACTTATCTCTTTGGCACCAGATAGTTTCAGACCAATGGGTTTTGAAATTCATTCATCAAGGTTACAAATGGCAGAGGGGAAATTCTCCTTTTCGGGGGAGGGGGGGATAATTTCTCAACCACCAGACTCCTGTATTTTCCTTTGTCTTTCAGCGCATGCTGTCTCGGGGAGTAATAGAACCAGTTTCTCCATACCAGGTTTGGAAAGATTTTAATTCAAGGTTGTTTTAGTGCCAAAGAAAGATGATGCTTGGACACCATTTCTGGATCTTTCTTTCCTAAACCTGTTTATGCTAGTACCCAAGTTCAAAATGCTCTCACTTCACACAACATGTTACCTCTTCTTCCTCATTTAAGGTTATTAGTAACACTAGATATAAATGGTGTTTATTAGGTCCCTATTTATTTAGACTTTAGGCATTTCGTAAGGTTTTGTGTGTCTGGATCACATTATCAGTTCTCTTTCGTACCCTTTGGATTATCCACTGTACCAAGTGTGTTCACAATGTGTATAGCTCCAGTTATAGCTCACTGCAGACTACAGGGTGTCCACATTTTTCTATATTTAGATAACTTGCTTATTTTTGCAGTCTTTTTCAGTGTCAGGAATCTCTTATTTGGGTGAGTGATCTGTTACACAAGTTGGGATTCCAAGAGAACCTTCAAAAGCCTTTTTTGACTTCTCCATACAGTATTGTGTTCCTGGAGTGTCAGCTAGATACCTCAGTAAAAAAGATTTTCTCCACTGGAAAAAAATATATAGATACGTTTCTAAGGTTTTTCCATCAGACTTCAGCCACTGTGAGGGAGTTTGGGTCTCATGGCATCTATGATTCTCATGATACCTCTGGCAAGACTCCACACGAGAATGATGCAGTGATATTTGAAATCTCCTTGGTCCCAGTGCCAGCAACCTTTCAAATCCTAGTGCTGGGATTTTTCTGAAGTGAATTTTGGTGGAGACAGCAAATTTCCCTAAACCCAGGTCTCACCTTCTCCCTCCCTGTTTCAAAGTGGCCAGTCACCACAGACGCCACCGACTTTGCTTGGGGAGCAGTTTTAGGAGGGATAGAAGTGCAAGGTGCGTGGGATGCCAAGGACAGATGCAAGCACAATAATATAAAAGAAACGCGTGCCCTGATAGAGGCACTCAAGTCCACTGGACCTCTTCAAGTTGATACAGACAATACCACAGTCGTGTTCATCAGGAAGCAAGGGGGAAGCAGGTTATAACACCCTTTGCAGATCTACCATGTTAGCTTGGGATATAGCTTCACTGCATTGTCTCATTCTACAGGCGTTCTATATTCCATCAGAGCAAAATTGTGTGGCAGACGAGCTGAGAAGGATGAGGGCAGACACGAACGGAAACTAGATCAGGGGGGGTCTTCCAAAATTTGTTTCTTTTGTGGGGAGTTCCTCAAGAAGAGCCATTAGCGTCCCCTGTGAATAATTAGCAGGCAAGATTCTGCTCCAGGACGCCATACAGGAATGTCTGGAAGACTGCCTTTTCCTTTCCTTGGGTAGGAATGTTGCTCTATGCTTTTCCATCCTT
The DNA here is from genome assembly GCF_019279795.1 of Protopterus annectens. Classification (NCBI taxonomy): domain Eukaryota; kingdom Metazoa; phylum Chordata; order Ceratodontiformes; family Protopteridae; genus Protopterus; species Protopterus annectens. The sequence goes on along the minus strand of NC_056739.1, from coordinate 123,083,305 downwards.
TTCACGGATATCTAGGGTACTTAAGATTCAGAAGGGAATCCCCCGAGTTCAAAGTGACTTCTTCCCAGGAGAGAAACCGTGGTTCTTCCTATGTTTGGAAATAAGAGATACCACAAGCTTCCTCACAGAATGGATCTACTACACAGGATTGGCGTCTTTGCTTCACCTCGACTTCAGTCAACTTCAACTGACTGCCTGGATGATAGGATCTTAATTCCCCTTTACTGAGGACATGCAGCAGATATGGCTGGAGGCAAGAAAGCCTACTACTAGAAAGTCCTGTATTAACAAGTGGAAAAGGTTTTCTAGTTGGTGCCAACAGCATACCCACACCCTTTCAGGGCTAGTGTTTCTCTGGTTTTACAGTATTTTTGAGTTACTGTCATATGGTCTTTCTTACGCTTCCATCAAGGTTCATTTATCTGCCATTTCAGTATGTCTGCCCATGGGTCCTCCTCTTCAGTGCATTCTCATGTCAAAATGTTTTGGAAATGAGTTTTGCGTAAGAGGCATGCAAGGAAAAAACGTGACCTCTCCTTGGGGTCTTAGTATTAGCCTTTCTAAAACAAAATTATTTCCATTTGAACCATTTAATTTGGCTAACTTGAAATGTTTAACTGGGCAAACTATTTTACTGATGGCTCTGACCTCTGTAAGAAGAGTTTGAGTTGCAAGCTCTTATGTTGAGTCAACCATTACCTCTTCATCAGAGACAGGGTTTTATTTGAGAACTAATCCATTTTTTTATGCCTAAAGTGAAGCCAAGTTTTCTTTAAGCCAAAGTATTCATCTCCCGGTTTTCTTTCCTGAACCTAAAAATGAGGGAGAAAAAGATACTCCATACCTTCCGGTATTATCTTGATTGAACAAAATCTTTCAAATCATCGTGTCCGTTCATTCTTGTGAAGGTAAGAAGGTGCAACCTTTGTCAAAACAGACCATTTCCAAATAGTTCTCTCCCTCTATTACTTTTTGTTATATTCCCTACAACAAAACTATTCCAGGCAGGGTTAATACCCACTTTTCCAGGGCTTTGGCTTCATCTGTGGCTTTTTGAAAAGGATTGGATACTAGAAGCATCTACCTGCTCCCTTTATACATCTGTTTACAAGGCATTACAAGCTTGATTATTTTAATTCTAGCTCAAGCTTTGCTAAGACCATTCTCCAGGGGCTCATGGACCTTTCACATTCCACCCCCCCAAATGTAGTAAGCTAGCCTAATCTACCCATATTGCTAAAGCTACTTCATCAATGATCAGTATGATGAATGTAGTACAGTTGTGCAAGTAAACTTATGTTTAATCACTTCTGCGGTAGTGTCTCCCTCTCTCCATCCTCTCTGTTTTTTGTGTGTTTGTGCCAGGGTATGGACACTTTTTGTTTCAGGGCCTCCCATTTTTTGTTGGCATGAAAGCTCTGAAGTGTTCGGCACCCAAACCTGTCTTTTTAGTCAGTTTAGTTCAAGCTGACTAACTGTTTGGGCATGTGGAAGGTGCCTGAAGCTTTGGAAGCTGCATGTTATATTCTTGGCAGAATATCATCCATATAGCTAAGCCTATTGCTGCAGTGATCATTTGAACATTTACTGTTATGGTGAGTTTACTTACACAACTGTAATTTTTGTCCGAGTCCCCTAGTTGGTTCATTCGTCTGGGCAGGAGCTGTTAAAAAAATAGCTAATGGAGGATGCAACCACTGTCCATCTGCTGAACATTGTGTCCCAGACAAGATGGAGAAGTGGTCATATGCTTCAGGCATCTTTGCCTTATTGGCCTTGAACTACTACACACACACACACACACACACACACACACACACAGACAGGTACACAGCCACACAGACAGGCACCCAGACAGACACACTTCAGAAAGATTGATCAGAGCAAACCTTAGCCTGTCTGAAAAGACTTGCCCACTCCTGATGCTAGAAAGCAGCATACTGGGCCCAATGTTTAATACTGATGATCTCTCAGTGTGACTCTTTATAATGCAACCGATGGAGCTGTGATGAGGAGTGATGTCTGGCTTAATCTGTAATTTTTGCAGACAGTTTTAAATCGCTCTTTACCAATGGCCCTTATGATGAGTTATCCTTATTTTTGTCTTTTGGTTAGAAAAAGAATGCAGTGAGACAGAAAGAATGTGGAAATGCTATCTGTACTAGATGTGAAATTTGAGACCCAGCAGGAGTTCAGTAGAGTCTTCTTTCGGCTGCTCCCATTAGGGGTTGCCACAGCGGACCAACTGTTTCCATTTCTTCCTGTCTTCTGCATCTTGCTCTGTCACACCAACCACCTGCATGTCCTCTCTCACCACATCCATAAACCTTATCTTAAGTCTTTCTGTTTTCCTGTAACCTGGCAGCTTCATTCTTGGCATCTTTTTCCCAATGTACTCTGCATCCCTCCTCAGCACCTGTCCAAACCAACATAATCTTGCGCCTCTGGCTTTGTCTCCAAACCTTCCAACCTGGGCTGACCCTCTAATATACTTATTCCTAATCCTGTCCATCCTCGTCACACCCAGTGCAAATCTTAACATCTTCAGCACTGCCACGTCAAGCTCTGACTCCTGCTTTTTTTGTCAATGCCACCGTCTCCAACCCATATAACATAGCTGGTCTCGCTACCCTCTTGTAGACTTTCCCTTTCAATCTTACTGGTAACTCGTCTGTCACAAATCACTCCCGACACTCTTCTCCGCCCATTCCATCCTGCCTGTGCTCTCTTCTTCACCTCTCTTCCACACTCGCCATTACTCTGAACTGTAGATCCCAAGTATTTAAACTCAACCACCTTCGCCACATCTACCCCCCCTGCATCCTCACCATTCCTCTATCCTCCCTCTCATTCACACACACATATTCTGCCTTAGTTCTGCTGACCTTCATTCTTCTTCTCTCTAGAGCATATCTCCACCTCTCCAGGGTCTCCTCCACCTGTTCCCTACTCTCACTACAGATCACAATGTCATCTGCAAATATCCTAGTCCACGGGGACTCCTGTTCTGATCTCGTCTGTCAACCTGTCCATCACCATTGCAAATAAGAAAGGGCTCAGAGCTGATCCTTGATGTAATCCACCTTAAACACATCCGTCACTCCCACCACAGACCTCACCACTGTCACACTACCTTCATACATATCCTGCACCACTCTTACAGTAGAGTACAGTTTAGAAAATCCTGGAGGCAACCCTTTGAGCCTACCTCTTGACAGGGTCTGCTGTGAAAGAGATGACCCCTTTAATGGACGCAGGCCCTGAGGTTGTGGAGGTCTGCAGAACCAGGCATATCAGGGACCCTTCTCTGGTAGACAGCCTAACTGTCCCTGAAGGGCTGTCCTGTTGCTCCCCTTTGGAGGCATTTGTGATTTTTATCCCTTTGCTTGCACACATGGGTGACCATCACACAGGATTTTTGAGTCAGTGGAATACTATCCGGAGACTGTTGCATACCCTTTTTCTGTACACCTTCCCTTCCAAACAGCCTTGTGGGCTTTCCACCCCAACCAGCAATAAGTGGCCAGAAGACGAATCCTCTCTCCTCTTCACAAGAGAGCCATCAAAGAGGTCATGCTGGAATCAGGCAGGTTAGGTTTGTGTTCTGGGTTCTTTTTGGTTCAGAACAACAACAAGGATGCTGGCCAGTACTAGACCTAAGCAAACTTGTCCTGCATGTCAAAAAGACCTGCTTCAGAATGGTCATGGTCTAAAGTAGTTTTGCCATTCCTACAGGCAAATGATTAGATGTGCTAGATTGATCTCCAGGATACTTGCCTCTACATCAAAGTAGCAAAAATGTGGCCAGAAGGTTTCTCTGTTTCTGTATGGGGGCCGGTCACTTTCATTTGAGATCCATCCCAATTGGTCTCACCACAAGCCCCCTGGGTGTTTACCAAGTGCATGGTCATGGTAGCCAAAAGTGACATTGTACTGAAACTTGTTTTTGCACTGCTGGGTTAATTTTCACTGTTCAGAATGTTTTTTTTTTTTTTCATTTTTGTTCTTGGAGTGTGCCATTTTACTGTGTTTTTTAAGCTGCAGTAGCGTGTATTCATAGGTAATGGGTGCATTTATTTTAACCTGGCTGGGGTAGTGGTATTGACCCAATGCAGGGTTTCTCTACTTTGTATTGTACTGACAATGTAATTGTTGTCATTTTCAAGGTGGTTAAGTGACTAAAACATTGCTTTAATGGTGATCCGATTCTGTTACCTAACTTTTTTTTTTGTTCATTTTTTTCTGTTCCTTACAGGGTTTCCATGGTCCTTGTCCATTTGGAGAGTCTTGAAAAAACGGGTATTGCCATGAAGAGGAATTTAGTGCAACAGGCTTATTTTTTGGATTGAGGCAGCGGGGGATCTTTGATTTTTCACTGACACTGCACAGAGTTGCTGCTGCCTGAGATCCTGAAATGTACGCCTGGTCCTTTCAGGAAAGAAAGTGCAAATTTACAAAAAAGAAAAAAGAAACTTAAATGAATGCATGAATGGATGCTAATTTAAAAGGAGTGCTGTTAATTGTTTAAATACAGACAAGTTTTTTTAGAAGTCCTCGTCACAGATTGGGTAGTCGGAGCAAAAAGGCAAAGCCATCTTGAAATTATTTTGCCTACAAAGAGTGATTGTAGTTTCTGAACATATGTTAATTATTTTGTATCTTGTTTCACTTTGACTCTCTTCAGAAAGGACAGTGCACACTTTTTTGTGACTGATCTTCATCTCGTGTGTCCACTTAAGTTTTTCTGCATACAGTGTGACCGTTGACAAACTTGGGCATGTTGCTCAGGTTGTTTGTTTCTATAAATCTGTCCAAAGGACGTGTTTTGTCATAGTATGTATTCGGTCCCCTTCTCTCCTATTTTTGTGGTAGTTAGGGAGTTTAGTAGTTTGCTGCCTCCAGGAATGCACTGATTTTATCCTCTATGGACAGAGACTGCTGTGCCCGCCCCCTCCATTTTGCTTTCATAGTGACTGCCCTGTAGTACTGACTTGTGTTTAGCAAAGACTTTCTTCCCACAACCAAAGCAAATGGTGACAAGTCCTGTAACTATGCTGTACACACTTAAACATGTGCCACTTGTTTTTGTATGTTTTTTTTTTTGTGGGGGGGGGGGGGTCACATTGTAAGTCAGGCTTTTAAGAGTGTGGATGCAACTTACAGTGTTTTAATCAAAGTAATTAGTCCCAATGTTTCACTACAGAATTGCTGGTTTCATTTTTGTGTCAGTTTTAGTAGTGTTCACTGTCATTTTATTTTTCACTACAGAATTGCTGGTTTAATTTTTGTGTGTCAGTTTTAGTAGTGTTCACTGTCATTTTATTTTTAACTTCATTTATATGTTGGCAGTTTCCAGTAGAAACACTCAGTAACTTCTGTGGAGTTAGCAGGTTTGATTTAACAAAAGAGGATTTCTCTTTCGCCTCCATTTGAAAACCCTAAGCACATTTTTCATTTGAGCACTTTGTTTAGCCCACTACTCACTACAAGCATATAACTGTGAATTCAGATTAGCAGAATGGGGAAGAAGTGAGATCCTGGTTGGGAGGGGAGAGGGAGATGTAATTTGCTCCCCAAGTAAACCAGTCCTGAGTGCCACTGCTTTTTCTTCCTTTGGAGAAAAGTTTTCCATGCATGTTTTATTGCTCCTGTAGTTATTAAATAGTAGCTGATTATCACTTTAATGTTTGAGAAGTCCCAGGGGTTGTACATGTAAGGCTTTTCTGTTGGAATCTGTGTATGTTGACCTTCCATCATACATTCAGTGTAAACTTAATGTTGGCTAGTTGTACAGTGTTGCATTACGAATATATTTTTTATATTTTGCTGTCTTTAAAAAGGAAGCTCCTAGGCTGACATTTTTGCATTTTGGTGGATGTGATTTAAGATTGCATAAAAAACATCTGTAGTGTGTGGCAAGCTTGCTGCTAGATATTAGCAGGGACATGTAGTATTGCCCGCCGTTTCTGTTGTCACTTGCCTCACACCTTTGCAAACACACTCCCTTTTTGTTGTGGGAAGGGGAGCTGTTGTGAACTACTGGGTGCCTGTGTAAATGCACACATTCTTTACTTTGTGCCTGTGTTTTTCCTTGTTAGTAGAAGACTACAGCATGCTGCTTTCCTGTCATATTCATGCTGCAAAGCAAATCCATTGTGATATGGGGGAAGGGGCTGACCAGTATGGCATCTTGTGCCATATATGGCAGGGGATTTTGAACGAATGGATCAGTATTGATTAGTATGAGTGAAAGTTTTAGCTGGAAACTCCTGAACCTGGTGCCAGCATTGCTGTAGCTGTAGAACTTCTGTTCGCTGAGCCGCTGGCTTGTGCTTCAGGAATTAAACTTACCTGGTTTGAGTGGAGCTTCAGCCATGAAAGCTTCATGCATGTTGCCCCCTTTCAGGGGGAGCAGACCTAGCAGTGTTTCATCGTTTTTTGCATTTACATCAAGTTGGATTTATTGCTTTATATACTAGACTTGTAGAATAAAGCTGTAGATGGAATGTCAGCTAGCATTAGAAAGCAGGGTGCGGTCTGAGGTCATACTGCCCTCGATACCTTCTAATGTTTATGTTTTTATGACATGGTGGACACTTGTCTGAGTGATCAGGCAGTTGCAAATGATGCCTGTAATGACCAGCTTATATCTGACTATTGTTTGATAAGCTTTGTATATAATAATCCTTGAACCAACGGGTAGTACATTATCCTCAGTGATGTCACTGGTTAAGTTTACACACTCAGCCAAGCACAGATGAATACATAGTTATGCTTGTAGGTGGTCGGTCTCGTTTAACTGAGAGAGGAGTAGAAAGGACTGCCTCACATGTTTGATGACGCTATGTGTTTTGCTGTGTGCCGTTAAACAGTACACACACCCTAAATTATTTTCCTCCATACAGAATTATTGCTCTACTACAATATTTAAAATGTAGCATGACTTAACTCTCCCCTCATTTTGTGTATTTATTTCCTTGCTGCTTAATTTCTCCTGTGCACATTATGTTGGGTTTGCTTTAAATCTTATGTTTCTTTCTGTTTAGATTGTTTTTCCCTGACCTCTGTATCTTTGCCTACCAGGGCCATAAATCTATTCAGTCTGGTGTTTGCAGGCTTTCTTGTCTGTTTGCTACTGTAAAACAACAGACACAGCCGTTTTGCAGAGAGAGGCAGCTATTTTTCACAGCTAAAAGAGCACATCAAAGAAACTGTCACTGTGGTGTTCAGAGGTGAGGACTATATTTTACAAAAAAGAATTTTACTATTTCATACAAATAACTTGATTACTTTCTCTACCCGAAACAGAAAGGGCCAAGTTATGATTTTGAAAAGCAAAGAGCATAAATTAGATGGTGTTGCTGATTAAAAATACAGGTAGTCCCACCAGAAATTTATAAAGTAGCAGTTTGGCATGTTCTCACTCCATGGATGGGTAGAAGGACCTGATGCAGAGTAAATGGCACAAAGTGATGCTGATTTGGAGGGCATCTGAGTGCACTGGAGAAAACGGCTGAAAAATACATTATGCCTGTCCCCATGAGCAATTTTGAGATGTGACATATTTTAAATTCATACTTAATCGCACGTTGCAAGGGAAGTTGTATGGTATTAAAATATTATAAAACATTTTTAGTTTCTATCTTTAAATGGCTGTGCATGTGCTTTTATTTGTATTGCAGGTACAATCCGCAGGGTGACTTCAGACAGCTGTTTTTGGCTGTTTTTTTACAATGGTTGTCACCAGTTATAGCTTTGATTGTCTCTGTGAATGGTGATTATTGTATACAGTTAGTATTGTGTTGGCTGAATGTAATGTCCAGCCCTGGGAACTCTTAACTTGTTCCTTTTGATCCCATGGTGGTGATACCGTCACATACCCACATAAACGCAAACTGTGGCCAGCAGGAGTGCTGGACAGCTACCTTTTACAATCTTGAGTGGTGTTACTGAGCCATATTTGGTCTTGTGCAGTCTTTTTTTGATGTGGAAGGGTTAAGAATGGACAGATTGCTGCTCTAGTTTGATCCACCATTCTGACTGCATTGTAGCTTTGTAGGTGATGTTTTATGACTAATTTCTTGCATACTTGAGTTCCTAAGTCTAAGTTTAAAGTTAGAAAAGAGAACCCTGGCCTGGCTGATGGGAATGGTGTGCCACAAATTTGAGCCCCCCCCACAGGAACCTTAACAATTTTAACCAAAAATTAATAATTAATGCATTTGAGTGGTACTGTGTTGTTTTTTTTTTTGCTGTATTAAGATATATTTAATGAAAACATTATCTTAACTTTCCTTTTCTGTACAAGAGGGATGTTAGATGCACCACTGTTATGAATGCAGGGTAACAGGAGTATAACTCCTTGTTGCACTGATTTTATTTTTGGGGGATGTTCTGTTAGTGGGCAGTCTGCTAATTCGTCTCAGATCTTGCCTTTTTTGCATCTTCTGGGATTTGTTTTATGAAAAACTTACACATCTGAACTAGTTTTATGGCCTTGTTTATCATTACTTGATGAAGTATCAAATTAAACTTTGATCCTTTTGCTGCTTTGGAGTACTTCTGCAGAAGAAGCCATGAAAAGTGCACACTGTCCTGTGTTTTTTCTCCCTCCTGCTTTTCTTCCTGTGTGAGTGTTGAGTTTGAATCTTCTGGCTGATATTATAAATGGGGGAGTGCATGTATGAAGCTGGGTGGTGTTGACTGAGTCAAACAGGGAAGAGTCTTACGATAGCACATTTAATATAAATGAATGGAGGCTTTTCCTTGCTGTATAAATACAAATTTGTATTATTAAATTAACACTGAATGATAAATTCATATGGTTTATGTTTCTTTTTTCATTGGGTAACAGCAAGAGCAGACTGAATCATGGAGAAGCTTAAAGCGGGTAAAGAGAGCATGCAGGTGTGCAGTCTTGTTTGATAAACGGTGCCATTCTACATGACATGACTATAGATTATTCTCTGAGGTTAGCGCAAGACACTTGAATTAACACTTCAGATACGTATCTCCTGCTCAATTGTAATATGTGTTTGACTACAACCTAACTGTATGGCTTTGGTTTGCATACTGTCTTTGCAAAATGTCAAGACTTGGAGCACACCCAAGGCATTTCAACATCTAAGCTGAGCTAGACTACACACGTGGTGAGTAGTTACAGGTAAATTGTTTTAGTTTTTTAAACACATTTATTGTATTACCATTTAAGGTGTATACATTTATTTAAAAGAAAACAAACCACATTAACGTGTTCACAGTTACAAACATATATATGTTTCATTCATTCTTTTATACAATTGTTAATCCAACATTGCATGAATTGCTCAATTTCTGCCTTCGCTTAAACCTCTCTTCTCTTCCAAAATATTATTCTATGTATATTGTTACCACAATTTCCCCTTTTTTTCTATTTATAGTTAAATTGTTTTGAGAGAATTGCAATAACCACAACCCAGACCCAGTGTTTTTGTAATGTTTATAGTTTCAATATGCAACCCTAGGTATTATCCTTGGTGGGTTTTTAGGATTATCCCCTTTTTTGCACTTAGGTTCATTAGGTTTTTTGTGTGGTCATGCCACCTCTGCTGCTACACATTTTGATGTCATGAAGTCCACTAGATGAGCACATCGAACCCTGTAGCCTTTCCTGTCTGGTCCTTGTCTGTTGCTTGCAGACTTTGAATGTTTTTATCTTGGTATTTATTTTAAAAGTATTCTGCACTTGATAACTGATGTGCATAAACCATTGAAGTGTTTGTGTGACAAGTAACTCATGAACCAGTGCTCAAAACAAATTTTTTTCTGTTTCAAAAAAAAAATCAATAGTACATCAACAATCTAAGCTCTTTTATCCCTATTCAATAGGACTTCATCAGAATTATGAAAATGACAGTGAATACCTCTCAGAAATCCAGATTTTTGCCTCATATTTTTGGTCTGTTCCTCAAAATTTATACTTTTCTGGATTTTTGTGGCAAATCAGTGAGGATTGAATTCACAAAATTGACAGGTATTTGAGTTTCAGACTTAACATCCTTCAGAAAATGCATGGTAACCCAAGACCTTTTATTCTAGCAACTTTCTAAGTCTACAAGAGCAATGTTTAAAATGTGTCCCTGTTTTTTGCCGCTTTGTCACCCCATTATGTTTGGCTTTGTCCAGATTTTTTGGGCTAAGAGTTTGAGAGCTATGACAGTGATGAGAAGTGAGCCTTACGTAGTTTATAAGAATTAAGTAGAGGCAGAGCTATTACTGAATCAGCTATAACAGATGAGGCAAATGGGACTTTGTACATGTAGTAGCTGCAAGCCATGTCATAGAATCATAGGAGTTTACTGAGCTATCGACCCGGAGGTAATTTCAGGCCTAGCCGATTTATCCCAATGTAATACCATAGATATGCTAGTCAAAACCCAGGATTGCATTTAATAATGACTGCCCATGTCCAGGAGGGTTGTGGGCACTATCCCTGGTAAGAATTTATGGTGCTCTGATCCACTCGTCCAGGTTCCTCTTGAACAGAGGTGCTGTGCTTCACATGAATTGGCAACCTATTCCATGGATGCGGCAGTAGCTGGGAGACCAGTCTGTCCCTCCAGCATGTTCTATTTAAGTTGCAGGCCATGTTTAGGTCCCTGGAATGGGTGACCCTAGTCCAGTTTGTTTTATGGGTATATTGCAAGTTCATTAGGTTTGGGTCTGAGATTGCTCTGTAAGCCAGGCATAGGTCTCCCCTTAGAAGTCTGTACAATACAGAGTATAGTGACAGGGACTTTAGTTAACCTGTATATGGCACGTGCTGGAGTCCCTTGATCTTCTTTGTTAGAAATCTCTGAGTTCTCTCCAATTGCTGCAGTTGCTTTGTAGAGTACATGCCAAACAGGACGGATTAGTGCCGAGTGTAGAGGGGTTATAACCTCCTTTGCTCTCAAGGTGATGTCTTCACTAATTGTGTGCCACATAGAAACCTTTCCTTACTACAGTAGACACATGGTGGTCAAAGCTAAGGTCACATTCTACTTATGATCCCCTATCCCTTTCCACTTCATGGGTAGTTAGAGGATTGTTTATTTGATAGTGTGAGGGGGCATTGTTTTTGCGGAAGGGAATAATGATACATTTCTTTGCATTCAGTTTGAGACTGTGACTAAGAAACCAGTCTGTCTACACGAGACCCTTCTGGAGTTTACTGACATAATTTGGGGATTCGATAATTACATCCAGTTTGTAGTCCATGCACTTGGTCAGCCCACAAGCCCTTAGTTTTCGCCTGAGCTTCTGAGAAATATATACCAAACAGTAGGGGGGCCCAGCACTGATGCCTGTAACACCCCGCTGATGAGAGGTCTGCTGGTTGATGTGGAGTAACCCACTTTGCCTGTCCAGTTTTTGAGACAGTTGGCAACCTGCCTTACAACAAAGGGGTTTACGTTCAGTTAGTTTATTCATATTGCCTGGCCTGACTGTGGGATTGTGTCAAAAGCCTTTACCAAGTCGAGGTGTGCTGTGTGCACAGATTTGTCCTCATCAATGGCCTTGGTCATATTTTCAAAGAGGTCCACCAGATTTAACAGGCATGCTCTGCCTTTGATGAAGCCGAATTGGGTTGGATCCAGGGTTTGGAGGTTGCGTATGCCTTTATTTATGAGATCCATACTGATAAATTCCATAGCCTTGCAGATAAGGCTGGTTAGGCTTATAGGTTCATAGGTTTATACTAGGCTATCTGCCCGAGGGCATTTACAAGCCTAGCCCATAGTTTTGTGGCTTACGCCACCCCTTTAGTTTGGAGAAACTATGCCCATTATTTTGCAGTGCCTCTGTCGAGCAGAGACACTGAGGTAATCCCTGGGGTATATCTGCGATCTCCCATCCATTGGTCAAGATTCCTCTTGAACAAAGCCAGCGAGGTGCTCTGCCTCACATATACTGGGATTTTGTTCCACAGCATAGGGAGTCTTTGGGTGATGAATCTATCCCTCCAGCACGTCCTATTAATAGCTGTGTCTAGGTTTAGGTCTCCTGCCCTTGTGGCTCTAAGAGATTTCGATTTTTTGAGGTGAAGCATGTTCATCAAATCTGGGTTTGACATGGCCTTGTATGTCAGGCACAGGTCACCTCTGAGTGACCTGGGTCTGTAATTCCTTGGGTCTGTTGCTAGGCCACCTTTGTGGAAGGGAATAACTGTTGCTGTTCTTCATTCCACAGGAACAAAGCCTGTGGTTAGGCTGTGATTGAATAGGGTATTTAATGGTGATGCTAGTTCATGTTTTAGCCCATTTAGAAGATGGACTGGGATGCCATAGAGGCTATTTTTTTTGCCTTGGACAAGGTTTAATGACCCACTCTTCAGATATGTAGGGTTGGAGGAAGGTTTGTGATAAATTTGGAGGGAAGAGAGCGAACTTTTCACCAGCATGTCATTAGATGTCCTGCACTAAATATGCATTTCTATCCCATTTAATTAAGGTCATCTACACTAACAGCAGGTTTACTTGTAATGCATCAGGATTAGTATATATTGCATTGTTTCCAGGGAGAAGCTTTTTTATATTGGCATGACAACTAGAGGGTTTACTGTACATATAAATAAACACTTACATGATATCACGAAAGGAAATGAGATTGCTTTACAAAAAGATGTTTTAGCTAATCCTGAGCAGACGACGTTTTGCCTTTTCTAAATCAAAAAAAAAGGTTAAACATCAGGGAAAATAGTTACAAAAAATAGGATTCAACGGAACAACATTTTATGGCACAATTGAAATTACGAGCTGATAAAACACGTGGTTTAAATGGTATTAAATATTTTCAAAGGATAGGAAATGTTAAATGTTTTGAATGATTTCATTTATGTCTGTTTGCATATGCTTTTAAGTCTTATTTAGTTAATTTATTAAGTGAATCGTGATTGCTTCACATATATTTAATAGCACTGTTTTTGTATTGTGTTCTGATGAAGTCCCAGTAAATAGGGATGAAACCGCTTAAGTAGCTGGATTTTTGATATATTCTTGCTGTTTTGTGAGATTTTCTTGTGTGGAAATTTTGACTAGCATATGGACATTGGAGATAGTTTTGAATATTTTTTGTTGCTTGAGACAGATGCATGGTTCAGCAGTAATTCATAACTGCTCAGCAGTGCTCTCCAATGAGATAAGGGAGGAGAACCTCCTGGCCTTTGCTTCTCTTAGCTGTATGTAGAATCAATAGTTGAGAGAAGTTAGTGTGGGAATCAGGTGGATGGCTTCAGTCTTGTAGCCTCAGTCCTTTGTTGGAGTAGTGTAAAAAGGCTAAAGCAGTTAAAAGCAGATTCTGGTCAATTTTTTGGGAGCTGTGTCCCCAAGATGGCATTCCTTCCTTTAATGTCATATTCTTGATTAACAAGGGCTTGAATATATATTCATCTTTGTGGTTGACAATGGGCCCCATAAAGTGTATTCCTGGTGACTACTTACAGGTGTACTTCCAAGTGTGTAGGTATCTTCCTGGCCTAAATCTTATCCCTTGGCTTAAGGGGCAGAACCCATTTCATTTGTGATCCTCCTCTTTGCTCCTGTGGAGTGGTCATTGCTTCTCATTACAGTTGTGGGAACACAGCCAGCCTTGGGGGCATGGCCTATGGCTAACACCGGTCATGGTGTACACATTTCCATTCTTCGTGCTATAGATTCTAGGTGCATTCCATTGTGCTAGACTTCTTGTCATCAGATTCAGTGAATACCATTAGTGCACTTGATGTCACATGTGCTGTAGAAGAGTATATCCTGCCATGTATTTATGCAAAAAATGAACACATCTAGTATAAAGCTAAGAGGGGCAGGGTTCTCCCTTCCATTCTGCTTCTTGGGAATATTCAAAAGACTTATTGGGGTCTGTATCCTTGATAGAGAGAAGGCTGATAAAAGCTCAGTTCTGTACATTTCCCCACTGAACAGTTGGACCTTAAGGCTCATGAAGCACATTGTAAATTGGTTTTTGGACCCCATTCTTTTCCTACTACCCAGTAATGCCTAGATGAATATCTAGATAAGGGGAAGAACCTTTGATCACCTCTCCTCTCATTTGGAGGTTGACATGTCCAGTGTGTAGTCAGGAATAACTAATTGTGCCTCCCAAGAAGGCAAATGCTTTGACAGATGTACGATTCAAGGGAGGGGGTCCAATATGCATCAACTGGGGGGGGGGTGTGCAGACTTTCCTAACAGGTGCAGGCCATGCCTGACAAAGCGATCTTTCTCTACAAGGTTTTTATGCATTGGCTAAAACCTTGTCCACCCCGTAGGTGCCTTTTTAGACAATGTTATTCAAAAACCTTCAACTTAACAAAACAAAAGCTGACATAAATGTATTACTGCTCAATGTTGAGTCTCAACAAAAAAGGAACCACACTCCCTAGAGGCACTGCTTACTCTGCGTTGCATCTCTGTGTGCATCATCACAGACCTGGTTCAAGATCATTGGGAGCATCCCATCGATACATGGTTTCAACACTTATTACACGTTCAAACCCACCTCATTGGATGAAGGTGCTAAAGGTGGTAGTGTCTCTATATTTGTAAAACAAAATTTCACCTCTGTGTTTGTAAGGATAATGACTTGGAACTCCTCCATATCCAACTTATCAATAACAATTTCTAACAACTTTATAGCAAACTGCAGCAGCCTCTCTATGCCTCCCTTGGCCTATTCCTCCCACCTGACTAGCTTGGAGTCGCTATATGTTGGGACAGACTCCCAGGAGACTTCAATAACTACTCTATAAACTGGGAAACCTGTGCAATCCCCTATTTATGTCCAGAGATTTCTGGACTTCATAAATACAAACTGTCTGGACCAGTTAGTCCACACCCCAACTAGGAGAGGCAAAATCCCGGACATGGTCTTCACCATTGTGGGACAGCTCTGTTACTCACTAGTTGTACTCCCTTGTAAAATCTGACCTTACATTTTATGCATTCACCCTAAGACTGAAACTGGAGCATCCTCAAATACTGCTGTATTCAGAGATTATGTGAAGGCTAAATGACCTGGCTAAATTCAGCATCCACTGCCAATTGGATGACCCCCCCCCCCACTGTGCAAGTGGAATTCTTTACTACTGAATCAATGCATCTGTCCCCCTCTGAAGCAAATACAATGCCAAATTTAAAAATTAAACCCTTAGGGTTGGTTGACAATACAGTAAAAGGAAAAAAATGTAAGCAGTAATAAATGTAACTGTCAAGATGTCAAAAAGCATTGTTGCTAAACTTAACTGTCTTCCTGCAGTGGTGCTCTGGAAGTTTGTCTAACTTCCAATGGTTCAAGAGCTTTTTGACAAAATCACGTTATTTGCTCAGTTTCCATCATAAAATCTTCATAGCTCTGAAACCATAAAGGTTATTAAAGAAGTGCAAATGGCAAACTGTTCAGTAAAATTCAGTCTTTACGTGATAGTATTCTTAAGATTGTAAGTCTTAATCTGGATTTTTATAAGTTGCAGTAAGTGCAGAAGTAGTAATTTTGCAAACTTACATTGTCTCAGTAACCACTCATGCTGCCCACATAATGTCACCGGCATTTTGTTCAAGCTATGAACTTCCATGTACATCTGTGTAGTTCTGTGTTACTTGGCTGTTAAGGTATTTAGAAAAATGTGAAATGATATAAAAAGTATACAAACAATCTTTAGTTGCACTTGACAGAGGACAAGTCTTTGCAGATGAGTTGCCTATTATACAAATTTTAAAATGAACTTTTTAAACGGCTTGTATGTGGTGTGGTTTTAGAATTATTGATGTAAATATGAACAGACAATATTTGACACCAAGAGGTGTCAATAGGCTTTTAACCACAGAAACACCTGGAGGCTTTTAACCACAGAAACACCTGGAGGCGTACCAAGACACACTGAGTTTAACAAGGACCTCCAGTCCCTGATCAAATAAACCAAAGCTAGGTATAAGGTAAAAATAGACGCAGGCAAAAGACAGGCATAAAGCTTTTCTCTAAGATGTTAGAAACCTTGGAAATGATGCACAGCACTGCACAGAGATGATAATAAATGATATCATACACGCAGGCCCTGAGGGATGTAGTCAGTCACCCTCTCCCACTACATTCACAAATCACATACCTGCATCTACAACCCTCTTCATTTCTCCCAAGAACATTTCCTCAAAGCACTTTCCAAGGACAAGAACACTACTGCTATGAGGGTGTGTAACGTATCAGACTGGTGCCTGATCACTCTGAAACGGGGCCTGTCAAACCCTGTACAAAAGCTGTTTAGTAGTCTTCAAGCTGTTTTCTATATATATATATATATATATATATATATATATATATATATATATACATACACACACACACACACACACACACACACACACACACACACACACGAAGAATGGAGGAAAGCAATAGTCGTCTCCCTTACAAAAGGTGAGGCATCAACAAACCCTGGTAATTATAGACCCATAAGACTGACCAGCCATGTCTGTAGAGCTATGAAGAAGGTCACTATGGAGATAATAAATAAGGACATGGGTAGCCTGCAAGTTATGTTTTGTCGAGGGAAGATCCTGCATGCTTAACCTGGTTGAAGACTTCAAGAAGGCTACTGAAGCAGTGGATGAGGAACATTAGTTTGTACAGCATACCTAGACCTTGCAAAACCTGCCGTCACAAACCAGACAACACAAAACGCAAAAACAGTGTGCTGCACTATCACAGCCCTTAAGGTGAAATAACATATCTAACACACTAGTAACAGGCACACTGACATCCCACTCACTAGGCTGGACAAGCAGAAGGTTACTGTTAGCTGCCTGTCGGGAGCCAGAATCCACCACAAAACACAAGCACTCTGGTCACTCCAGAACAAGTACAAATATGACTCTGTCATTGTTCATGTTGGTATGAATGACCTGAGACGTACCTCCCTGGACTACATGGAGAGACATGGAAGAGCTCTCTGATCATGTAGCCCAGGCTGGTATGACCCTGAACCCTGAGTAGCATCCTGCCCTCACCAAGAATGATAACTCAGTATGAAGAAAAAATTACCAATTTCAACAATTGGCTAAGCTTCTGGTGTCATTCAAAGGGGATCCAGTGTCTGTCAGCCTGGGACGACATGCTCGACAAGCCGCATTCTACTCAACGCCAGGAGTTTAAATCTCAATGCTCGCGCTCAAAGCACTCCTCAGTATGGAGAACGTCAACATCTGTGCAGTAACTGAAACCTGTTTCAAGCCTCCAGAGAGCACCCCAGCACTACCGGGCTAGAACCCATACCACACGTTTCAGCCACAGAACACGGACCGAAACACAAAAGGTGGGGGTGTATCCATATACATCAAGGTGACCTACACCTCCAGGTTAGTGGCGCAGCATGATACCTCTCAGATCATCCATGTGCAAGTAACATCGGGCAAATCTGCAATGCAGATTGTGGCCTCCTACAGAGCACCCTCCAGGACCACCACTCCACCTTTCTGGAGACACTGGAAAACATGAAGGTCCTACCGAACACTCTGATATTGGGCGATTTCAATTACCCTACCATTAACTGAGAAAACTACTCGAGTACAAAGTCCCAGGCCCAGCGCTTCCTGGAATTTAACTCAAATGCCCTGGATCAGCGGGTAAACTCTCCTACCAGAGGTGAAAACATATTGGACCTGGTCATCACAAACATGGACGACAGGTGTTTCACACCAGTGGTCAACCCGTCACTGGTTAGATCAGACCATAAACTAATCACTCTGGATGTCAACACCCCACCACCACCCCCAACTAAGGAAACCACAGTAAAAAATTTTTCTAAAGCAAACTTCATCTTACCTAAGACAGAGGCGGTACGATGTTCATCGTGTTTCACTGTTGCAGTCATTACTCTTGGGTTATCCTACTGCCAGGTGACCCGCAGTCGGCCAGAATTCCAAAATCTTGGTCCGGCGTTGGTTGCTGTTGCCTCTTCCCTGATGTCAGTGCGCCAGGGGTATAAAAGTTGCAGCTGACGCCATTTTCTGCAGTCTTTCTTGCTGCGCGGTGCCGAAGCAAAAGCAGTTCGCAAGTGCCAGTCGGCCGACTCCTGAGATTTTCAAAATTGAATTTCAGAACCGAAGTCTTCAATAAAGCTAAGTACCCCGTTGGGGAAACTTTTTCTTTCTCCTGACCGATGTCAGTAAAAGTTAATAATTGTATTTCTTGTGGGAAGCAAATACCTCATAAAGATTTTCACTCTTACTGTATTCCTTGCCTAGGCCCTGACCACAACGTTACTAGTTGTCAGTTTTGTGCTAGATTCAATAAACGAACTATTAAACGTCTGTTTGATTTTGCTCTTCATTACTTTGGCCGAAGGTTTAATTACATAATGCCATCAAAACAACCGATAACTGCAATTTATAAAAAAAGACAAAGAAAAGGACAGGCATCCGAGGTCCAAAACCGACGAAAACATGGCAAATCAGTGCCTAAGGGCAATAGGCCTCATTCTACCAGAGTAGCAGCCACTTCAGCAGCTTTCCTCAGAGGAGTACCAACCAAAGACATTTTAGAAGCTGCAACCTGGAGCTCAGTGCACACTTTCACCAAGCACTACCACTTACCCCTCTACTCTAAATCCAGAGCAGGCTTTGCCACTGCAGTTCTGCAGGGCTTATTAGCCTCTCCAAATCCAATTTAGACCCAGCCACCCAACCTCAGTTTTGGGATTCTACCCAAGTGTAATGACTGCAACAGTGAAACACGATGAACATAGTACAGTTGTGTACCTACCATAAATGTTGCAGTCCTGGTTACCCACCCACCATCTCCCTTCTCCATTGCTGGGACTTTTCTGTACTACTCATCTCTATGCTACCTATGTGATGTATTTGCTTGTAGATGAAGGAAATGTTTATAGTAATATATGCATGTTTTTTGGCATAATTTTATCTTTCCAGCCTTCCTATCTGGGGGCACCTGACATCTGGGGCAAGAAAAACTGAAGAAAATGGCATTGGTTGCAACCTTTTATACCCCTGGTGCACTGACGTCAGGGAAGAGGTGACAGCAACTGACGCCGGATTAAGACTTTGGAACTCGGGCCGACTGCGGGTCGCCTGCCAGCAGGATAACCCAAGTGTAATGACCGCAACAGTGAATACACTCGAATATCTACATTTATGGTAGGTACACAACTGTATTTTCTCACCTCCCAAACTGAGCATGACTGTAGATAACTGTGGTGTAAATTTGATTATCCATTTAGCCGTAGAGTAGCCAAAGTGGAGGTATGTTTGAACTCTAGTGGTAACTTGTTCCATGGACTGGGAATGCTATTAGTCAAGAGCCTCTCTCTCTGGCAATCTTTGTGTACTTGATGTTGTAAATTTAGGATGTTCTTCGTGTTTCACTGTTGCAGTCAATACATTTGGGTTATCTACTTGCAGGTAGCCCTCAGCCAGCCTGAATATCAGAGTCTTGGGATTTCTGCATCGGATGCTGTCGCTTCTTCCATGATGTCAGGTTGTCAGGGGTATAAAACATTCACCCGATGTCATTACATCAGTCTTTCTTGCCGTGCGGTGCCCGAAGCAGAAGCAGTTCACAAGTGCCGGTCAGCCGACTTCTGAAATTTTTGTTTTCGAGTTTCAGACATGACATTTTCTAAAAAATAAGTACCCCATTGGGGATCCTTTTTTCTTGCTCTAACTGATGTCAGAAAAAATTGTCTTGCCTGTGGAAAGCAAATACCTCAGAGGTTTTCATTCTTACTGTGTCACCTGTTTAGGCCCAGACCACAACGACCCTCGCTGTCGGTTTTGTGCCTTGTTCAGCGCCCAAACTATCCATCGTTGGGCAATTTTTGTAACCAAATACTTTCGCTCTTGATGGCCCTACTCCGAAATGGTATCAGTAAGCCATCCGACTACCAATCTTCCAAAAAAAAGTAAGGATTATGACAGAGACAGACAGCATAGGTCCAAAACTGCCAACGACTGTACCGTTAAGCTAGCCGCCAGTCCGCCGGTACTCAGTGAGGCGCTTTTGCAGTCCCTGATGCCTGCTTCTACAGATTCGCAGGCCTCTACTGAGACCCATTCAGAGTCTGGTATGCCACACGATGCTTCTTTGACTATGGAACCTGCGGATGTCTCTACCTTGTATGGGTCCGGAGCCACTGTGTAGGCACCAGCTTCTGAGGGTGTATTCAGCCCTACCGATTTTCATATAAAACCAACAACTTCATTTCAAGCCAAAAATACTGAATTTCTCAGGCCTAAAGTTCGCACTACGCCTACGAAATTGAGGACCACAGCACATTCTCAGGCCAACAGGCCTCAAAAACAAATGATTAGAATGGCTGAAGACCTTATTACCTTAATTAGAGAAAGCCAGCCTTCCCCCTCAAAGAGACCTAGAACTGATTTTCCATCTGATTCTTCCGATTAGGAATCTGATCTCTGTTCCTTCTCACTACCAGGACATACTCTTATGAGGATTCTGGTGCAGAGGATTCCGTTCCTTCTGCTTCCCCTCCAGAAGATTTTTCTTTTGGTGAAACCCTGCATACCTTTAGGGAGCATTTTCGCGGGGAAAGCCAGACTACTCTCAGTCCAAAAAGAGACTCTGAATTTTTAAACCTGCCTCAACACAGGCCTCTAGCTATATCTCCTGTTCTGGAGATTGTAGATGATGTTTTCTTGGAATCCAGCCTTACCCCCAGATACTTTGCCTCCAGCTCCCAGGAAACCTGACCGGTACTATGGAATACCTGACTCTCTCAAATTCCTTTTCAAGAATCCTACTGCGGATCCAGAGACAACTTCCCAAGGACCAAAAGGCATTAAAGCTACTACTGCCAATAATCCTACCCCTTCTGACAGGGATTCTAGGGCTTTAAACAGATGGGTAAGAAGGTATACATCTCTGCTACTCTGGCCATTAGGGCTTTAAATTGCCAGTTTCATATGTTAAAGTATCAGCAGCATATTATGGGGCTAATTAAACAGAAAATGTTGATTCCTGACTCTGCAGAACACAAAGATGTTCATCGTGTTTCACTGTTGCAGTCATTACTCTTGGGTATCCTGCTGGCAGGCTGCCCTCAGTCGGCCAGAATTCCAAAGTCTAGGTCTGGCGTCGGTTGCTGTCGCCTCTTCCTTGACGTCAGTGCGCCAGGGGTATAAAAGATGCAGCCGACACCATTTTCTTCAGTCTTTCTTGCCGCGCAGTGCCGGAAGCAAAAGCAGTTCGCAAGTGCCGGTCGGCCGACTCCTGAGATTTTCAAATCTGAATTTCAGAACCGAAGTCTTTAAAGTTAAGTACCCCGTTGGGGAAACTTTTTTTTTTTGCTCCAGACCGATGTCAGAAAAATTTAACAATTGTATTTCTTGTGGGAAGTAAATACCTCATAAGGATTTTCACTCTTACTGTATTCCTTGCCTAGGCCCTGATCACAATGTTGCTAGCTGTCGGTTTTGTGCTAGATTTAACCAACGCACTATTAAGCGTCTGTTCGATTTTGCATTTCATTACTTTGGCCGAAGATTTAATTATATAATGCCGTTGGAACAGTCGACAACCGGAGTTTACAAAAAAATGCAAGGACAAGGAAAAGTATAGACATCCGAGGTCCAAAACCGACGACGAGGCCTCTGCTAGGCCGTTCGCCGATTCTCAGTGATGCGCTTTCGCAGCCCCTGGCGCCCGCTACCTCAGAGCCACAGGTCGCTTCCGACTCCCACGTGGAGCCGACTGGGCCTCTGGATACTCAAGGTATTGGAGACACAGAAATCATTCCCTCAGATGGGTCCGGAGCCGCTGAGCAGGCATCTGCTTCTGAGGGTGTCTTCAGACCTACACAACTATATATTAAGCCATCTTCAGCTTCAAAGACAGACTAAAGCAGCTCTAAAGACAAAGAAACAAGTACAGCATTCTCCTACTCAGACTTCCATGCCTAAAAAACAGTTGCTCCAAATGGCCGAAGACCTAATTACTTTGATCAGGGGCTCCCATCCCCCTCCTGATAAGAGACCTAGGCAAGAGGCAGAGTATGATTCTTCTGATCAGGTTTCTATTTCCTTTGATTCCTCTTCTGAACAGGATTATTCCATGCTTCCCCATGAGAATTCTGATGCTGAAGAATCCATTCCTTCAGCCTCTCCTCCTGAGGATTATTCTTTTGGGGAAACCCTGCATACCGTGAGGGAGCATTTCCACTGGGAGAGCCAAGATTATTCTGAATCTAAGAAAAGGCTCAGAGACTTTCTGCTACTTCCTCAGCACAGATCCCTTACTATTCCACCTGTTCTAAGCATTGTAGATGATGTATTTTCAGAGTCCGGCCTGTCCCCTGACTCTTTACCCCCTGCACCTGCTAAGCCAGATACCACAGGGTCCCGGATTCTCATAAATTCCTATATAAAAACCCCGCTGCTGACTCAGAAACTACATCTCAGGGTCCCAAAGGGGTTAAAGCTTCCACTGCAAAAAAAAAACCTATCCCCTCTGATAGGGATTCTAGGGCTCTAGACAGATGGGGGAAAAAAGTTTACACTTCTGCTACCTTGGCTGTAAGGGCTTTAAATTGTCAGTTTCATATGCTTAAATATCAGCAATATGTAATGTCACTGCTTAAAAATTGTTGACATACTGAATGTTCAGAGAGCAAGGAATTGCAGGATTTATTGCATGCAGCTGAACAAGTGGGAAAGCATACTTTGCAATGTGGTTATGATTCACTGGAGGCCTCTTGCATGGCCGCTGTTACAGGTTCTGTTATTAGAAGGCATGCTTGGTTAAAGGAACATAATCTGCCTGATCATGTTAAAGCAAAATTATTAGATGCACCATTACAGCATGATACTTTGTTTGGTACTAAAGCAGAAGAGGTGTTGAAAAAAATGGAGGATAAAGCAAAATCCATGCAGACAGTCAAGGATTTCTTACAGGTACAGCCACCCAGGTTTAGCAGGAACTGGCCTTCTAAAAATTGGTCCTTTCCAGTGTCGGACAGACCACAAAGAGGCAGATACAGGTGACCCAGAGGCAGATATCAGCCCCAAGGCTCATACAGGCCTAAACAATGGGGTGCTCCTACCTCCAAAAGCGGAGAAGACAAATCACAACCTTACAGGAAACAGTCCCAATGACTTTCCTCTGCCAGATCCAAGCACTTTTCATTTGGCAGCCCCCTTAGGGGGAAAACTAGCACTTTTTTCATCAAATTGGCAAATGGTTACCCAAGAGAAATGGGTCCTGAACATAGTGTCCCTAGGCTACAGGTTCCATTTTCACACTCTACCAAGGTCAAAAGGTATGCCAGACCTGCCACATAATCAATGGGCAGAGGCACAAAACAAATTACAGCCCTCATGGACATGAGGGCCATTCAGCAAGTACCACAACAAGAGCAGGGGCAAGGATTTGCCAGACTTTTCCTAGTACCCAGAAAGGACAAAACCTGGAGACCAATACTGGACCTGTCTATGCTAAATACGTTTCTGGAAGTTCCAAAATTCAAGATGTTGACTCTACAGCAGCTACTGCCCATGCTGGGCAAGAAGGCTTGGCTCGTAACTTTGGACCTAAAAGAGGCATACCTGCATGTCCCAATCAGACAATCTTGCAGAAGATACCTCATATTCATAGCTGGCTCAATGCATTACCAATTCTCTTCACTGCCCTTTGGCTTATCTACTGCGCCCAGGGTCTTCACAAAATGCCTGGCACCAGTAATTGCGTTTTGCAGACAAAGAGGAATTCAAATATATCCCTACTTGGACGACTGCCTAATTCAAGCAGAGAACAAAGACATTCTTCTAAAGCATCTGGTGTTTGTAAAAAGATTACTAATTGGCCTAGGGTACACAGTAAACTAAAAGAGATCAAAACTAGTGCCCTCTCAAGAGATAATATTCCTGGGTGCAAGCTTAAATACAACTGCCCAGATGGCTTATCTCACACCAGACAGACAAAAGCAACTGACTTCTTACTTCAAGAAATTGGCAACAAAAACCCACTTATCTGCAAGGAAAATCCTGCAGGCCTTGGGTTTCATGGCATCCTGCATTCTACTAATTCCATATGCCAGACTGCATATGAGGAAACTACAATGGTATCTAAAAAGTGTTTGGACTCAGCATTGCCACAGCCTGGAGACAGTAATTGCACTCATTCCCTGCCCTGCAACAGGAGTTTCGATGGTGGGCAGAGGCTTGTCACCACAAAAAGGGTCTGCCATTCAGTTTACCCACAGCCAGGCAGACACTGACAGCGGATACTTCAGATTATGCCTGGGGGGCCGATATGGCAGGAAAATGTATTCAGGGCACATGGCCTGCAAACCAGATGCATCTTCACATCAATCAAAAAGAGATGCTAGCTGTTCAAAATGCCCTGACAGCTTTCAAGGACCTGCTTCATCCAGGACAGCTACTGATAAAGGCAGACAATACTACGGTCATGTGGTACACAAACAAGCAGGGAGGTACACATTCCTACCCCCTCTGCAGACAAGCAGTGACCTTTTGGGACACAGCATTGACTTTTCAAATTCACCTGCAAGCACAATTCCTGCCAGGAAAAGCAAATACTCTGGCAGACGAACTAAGCAGAAACCTCATGGATCCCCACGAATGGAAACTGGATCCACAAGTCTTCAGCACGATAACAAGGAAATGGGGATGCCCAGACATAGATCTATTTGCCTCCCCTCACAACTGCCAATTGCAGAGATTGTGCACAAGGATTTATCACAAGCAAACATGGAAAGTGGACGCCCTATCCTTCAGCTGGAAAAATCTAACAGTATATGCCTTTCCTCCACTGCCTCTCCTTCCCAGGGTACTCCTAAAGGTCAGACAAAAGAAGCCAAAAATGATACTGATTGCACCAGACAGGCCACGCTAGCACTGGTACCCAATCCTAAAGAGCTTGTCTCGAAGTCCAGCATGGATATTGCCTCAAACTTCTCACTTGCTGACCCAACAAAACAATCGGATCCTGCACAGCCAACTCAGGACCTTAAATCTGGCAGCATAGCGGATAATGTAGCCATTCAGAACACTCCTCTTTCAAAAGCTGTTATGGATGTTTTCTTGGAGGCCACGAGGGCCCAGTACGAGAACATCTTATGCAAAAAAATGGAAGAGGTTCTGTGCTTGGACCAGGAACAAGGCCTTGACACGTGTGTACCAAATATCCCTCAGATTTTACAATACCTAACTGAGATGCTGAACAAAGGCCTTTCTTTCTCATCAATTAAGATTCATGCCTCTGCCATTTCAGCCCATTACAATATGGAACCACCTATCTTTTCTCATCCTTTAATAAGGCAGTACCTCAGAGGGGCCAAAAATATTAGGCCTCCAAGGAGAGCACTATTTCCAGCCTGGGACCTCAATTATGTTTTGGAAAAACTCACACTGCCTCCTTTCGAGCCAGCATCAGCAGCAGATATAAAATTCTTATCCTGGAAAACGGCTCTGCTCCTAGCAATAACCTCTGCAAGACGAGTCTCGGAGTTGAAAGCACTCATGGCTGTGGAACCTTTTATCATTTTTCATCCAGACAGGGTTTCTCCGAGGACAAATTCTACATTTATGCATAAGGTGGTGTCCAGTGTGACCCTCAACCAAACTATTCACTTGCCTACCTTTTATCCAAATCCACAGAGCAAGGGTGAGAAAATTCTGCATTCTTTGGACATACACAGGCAGTTACACTTCTACTTGGACAGAACTTAAGCTTTCAGAAAGACTGAGCAACTTTTAGTGTTATATGCTGCAGGATCACAAGGAAAGGCTATCTCAAAACAGACTATTTCTAAATGGATAGGCCATTGCATCTGTTTCTGCTATTTTCAGCATGGCAAATCAGTATCTAAGGGCATTAGGCCTCATTCCACCAGAGCAACAGCCACCTCAGCAGCCTTCCTCAGAGGAGTACCAACCAAAGATATCTTAGAGGCTGCAACTTGGAGTTCAGTGCACACTTTCACAAAGCACTACCACTTACCTCTTTAATCTAAGTCCAGAGCAAGCTTTGCCACTGCAGTTCTGCAGGGTCTCATAGCCTTTCCTAATCCTATTTAGCCCAGCCACCCATCCTCAGCTTTGGGATTCAACCCAAGAGTAATGACTGCAGCAGTGAAACACAATGAACATAGTACAGTTTGGGTACCTACCATAAAGGTAGCTTTTCGAGTGTATTCACTGTTGCAGTCCAGATTACCCACCCACCATCCCCCTTTTCTTTTCTGGGACTTATCTGCACTTCTCTATCCTATACAACCTATGTGGTGTATTTGCTTGTAGATGAAGGAAATGTTATCTTTGTGCATGCATTTTTATTGGCATATTTTTTCAGCCTACCAATTTGGGGGCACCTGACGTCTGGGGCAAGAGAAACTGAAGAAAATGGCGTCTGCTGCATCTTTTTATACCCCTGGCGCACTGACGTCAGGGAAGAGGCGACAGCAACCGACGCCGGACCTAGACTTTGGAATTCTGGCCGACTGAGGGTAGCCTGCCAGCAGGATAACCCAAGAGTAATGACTGCAACAGTGAATACAGTCGAACATCTACATTTATGGTAGGTGCACAACTTTACTATTTACAAGAGTTAATGCAGTCTGCTGACCAAGTTGGTAAACATTGTTTACAGTATGGTTTTGATGCTTTAGAAGCATCTTGTAGGGCTGCTGTCACTGGGTCTGTTCTTCAAAGGCATGTTTGGCTTAAGGAACAAACCTTGCCAGATCATGTCAAAGCAAAGTTACTGGATGCACCCTTAAACCAAGCGCACCTATTTGGCATTAAAGGAGAAGTTCCCAAAAGGATGGAGACGAAAGCTAAATCTATGCAAACTGTTAAAGATTTCTTACAAGTACAGCCACCTAGATTCAGTAGGCATTAGCCTTCAAAGAACTGGTCCTTTCCAATCCCTTCCAGGCCTTCTCAGTCCAAACTCAGGGACAGCAGACCCCACAAGACTTCAGTCTCAGGTTATTTACAGATCTAAGCAGTGGGGTGCTCCCACGTCCAAAACAGGGAGTAGTAAGCCACCCCCCTGTGGTAAACTTGCACAATGACTTATCCTTAACTCCCCCAAGCCTTGCTCAAGTACTTGCACCTTTAGGAGGAAAACTCACCCTGCATGCAAAAAAACTGAGAATACATTACCCAAGACAAATAGGTTTTAAACATTATTTTCCTAGGATACAGATTCCACTT
The DNA here is from genome assembly GCF_019279795.1 of Protopterus annectens. Lineage (NCBI taxonomy): Eukaryota > Metazoa > Chordata > Ceratodontiformes > Protopteridae > Protopterus > Protopterus annectens. The sequence goes on along the minus strand of NC_056739.1, from coordinate 123,056,087 downwards.
CCACTCACTCCCAACCCTAAGTGGATGGCCAGACCTCCACCCAAACCAGTGGGCGGAGGCCCAAAAGCAAGTACTTTCTCTCCTCATTATCAGGATTATTCAACCTGTCCCAGCAGAACAGAGGGGACAAGACTTTTATGCAAGACTGTTCTTGGTTCCCAGAAAAGAAAACTCCTGGCGTCCTATCCTGTATTTATATATTCCCAACACCTTTCTGGTGGTTCCAAAATTCAAAATGCTTACTCTCCAACCGTTGCTTCCTATGCTAGCCAAGGACACTTGGCTGGCAAACCTAGACTTCAAAGAAGCTTACCTGCACATCCTCATAAGGGAATCTTGCAGGAAATACCTTATCTTTGGGGCAGGCTCTATGCACTGTCAGTTGTCTGCACTTCCTTTTGGCTTATCTACCGTGCCCCAGGGTATTCACAAAGTGCCTAGCTCTAGCCATTGCTTTTTGCAGGCAGAGAAGTATTCAGATTTACCCATACTCAGACGATTGCCTGATTCAGGCAGAAAGTCAGGACTTGCTACTACAGCACCTGGCATTTGTAGAGAGACTTCTAGCTTCACTGGGTTACACCATCAACGAAAATAAATCACACCTAGTACCCTGCCAACAGATTGTATTCCTGGAAGCAAGCTTGAACACAACTTCCAAGATGGCATTCCTTACTCCAAAGAAACAAATTTATTTGACAATTTACTTCAACGTACTGGCCACCAAAACCCAGCTATCTGCAAGGAAAATACTGCAAGCTCTGGGGTTCATGGCCTCTTGCATTCTGTTAATTCCATATGCAAGACTGCATATGAGGAAACTTCAATGGTATCTAAAAAGTCTACGGTGTCAACATTCTCAGGACCTGGAAACAAACCTCCATGCACTATTGGACTTGCATTCATTTGACATTTTATGTCTTACAGAAACATGGTTAAAACCCTCTACTCAGGACCAGGAAATAACCCCTCCTGGCTACAACATACTCAGATACGTCCGCAAAACCAAGAAAGGTGGTGGGGTAGCCATCATCTATAAATCTAATCTCCAACTTACCCTCCATAATGAACTTTCATTAATAGACCCTAAAGCTGAATCATTATCAACCAAACTCCAGATTAACAACAACAAATCAATCTACTTAATTTGTATGTATCTTCCCCCTGGTAATAATACTCAGACTCTAGAAAACTTACTTAGTTCACTTTCCAACCAACAACCCCAAGAAACCATAATACTTGGTGACTTTAACATTGACTGGATAACCTGTTCAAACCAGCACCCAACTAACCATATTAATCTCTATGGGTTCTCTCAATTAATAACAACTCCTACTAGAATCCATAAACAAAATAAAAAAGAAACAACTCTTGACTGGATCCTTATTAATAACCATCCTTGCAGTTATACCCCAGGAACCCTTCCTGATAATATCAGTGATCATGTGCTTACATATGTGATAAGACAAAAAGTGAATATTCCACACACTCATAAACTAAGAACATCCCGCTCAAAAAAGTTCTTCAACCCAGATAACTTCCTTGCTGAATTGCAAGCATGCGACTGGTCACCACCAACTCATCTTGAACTTAATAAAGCAGTGACCTACTTTAATACAACCTTTCTTCAAATCCTTGATCATCATGCCCCTTTTCACTCTACTAGAATAAGATCCAAATGTGCTCCATGGCTATCTAAGCAAACAAAAGAAAAAATGAGCCTTAGAAATCAAATCTGGGCCAAATGGAGAGGTAGTAAATGTGCATCTGACCACCTCCTCTTCAAACAATTAAGAAATGCCACCAAGAAAGATACTGTTAGAGACAAAAAGGAATATTATGTTCACCTTCAACAAAGCAGTCAAAAAACCCCTCAAAAATTCTGGTCAAGTGTTAATAAACTTCTTAAACCTGGACATTCACCTACTCCTACCCCTTCAGGCTTTCATCTCAACAATGCTACACAGATCCCTGAAGCCTTTAGTAAGTATTTTACAGAAGCCATTCAATCGCTAGCTAACTCATTACCCACATCTACTGCTTCCTTACCAAATACCTCTCTACCCTCATCCAAGACCTTTCAGATTCAACCCGTTGCTACATCTCTTATTTATAAGCTTCTTAAAAAACTCAAACCTTGCACCCCATCTGCTGACCAACTCCCATCCGAATACCTACAAATAGCTGCAAAAGCTATCAATTATCCAGTATCCATACTGATTAATAGGACTATCACTGAGGGAACAATCCCCACCTTATGGAAAATATCTCCTATAATTCCCCTACACAAAGGAGGCTCATCAACTGAACTCTCAAATTTTCGCCCTATTGCCTTACTTTCCCCATTAGCCAAGATTATGGAAAGATGTGTTCATAAACAAATTCTTAACTACCTTCTTCAAAACAAACTTCTAGCCGACTGTCAACATGGATTCAGACCATTCCACAGCACTACAACTGCCCTCCTCTCCTTCTCTGACTCCATAAATAATAATAGAAACAAAAATCATTTCTCCTCAGCACTATTCATAGATCTTTCAAAAGCCTTTGATATGGTTAACCACAATATACTTCTTGACAAACTAAACCTTTATTCGCTCAGCCCACACTCGCTATAGTGGTTTGAGCTATCTCCATAACAGGCAACAAGCAGTCCTATGGGAGAACAACCTATCTTCCTTACTCCCAGTAAATATTGGTGTTCCACAAGGATTAATCCTTGGCCCCCTTCTTTTTTCATTATTTATCAATGACCTACATCTCAATATACCACAAGCCACCTGCATTCAATATGCTGATGACTCAACATTAATCTGCACTGCTAAAAATATTCCCTCCCTCCAGTCCCTCACCCAGTCTTCTTAACTGTCGAAAATTGGTTTATGCAACACTGCCTCCTCCTTAACCCCAAAAAAACTAAGCTTCTTCTCTTTACTCCCACTCATAAATCTCCCACACCTCTCTTTACTATCTCCTCGAATAATGCAACCAGTATTAACCCTGATAAGACCACTCGATTACTAGGTGTAACTATTGATAAGTCTCAATTATGATGAACACATCAACACCACTATTAAAACTGTCAACAAAAAAATTGGGACTCTCTACAGAATTAAACCCTTTCTTACCCCAGTAGCTAGAAAAACCATTGCTCAGACACACCTGATCTCCACCCTCTTCTATGCCTCACCTATCTATACTAACTTATCCAAAAATAACATTACCAAACTCTATATCTGCTACAATAGCATAGCCAGATTCATTACTGCTACTCCCATAAGAACACACCATTGTCTTAACCTCAAACAGCTAGATTGGTTAGAGCTAACTAACCACTTACTCTATCAACAACTACTCATCATTCAAAAGACCCTCTACTACCCTGATGCCACCCCTAGCCTTACAAAACTGATCATACCATATAAAAACCTAGCCACACTCCGTTCTGCTAACAAACTCCTAGTATCTCTAACTAAATCTTATAATAAAGCTGGGGATTCATTATTTTCAAATTCCATAGGTAAAAACTGGAATCAACTCCCCCAAGAAATAACTAATCAAAACTCTACCTCTCTTTTCAAAAAACACATCAGAGAACATCTTAAAGCACAGTGGTTGTGTCCTTGTGCTAATCCCGACTGAAACCATGTCCTCATTTACCTAATTTTCCTCCCCTTTCCCCTTACTGAGCTCCTCACAAACACTTTCAATAGTTTGAGAGTTATATCTGAGAAGTAGACTCTACCAGCAACCTTTTTTAACTTCATCTTGTGTTATTGTTTCTGTTTTATAAGTCTAATACAGTAGTATATATTAGTAGTAGTGTTATTGTTCTGTTTTATGTCTAATACAGTAGTATATATTATAAGTTTATCTCCTATTTTTAGTATTTCTTTTGTGTTGAAATTGATTTTCTTTTTTATACCTTGTATTGTTTACTCATATTAATGCTTTATGTGCCAATTCATTGTTTATTGCCTGTACTGGAGCTTTTCTCCCCGGGCCTCTACTGAAAACGGATACATGTCCAGCTAGACTAGCCCGGTCAACAAATGTAAAATAAATAAAATAAAATAATAAAATAAATTAATTCCTATCATTCCGTGTCTAAGGGCAGAGTTCCTTTGGTGGGCAGAGGCCTGCAACCACAACAAGGTACTCTCTCACTCTACCCCCAGCCTCCCAAACCCTAACAGACGCATCAGACTATGCATGGGGGGCTCACATGGCAGGGCAGTGCATTCAGGGCAAATGGAACCCAAAGCAGATGTACCTGCATATCAATCAAAAAGAAATGTTAGTTGTACAGAATGCTCCGACAGCCTTCAAAGGCCTTATTCTTCCAGGACAAGTATTGGTGAAGGCAGACAACACCACAGTTATGTGGTACATAAACAAGCAGGGGGTAACACATTCCTACCCACTCTGCAGACTAGCCATGGCTCTGTGGAACACAGCCTTGAGCAACCAAGTGCACCTTACAAGCTCAATTCCTGCCAATGGAACTAAATTCACTGGCAGATGACTTGAGCAGAATTCTCATGGACCCACACAAATGGAAACTGAAACCCAAAGTATTCAAACCTTTGGGGAACAGATGGGGGGACACCAGAGGTGGACCTGTTTGCTTCCCCTCAGAACTATCAATTGAACAAATACTGCACCAGAACTCACCACAGCCAAGCTTGGAAGGTGGATGCCCTGTCCTTTTCCTGGAAAAGACTCTGTCTATGCCTTTCCCCCTCTCCTCTCGAAGGTACTACTAAAGATCAAACGGGACAAGCCAAGGACAATCCTGATTACAACAGACTGGCCACACCAGCACTGGTATCTTCTTTTGCGCAGTCTAACAGTGCTACAACCATGGCACCTACCTCAGACCCCTTCCCTGCTGTCCCAGCAAGGGGGCCAAATTCTGCACCCTCAGCTTCAGACCCTGAACCTTGCAGTCTGGCTAATCCCCTGAACTCACCTCTAGCAACCCTCAGTAAGCAGGTGCTGGATGTCATTCTTGAGGCAAGGAAGACTAGTACCAGAAAATCCTATTCAGAAAAGTGGAAAAGATACTGTTCCTGGAGCTACTCTCAAGGGATGGCCACAACTGTGCCCAGCTTACCTCATATACTATATTACTTAACAGAAATGCTCCACAAGGGCCTATCCTTCTCTTCAATTAAGATTCATGCCTCTGCCATCTCAGCAAATTATAATACTGAGCCACCCCTCTTCTCTCTTCCCCTGGTAAAACAGTTCCTTAGAGGGGCCAAATTTTAAGACCCCTCAGGAGAGCTCCCACTCTAGCCTGGGACCTTAACTTTGTATTGGAAAAACTTACACTCCCCCCCCCCCCCTTTGAACTGGCTGCTACAGCAGTGTTAAAATTCCTCTAATGGAAAACAGCTTTACTTCTAGCCATCACTTAAGCAAGAAGAGTGTCTGAACTGTAGGCCCTTATGGCAGTAGAGCACTTCATTATCTTCCATGCAGACAGGGTTTACCTCAGGACTTAACCCATCTTTTATGCCCAAGGTGGTGTCTAGTGTGGCTTTAAACCAGTCCATTCATTTGCCTACTTTTTTCCCTAATCCTCAAAATAAAAGGGAAAGGATACTGCGAAAGGATACTGCATTCTCTAGACGTGCACAGACAGCTTAGATTCTATTTGGACTGGACTAAGCCTCTCAGAAAATCTGACCAGCTGCTAGTCAGCTTTGCTGCAGGTGCAGAGGGGAAGGCCATTTCAAAGCAAACCATATCTAAATGGATAGCACACTGCATCCATTTCTGCTACAAGCACAATGGAAAATGTACCCCACAGGGGATAAGAACACATTCCACTAGGGCTTACATCTACCTCTACTGCATTTCTCAGAGGAGTCCCTTCCAGGGACATCCTGGAAACTGCAACCTGGACCTCGATACACACTTTCACTAAGCATTTCCACTTGCCTATCTTTTCTTAAACCCAGAGCTGGATTTGCCACAGCAGTCTTACAGGGCCTGATTGCCAGGCCTAATGCTTTTTAATCTACCTCCACCATTCCTTAGCTTTGGGAATTGACCCAAATGTAATGACCAACAGTGAAACACAAAGAACATAGTACAGTTGTGTACACTTACCATAAATGTAGATGTCAGAGTGTATTCACTGTTGCAATCCTGGTTACCCTCCCTCCAGCCCCCTGATTGTCTTTGCTTTCTACTATCCTTTTTGATTTGGCATATCTTATACTATGTGTATTTGCTTTTTGCTGGGGGTGTTCCACACCATATAATTGCTTCATATTTTAGGGGCACCTGACATATGGGGCAAGAAAAACTGGTGTAATGGCATCAGCTACGTTTTATACCCATAACGACCTAACATCATGGAGGAAGCGACAGCATCCGACGCAGAAATCCCAAGACTCTGGTTTTCAGGCCGGCTGAGGGCTACCTACAGGCAGATAACCCAAATGTAATGACTGCAACAGTGAATACACTTGAACATCTACCTTTATGGTAAGTGTACACAGCTGTACCTTCCTAGTGCATCTTGTGCATTACCCAAAATAAATGCATTCACACATGGTACACAGTAGGATGTATTAATCTTAATAACTACATTTTTTTGCAATGTATTAATTGTCTCTGAACTGTATTTAACCTGGCTCCTCAAATTATCTTAAACCCTTTCCAGTAAATAATTATTTAGATCACTGTTGCAGTTAGCCATTTATCAATGTGATGTATTCTGCTGAGGATTTCTGATGTCAGAGTTCCAAGATGCCTGCATACTGATCAACAGGTTGATTTCAGCTTTCCTTGTGTGAAAATAGAAATAGAGAAAGAAGGGCCATGGAGTCAGTTTTTTCACTGGTTAATAGTTTGTGTTCCCTGGATGACCGCAAAGAAGAAGCTTAGAGAATTTGAGAAAATCAACCAGAAAAGGAGAGAATTCTAGCCAGGAAGAATCCTGTAGCTGTTTAGCAAAAAGTAGTTGAAGTTTCAGCTTTAGTAAGGAAATGTCTTCCAGTAATTTAGAGGAAAAAGTAAATCAGATGCACTCGGAGGTGTTTAAATGAAACACTGAAGTACTATATCTACTCAAAAGACTGGAAAAATAGAGGCTTTAACTTAAATATTTATACATACTGAAAAGTGCAAAAATAAGCCATTAAAATGGAAAAAAGGCTGGCCGAGTAAGTACGAGTCTTCTCAAGAAGAGATGTTTACAAAATAGAAAACAGTGCTTGCAAATAAAACTTGTGATTTTCTTCTGTACCAGGGAAACTGGAAGGAACAGATTTTACTGAAGTACTGATGAGCAATTGGACTGGTGTTCTACAGCAGGTTTTGTTAATTGAAGAGACTCAATGTGTATGCTCCAAACCTAGCAATGAGAGCAGCCAGGAGCCATATTGGTAAATATACAGTCATGATAGAATAAAGTGTTGATACTGACAAAACTGGCAGAACTGAAAATATTAAAAATTGAAGACAGTGTCCTTGTGGAAAATAGATCTTCTTTTTTGCTTGGTGTGCAGTTAATAAAATCCATTCCTGGAATTGGGGAATATGAAGAAGCAGGTGTGATGTAAAACTGCTGTATCCATCTGCCTTCAAAATATTTTTCCTGATTGGTGATGTATATTTTTGATGCAGAGCAGGCAATGGAGAAATACTTTATGCAACAGAGTGAGTTAGGTAGCAGAAGGGAACTTTATCATTCTTATGACAAATACCTATAGAGAAATTACACCAATAAAACCTTTCCCATTGTTCCAAAGGAAAATGCTCGAGACAAAAAGCACATAAACTGACTAAGAATCTGGAGTACCTAGGACTTGAACCAGAGATTTGAGTTGGGAGATAGAATGAGGAAGATTACCAGCTATACTGCAATTAGAGAGTAAATGGAAGGTTGTAAAGAATCAAGCTCACTATATATAGGAATGGTGTGGCTTTGCAAGAAAAAGTGGTTGAGAGAGAGAGAGAGAGACTAACATTTTTGTTGGTTAACCTTGTGGGGTAAAGGATGTACTCTCCTTTATTTAGAAGGACACTGAAGGGAATGAAGGAATTTAAGTAATGCAGTATGTTAATACTTGTATGAAATGTCATGCTGTTAATTGCATTTTATATTATAAAGGAGTTTATTTATTTATTTTATTTATTTTTATTTTATTTTACATTTGTTGACCGGGCTAGTCCAACTGGATATATGTCCATTTTCAGTAGAGGCCCGGGGAGAAAAGCTCCATATGTTATACAAGTTCACAAAAAGGCATGAAAATATTACATGAGACACAAAGCAATTTAAACATATGATTTAAAAAGATAAAATAAGATACTAGAATTTAAAATTTTTTTTTTTTTTTTTTTTTTTATATAGTGAGCATTATGTGATGTTTTAAATGTGAAATGGGAGGTCAGGGACTGTTTGTTAGATGTTAAAGCAGGAAACTCCGTTTTTAGTTGTAAAATGTACTGACTTTATAAGGGTAAGAAAAGTTGCTTCTAATCAGCCTAATATAATGTGATCTTCGCTGCTGGGATGTGGTGTAAAAGTGTATTGATGTATGTAGAATGCTCTTACTGGGAGACAGGAAGCCTGTAGCCATATACAAGTCTACACATTGTGTTTGAAATAAAATTTACAAAAATTCTTTCATGCGTTGGTAAAGTCGGTAGCTGCTTTTTTTTCTCAATGCAGACTTTTTTCTTGTAGGTGATCTGTTTGTAGGTGTGAAGGCTGCCAGCCTAGCCAGAGAGAATTTTATAGATAATTCTGTCATTTGTAAATATTAACGTAAGACACAGGCTTGTTGTCTTAAATGGAAAAAAACTGCTGTTCAATGTGGATCTGAAAAAAAATGAAACAGTGCTCTCTGCTGACAACGTAAAACATGTGACCCTTTCATCTAAAGTCTGCTCCGGCCCATCTACATGAAGATATTATTTCTATTGTTTTAACCAGGAGTTAAATTGGTAGATTTAAACATGCAAATGTATTTTTATTGCTCTGCTTCCTGACCAGCTGCAAGATAACACAAGGAGATGTTAAGAATGTAAATGTAGTTTCTGTTAGCCTGGGAACCCATGGAAGTGTGAAAAATGATGTAATGGAAGCCAGGAATGGAATTTTAAAAACAGAGAGAATGAGATTATTAAGCATTTTTGTGTGGACCATCAAACTCAGCACTGTCTCGCTCTATATGCAAGTTATCTTAGACTTGTGTTTTCTCTTAGAAATAGCTAGAAACTAGAAAGATTAGACTGTTTTTCTGTGATGTCAGAACTGTAGTACTGATTTATTTTAAGTATTTATGTGTGATCTCTGAACTCTTGACTAGCACTGTGTAGTAAGAAGTATTGTCTTGTGTTTTAGTATTTATTAATTTTTTTTTAACATTTCAACTGTGGCTGTTTTGTGTAGAGATAATTTAAGCTGTAGAGTACATTGCATATTTATAGTGATTACTGTACCAAGACTCTAATAAGCCTTGACTGTTTAGTTATACTACCAATTGGATAATATTGCACAATAATTGGACACCCTTTTAAGGGCCTTTGAGTAGCTGATAAATATTAGCTGGCTGGTGGCAGTGATTTCTACCATATAGTCTGGGTAAAAGGGGCACAGCTGGAGAACCTGTGTCAGCCTTCCCCAGAAGTGTCTGTGTGGTTGTATAAACTCAGTGTGTGTGTGTCAGCTACTTGGGCAGGGACACAAAGCACTGGTTGGACAGAGAGGATGCTGGAATTTTTAGCTTGCCCAGCTGGCTGAGATCTGGACCCTATAGCTGTGCCAGTGTGGAGTCTTATTGGGGACCTGGGGAGCAAGGAAGTGACCAGCCCCAGACTGACTGTGATCTCAGTGTGCTCTTAAGGGAAGTTGCACTTTACTGTGTGTATTGGTTATCCTTTGCTCCTATATGAGACACCCCTCACTGGTGTTAGTGGTGAGGATTGAGGCTCCTTGATTGCTGGGCCAGGGCATGGGCATCACAGTAGGTACAAGCACATAATCTTGAGAATTCTGAGTACTCTGAGAAATATTCATAATCTTGAGAATTCTGAGTACTCAGAAATATTTAAAGATAACAGTGATAAGCATTTCAGTGAAATAGTCTGAAATTGTAGGACGTGATTGAAACGTTGTAGCTACCCCTGCCATCTTAATACTTTGTGCTTTGATGCATTTAATAGAACCATATGCAATTTAGTTAATTTAAAAGGTACCTGTGTACTTTTTCTTAGGGTTAAAAGTTAATGTTTACTGAAAGCATGCAGACTGCTGCTCACATCATGGAGGGGAGCAGAGATAACAAAAGTGTGTAAGTGGGGACACAGGCTGCTACATGTTCTTTAGCATGGGTAACCTTAATTTTATTTTAGTTGGTGCCTTTGGGTGCAGTCATCAATTTGTGGCAACTGTTCCTATCTGGATAGGAAAACATGTCAAAACGTGCATAGTTTATGTGCTGCTTTTAAGTTAAAAGGGGATGAAGGGTTCTGAAAATGTGTTTAGGCTTTGTGTGTTTTCACTGAAGCAGAAAATGTGACATGGGTACAAATGGAGATGAGAAGCAAATTCTTAAATCAGACTGCTAAGCATTATTGTGTATATGTAAGCCGCAGGTTGTGAATATGCATTCAAAGGAACTGACATGTATAATAGGTGTAATAACCTTCTGCTGTAATGGCTACTGTGTACATGGTATCATGGAATGTAAGTGGTCTTATAGGCATAGACAAAACGTATGTATTCAGTTATGTGAAGAAATGTAGGGTGAAATAGCAAAGTGACAGCAGACTCAGAAATGAGCATGTGAATTTGACAAAGAAAGGATTTTAGGGTGGACATTCAGCAGAATATCGGGGACAAAGGAAAAGGGGAGTACTGCTAATAGAGGGGCTCCAGTAGTGATAGAACAGGGAAAAGTGGTAGATTTGTGGTATTAAGGGGATTTTAATGGTGTAGAATTATGCTGGCATGCATTTATGTGACGACAAAAACATTGTTAGAAGCTTAAACGTATGAGAAATCAGCTTTCAGCAGTGAATATTTGTGTTTGGGGATTGGAACTTGATTTACAATAGTGAGGATGCAGCAGGGATGTGCAGAGATTTATGAAGAAATATGCACATATTTGGTATGGAAGTTGTGAATTTGGGAGTAGGAAATCGTGTATACAGTAACTGGGTTAGACTGGCTAGAATTTGTATTTCACAGCAGCATATGTTCATCGTGTTACCGTGCTGCAGTCATCACACTTGGGTTATCCTGTTGTCAGGCAGTCCCGCAGTCGGCCTGAATGCCAAAGTCTTGGTCTGACGTCGGTTGCTGTCGCTTCTTCCCTGACGTCAGTGCGCCAGGGGTATATATGATGCATCCGATGCTATTTTCTTCAGTCTTTCTTGCTGCGTGGTGCTCGAAGCAGAAGCAGTTCGCAAGTGCCGGTCGGCCGACTCCTGAGATTTTCGAAGTCGAGTTTCAGATCCGAAGTCTTCAATAAAGCTAAGTACCCTGTTGGGGAAACTTTTCTTGCCTCAGACCGATGTCAGAAAAAGTTAACAATTGTATTTCTTGTGGGAAGCAAATACCTCAAGGATTTTCATTCTTATTGTATACCTTGCCTAGGCCCAGATCACAACGTCACTGGTTGTCGCTTTTGTGCTAGGTTCAATAAGCGAACTATAAAACGACGCTTTGATTTCGCACAACACTACTTCGGTAGAAAATTTAATTACACTATGTCGTCGGAGCAACCGACTACCAGCATGCACAAAAAACACAAAGATAAGGACAGGCAGCCTAGACCCAAGCCAGACTCCGAGGCCTCGGCTGGGACGGTCTCCGGTTCACCTGTTTTCAGTGAGGTGCCTACGCAGCCCCTGGCTACCACAGAATTGGAACCCGAGACCGCTTCGGATCCTATGGCGGAGAGTTCTAGGCCGACGCAGCCATTTTCTTTAGGCCCTACCGACGACATTGCAGAAAGAGAAGCCGGTGCTGCAGAAACACCTTCGGTTTCTGAAGGTGTCTTCAGTCCGACGACGCTCACCATAAAAACGTATCCTAAGCTTAAGACTCCTCTTAAACCAAAAAAGACTGCACTTTAGTCTCCAGTTCAAGGCCCCATGCCTAAGAAACAGATGCTTAAAATGGCTGAAGATTTGATCTTTTTAATCAGGGGTTCCCAACCCTCACCCGACAAAAGGCCTAGACAAGAGGAAGATTATGCCTCCTCTGATCAAGTGTCTGTTTCCTCAGGCTCCTCTGAGGAACAAGATTACTCCTTTCCCCCTTATGAAGATTCTGATGCTGAGGATTCCATTCCCTCAGCTCCTCCCCCTGAAGACTACTCCTTTGGGGAAACTTTACGTACTATGAGGGAACATTTTCACTGGGAAGGTCAGGACTACTCTGACTCAAAGAAAAGGCTCAGAGAGTTTCTTTTACTCCCCCAGCACAGACCACTTGCTATCCCCCCAGTTTTAGACATTGTGGATGATGTTTACTTAGAATCTAGTTTAAATCCAGATTCTCTGCCTCCTGCTCCAGCCAAACCAGACAGATATTATAGAGTGCCTGACTCCCACAAATTCCTTTATAAAAGCCCTGTTGCTGACCCAGAGACCATCTCCCAGGGTCCCAAAGGGGCTAAGGCTTCTATGGCAAAAAATCCTGTACCCTCTGAAAGGGACTTCAGAGCACTAGACAGGTGGGGGAAGAAGGTTTACACCTCAGCCACTCTAGCTGTAAGAGCACTAAATTGTCAATTTCACATGCTAAAATACCAGCAATTTCTAATGTCTCAAATAAAACAAAAGATGAGCATACACTCTCAACAGTCTGAATTAAAGGAAATGCAGGATATGTTGCATGCAGATGAACAGGTGGGCAAACATACTTTACAATGTGGATTTGATTCCTTAGAAGCTTCCTGTAGAGCAGCTGTTACTGGGTCTGTTATAAGTAGGCATGCTTGGTTAAAGGAACAGACTCTGCCTGATCATGTTAAAGCAAAATTACTAGATGCTGCCTTACAGCAGGATGTCCTATTTGGAGTTAAAGCAGAAGAAGTCTTAAAGAAAATGGAGGATAAGGCAAAATCTATGCAGATAGTCAAAAGATTTCTTACAGGTTCAGCCCCCTCGCTTCAGCAGAAATTGGCCAACAAAAAATTGGTCCTTTCCAGCTACTGACAGACCTCAGAGGGGTAAATACAGACGCCCAAGAGGCAGAGGACAACCACAAACCCACTACAAACCTCGACAATGGGGCACTGCAACACAGAAGGGAGGAGAAGACAGGCCCCAAACTACTAGAAGGCAAACACAATGACTTAAACCTCATATGGCCAAGCAAAACTCTCTTGGCAGCTCCCTTGGGAGGAAAATTAGCACTTTTTTCAGTCAACTGGCGCATCATCACAAAGGACAAATGGGTCCTAGACATTATTTCACAAGGATACAGATTCCATTTCCACACCTTGCCAACAATAAGAGGAATGCCAAACCTGCCACAAAATCAATGGGCAGAGGCACAAAAACAAATTACAGCTCTCATGGACATGAGAGCCATTCAACTGGTACCTACACGGGAGCAAGGCCAAGGATTTTACTCAAGACTCTTTCTAGTCCCCAGAAAGGACAATGCTTGGAGACTGATTCTGGACCTTTCAATTCTAAACACCTTCTTACAAGTACACAAATTCAAGATGCTAACACTACAGCAGCTTCTTCCCATGTTGGGCAAGAAAGCATGACTAGTAACGGACCGCAAGGAGGCATACCTGCATGTCCTTATCAGACAAAATTGCAGAAGATACCTCTGTTTCATTGCAGGTTCAACCCATTACCAATTCTCTGCACTGCCCTTTGGCTTATCCACTGTGCCCAGGGTCTTCACAAAATGCCTGGCACCAGTAATTGCATACTGCAGACAGAGGAATTCAAATATACCCATACCCGGACAACTGCCTCATCCAAGCAGAAAGCAAGGACATCCTCTTACAACATCTGGCTTTTGTAAAACACCTTCTAAGTTGCCTAGGGTACACAGTAAACGAAAAAAAATCAAAACTAGTACCCTCAAAATATGATATTCCTGGGTGCCAGCTTGAATACAATGGCCCAGATGGCTTATCTGACGCCAGACAAACAACTACAACTGACTCAATATTTCAAAACAATGGCAACAAAGACCCAACTCCCTGCAAGAAAAATTCTGCAGGCCTTGGGCTTCATGGCATCTTGCATACTACTAATACCATCTGCAAAGCTGCATATGAGGAAATTTACAGTGGTACCTAAAAAGCGTATGGTCTCAACACAGCCACAGCTTGGACACAATGATATCTCTCATTCCCTGCCTTCAACAAGAGTTTCTATGGTGGTCACAGGCATGTCACCTCAACAAGGGTCAGCCTTTCACCTTGCCCCCAGCCAGGCAAACTATGACAACAGATGCATCGGACTATGCCTGGGGGGCACACATTACAGGACAGTGCATTCAAGGCATATGGACTGCAGATCAAAGGAATCTGCACATCAATCAAAAAGAAATGCTAGCTGTGCAGAATGCCCTGACAGCCTTCAAGGACCTCTTGCATCCAGGACAGCTTACAATAAGGACGGACAACACCACAGTAATGTGGTACATAAACAAGGGGGTACACACTCCTACCCTCTATGCAGGCAAGCAATGACCTTGTGGAACACAGCACTGGCTTACCAGGTTCAGCTACAAGCTCAATTCCTGCCAGGAAAAAAGAACACATTGGCAGACAACCTCAGCAGAAACATCATGGATCCCCACGAGTGGAAACTGGATCCACAAGTATTTGCAATGATAACTCAAAAATGGGTCCACCCAGACAGACCTGTTTGCCAGCCCCCAAAACTATCAGCTAACAAAATTTTGTTCAAGGACGCTTCACCATCAAGCTTGGAAAGTGGATGCACTCTCATTCAGTTGGAAACACCTGACCGTATGTCTTCCCTCCATTACCCCTTCTCACAAAGGTGCTGCTGAAAGTCAGGAAGGAGAGACCCAGAATGATACTCATAGCCCCAGACTGGCCATGCCAGCACTGGTACCCACTACTAAGGAATATGGCCCAGGGCCCACCTTGGATTTTACCACAAATTGCTCACTTGCTCACACAGCAAGACAATCAGATTCTACACAGCCAGCTCAAAACCTTAAATCTGGCTGCATGGCAAATCACCTAAGCAACCAGCCAGCTCCTCTTCCTCAAGCAGTTATGGATGTTATTCTGGAAGCTAGGAGGCCCAGCACCAGGAAGGCCTACTCTGACAAATGGAAAAGGTTTTGCGCCTGGAACCAAGCTAAAGGCCAAAATACCCTTCAACCTCACATACCTCAGATTCTACAGTATTTAACTGAGATGTTGCACAAAGGACTTTCTTTTTCATCTATTAAAATCCACGCCTCAGCTATTTCAGCCCACTAAAACACGTATCCTCCCTTATTTTCACATCCACTTCTAAGGCAGTTTCTCAGAGGGGCCAAAAACATTAGGCCCCCCAGGTGAGCACCTACACCAACCTGGGACTTCAACTTTGTTCTGGAAAAACTTGCACTACCTCCTTTTGAACCAGCTTTCTCTGCTGACCTAGTTTATATCATGGAAGACTGCCCTGCTGCTAGCAATAACTTCAGCCAGAAGAGTCTGAGCTTCAGGCACTAATGGCAGTAGAGCCTTTCCTCATTTTCCATCAAGACAGAGTTTCTCTATGAACTAATCCCTACTTTATGCCTAAGGTTGTATCCAGTGTGGCTCTAAATCAAACCATTCACTTACCCACTTTCTTTCCAAATCCACAGAACAAAGGAGAAAGACTCCTGCACTCCTTGGACATTCACAGGCAACTATGTTACTACTTGGATAAAACTAAGGTTTTCAGAAAATCTGACCAGCTCTTTGTATCCTGTGCTGCAGCTTCACAAGGGAAGGCCATATCAAAACAGACAATTTCCAAATGGATAGGACATTGCATTCGTTTTTGCTACACCCATCATGGAAAACCAGTTCCTGCTACCATAAGGCCCCACTCTACCAGGGCAGCAGCTACCTCTACAGCCTTCCTCAGGGGGGGGGGGGGGGGGGGTGCCAACCAAGGATTTTTTGGAAGCTGCAACTTGAGTTCAGTACACACCTTCACCAAACACTACCACTTACCACTTTACTCTTAGACTAGGGCTGGCTTCGCCACTGCAGTTCTGCAGGGCCTTCTGGCCTCCTCTAACCCCGTTTGACTCCACCTCCCAACCTTAGCTGTGGGATTCTACCAAAGTGTGATGACTGCAGCAGGGTAACACGATGAACATAGTACAGTTTTGTACCTACCATAAATGTAGATGTTCGAGTGTATACCCTGCTGCAGTCCAGGTTACCCTCCCTCCATCCCCTCTGACCTAACTAACTAAAACTTTACAATACACTGTTACTACCTTTGTGATGTATTTGCTTATAGCTGGAGGGATGTTTTGTTTGTGCTAAACTTTTTAGATTGGTACTATGTACTGACCACCTTTTTGGGGGCACCTGACATCTGGGGCAAGAAAAACTGAAGAAAATGGCGTTGGATGCATCATATATACCCCTGGCGCACTGACGTCAGGGAAGAAGCAACAGCAACCGACGCCAGACCAAGACTTTGGAATTCAGGCCGACTGCGGGACCGCCTGACGACAGGATAACCCAAGTGGGATGACTGCAGCAGGGTATACACTCGAACATCTACATTTATGGTAGGTACAAAACTATACTGTACATTTAGTTGAAAGCTTTGCCATACGTTTAATAATTGATGTTCAATGTGCTATGCTGCTGCAGTCATCACACTTGGGTTATCCTGCCGTCAGGCGGTTCCGCAGTGGCCTGAATTCCAAAGCCTTGGTCCGGCGTCGGTTGTCGTCGCTTCTTCTCTGGCATCAGTGCGGCAGGGGTATAAAAGAGGCAGCATTCTCCATTTTCTCCAGTCTTTCTTGCCGCGCGGTGCCCGAAGCAGAAGCAGTTCGCAAGTGCCGGTCGGCCAGCTCCTGAGATTTTCGAACAGATTTTCAGCCGAAGTCTTCTATAAAGCTAAGTACCCCGTTGGGGAAACTTTTCTTGCCTCAGACCAATGTCAGACAAAGTTAATAATTGTATTTCTTGTGGGAAGCAAATACTTCATAAGGATTTTCATTCTTATTGTATTCCTTGCCTAGGCCCAGACCACAATGTTTCTGGTTGTCGGTTTTGCGCTAGGTTCAATAAACGCACTATTA
This sequence comes from Protopterus annectens, assembly GCF_019279795.1. Taxonomy (NCBI): domain Eukaryota; kingdom Metazoa; phylum Chordata; order Ceratodontiformes; family Protopteridae; genus Protopterus; species Protopterus annectens. Next base: position 123,038,800 of record NC_056739.1, on the reverse strand, counting down.
AGCATCTGGCTGATACCGCCCGACATCATTTTGGCAGAAAATTCAACTACGTTATGTCGTCGGAACCTCCAACTACCGCTATGTTTAAAAAACGCAAGGACAAAGACCGGCAGCCTAGACCTAGGCCAGATACCGAGGTCTCTGTTAGGCCTGTCGCCGGATCTTCGGTATTCAGTGAGGCGCCTACGCAGCCCCTGACTACCGCAGATTTAGAAAATACGACTACCTCTCAGTCAGAATATACTGGGCCACTGGAGCCGGTTCTTCCTCAACTCGCGGACGCCAGCCCTGGTGGTGATCTGGAGACTATGGACAGGCCTTCGGTTTCGGAAGGCGTCTTTAAACCGACTACTCTTTCCGTTAAGTCATACGCTAAGCTTCCAAAGGTTAAGAAACCGGGTCCACAGATTCCCATACAGGCCCCTATGCCTAAAATACAGATACTCAAAATGGCGGAGGACCTGATTACCCTTATCAGAGATTCCCAGCCCCCTCCTAACAAAAGGCCTAGACTGGAGGAAGATTTACCTCCTTCTGACCAGGAATCCATTTCCTCAGCAGACTCTGAGGAACAGGATTACCCCTTCCCTCTCTATGAAGACTCAGATGCTGCGGAGTCTATTCCCTCTGTTTCCCCCCCCTGAAGACTTCTCTTTTGGGGAAACCCTGCACACCATGAGAGAGCATTTCCACTGGGAAGGACAAGATTACTCTGACTCTAAGAAAAGACTCCGTGAGTTTCTTCTTTTGCCTCAGCATAGACCCCTAGCCATTCCTCCTTTTTTAGACATTCTGGGTGATGTCTACACTGAATCCAGTCTAAATCCAGATTCCTTACCTCCAGCACCACCTAAACCAGACCGATACTAACGAGTCCCTGACTCGCTCAAGTTTTTATATAAAAGCCCTGCTGCAGACCCAGAAACCATTTCCCAGGGTCCCAAAGGGGTTAAGGCTTCTACTGCTAAGAATCCACTACCTGCCGAAAGAGATTCCAGGGCATTAGAAAGTTGGGGGAAAAAAGTGTATACCTCTGCCACTTTGGCCATGAGGGCATTAAACTGCCAATTCCTCATGATTAAATACCAGCAGTTCTTGCTTACTCAGCTAAAACAGAAAATGATCCCTCAAACAGATCAACTAGATTTCAAAGGGATGCAAGATTTGTTGCATGCAGCAGAACAAGTGGGAAAACATACCTTGCAGTGTGGTTTTGATTCTTTGGAGGCCTCATGTAGAGCAGCAGTCACAGCGTCTGTAATACGTAGACATGCTTGGCTAAAAGAACAGACCTTACCAGAACATGTCAAAGCAAAGTTACTGTATGCTCCACTGCAAAAGGATGCATTATTTGGTGTCAAAGCAGAGGAAGTTTTAAAGAAGATGGAAGAATAGGCAAAATCAATGCAAACAGTTAAAGATTTATTACAGGTACAACCTCCACGCTTCAGCAGAAACTGGCCATCAAAAAACTGGTCCTTTCCTGCTTCAGACAGACCCCAAAGGGGCAGGTACAGACGCCCTAGGGGCAGAGGCCAGGCACAGGGTACCTTCAGGCCTAGACAATGGCAAACAACAACTCAAAGAGAAGGAGACGACAGATCTCAACCCTTCAGAAAACAAACTCAATGACTTTCCTCTTTTCCTGCCAAGCAAAATTGCCCAGGCAGCACCTCTGGGAGGAAAACTGGCTCTTTTCCCACAAAATTGGCACATCATAACAAAGGACAAATGGATTCTGGATATTTATTACCCGAGGCTACAGATTTCATTTTCACACTTTACCACGGATGAGAGGCATGCCAAATCTGCCAACAAACCAATGGGCAGAGGCACAAAAGCAAATTTCAGCTCTCATGAACATGAAAGCAAATCAAAAGGTACCTGCAAAAGAGCAAGGTCAAGGATTTTACTCAAGACTGTTTCTAGTACCAAGAAAGGACAAAGCCTGGAGACCCATCTTAGACCTTTCAATTCTAAACACGTACCTGGACATTCCCAAATTCAAAATGCTCACACTACAGCAGCTTCTTCCCATGCTGGGCAAGGAGTCTTGGCTGGTAACGTTGGACCTCCAAGAGGCATACCTGCATGTCCCTATCAGACAAGATTGCAGAAGATACCTCAGATTTTTGGCAGGCACAATGCATTATCAATTCTCTGCATTGCCCTTTGGCTTATCTACTGCACCCAGAGTATTCACGAAATGCCTAGCATCAGTAATTGCATACTGCAGACAGCGAGGAATACAAATTTATCCATATCTGGACGACTGCCTGATACAAGCGGACAGCAAAGACATCCTACTACAGCATCTGGCATTTGTAACAAAGTTGCTAAGTTGCCTAGGGTACACAGTAAACAAAAAGAAGTCAAAACTAATACCCTCACAAGAAATAATTTTCCTGGGTGCCAGCTTAAATACAACGGCCCAGATGGCGTACCTCACGCCAGACAAGCAAAAACAACTGGCTCAGTACTTCAAAAAGATGGCAACTTCTACCCAGCTCACTGCAAGAAAATTCCTGCAGATATTGGGGTACATGGCATCCTGCATTCAACTAATTGCATATGCAAGGCTGCATATGAGAAAACTACAATGGTACCTAAAAAGTGTATGGTCCCAACACAGACACAGCCTCAAAGCAGCTGTAACTCTCCTTCCCTGCCTTCAAAAAGAGTTTCTATAGTGGGCTCAAGCATGCCAAGCAAACAAGGGCCTTCCTTTTGTCTCATCTCCTCCAAACCAAGCCTTGACAACAGATTCATCAGACTACGCCTGGGGTGCACACATGGCAGGACAATGCATACAGGGCAAATGGTCTGCAAACCAAAGGCAACTACACATCAATCAAAAGGAGATGCTAGCTGTAAAAAATGCACTAACAGCCATGAAGGACCTTTTGCATCCAGGACAACTTTTAATAAGGACGGACACCACCACAGTTATGTGGTACATAAACAAGGAGGGACACACTCCTACCCACTATGCAGGCAGGCAATGGACTTGTGGAACACAGCATTAACTTACCAAGTACAACTACAAGCACAATTCCTGCCAGGAAAAGAAAACATTTTGGCAGACACATTAAGCAGAAATCTGACAGACCCTCACGGGTGGAGACTACACCCACAAGTATTCTCAATGATAACGCAAAGGTGGGGACCACCAGACATAGATCTGTTTGCCTCAACCAACAATTGCTAGCTACAAAAATTTTGCACAAGGACTTACCATCCCCTGGCCTGGAAAGTGGATGCCCTATCATTCAGTTGGACAGCATTGTCAGTCTACGCCTTCCCACCACTGCCTCTACTCACCTAGGTATTACTGAAAACCAGATCAGAGACCACAGATGATCCTCATTGCCCCGGACTGGCCACGTCAACACTGGTACCCACTACTACGAAACTTGACTCACAGCCCTCCATGGATCTTACCTCAATTCCCTCTGCTGTTAACCCAACAAAACTCTCAGATCCTTCACAGTCAGCTAAGGACCTTAAATCTAGCTGCATGGAAAATACCTTAAATTATCAAACAACACTTCTCTCAAAGGACGTCCAGAATGTCATTTTGGAGGCCAGGAGGCCCAGCACCAGAAAAACAGACAAATGGAAAAGATTTTGTGTATGGAGCCAGGCCAGAAGCCTAAATCCTGGCATCCCAAATATTCCGCACATACTCCAATATTTAACTGAGATGCTACACAAAGGCCTTTCTTTCTCATCCATAAAGATCCATGCTTCAGCCATTTCAGCTCAATATGATACGGTTCCTCCCATTTTCTCTCATCCTTTGCTAAGGCAGTTTCTCAGAGGGGCAACAGATGGGGCAAAAAATATAAGACCCCCCAGAAAACCACATACTCCAACTTGGGATCTAAATTTTGTTCTGGAAAAGTTAACACTTCCTCCTTTCCAACCAGCCTTTTCAGCAGAGCTTCAATACTTGTCATGGAAGACAGCCCTGCTGCTGGCTATCACCTCAGCACGCAGAGTCTCAGAACTGCAGGCACTTATGGCAGTGGAACCTTTCATCATTTTCCATCAGGACAGAGTATCTTTACGCACCAACCCTTCCTTCATGCCAAAGGTAGTATCCAGTGTGGCTCTCAATCAGACCATACACTTGCCCACCTTTTATCCAAACCCACAGAATAAAGGAGAAAGGCTCCTTCACTCTTTGGACATTCACAGACAGTTACGTTACTATTTGGACAGGACAAAGGCCTTCAGAAAATCTGACCAACTCCTTATATCCTATGCACCAGGTGCAGAAGGAAAGGCTATTTCAAAACAGACCATCTCCAAATGGATAGCACATTGCATCCGCTTTTGCTACTCACACCACAGGAAAGCAGTGCCTGCTAGTATTAGGTCTCACTCTACCAAGGCTACAGCAACCTCAGCAGCCTTCCTCCGAGGAGTCCCAACAAAGGACATTCTGGAGACAGCTACTGGGAGTTCAGTGCACACCTTCACCAAGCATTACCACCTTCCTCTGTACTCAACCAGAGCTGGGTTTGCCACTGCAGTTCTGCAGGGCATCCTAGCTGCACCTAACCCAGTTTAGCTCCTACCACCCAACCATAGCTTTGGGACTCTACCCAAGTGTGATGTCTACAGCAGCATAGCACGATGTACATAGTACAGTTTTGTACCTACCATAAATGTAGATGTTAGAGTGGTTATGCTGCTGCAGTCCAGGTTACCCTCCCTCCATCCCCTCTACCTAACAAGGCTTTTCTTATACCTCCATGTACTTCAACCTTTGGGATGCATGTCTATATGGTGTATTTGCTTACAACTAGTACCATTGTTATGCACTAAGGTATGCTTTGCAAGCTTCTTATTTTGCCTTCTTAGTTTGGGGCACCTGACATCTGGGGCAAGAAAAACTGAAGAAAATGGCGTCGGCTGCCTCTCTTATACCCCTGCCGCACTGACGTCAGGGAAGAAGTGACGACAACTGACGCCGGACCAAGGCTTTGGAATTCAGGCCGACTGCGGGACCGCCTGATGGCAGGATAACCCAAGTGTGATGACTGCAGCAGCATAACCACTCGAACATCTACATTTATGGTAGGTACAAAACTGTACTTTTCAGATCGTGCATTGATAAAATAAGATTGATGAATGGTAAAGTAAAAACGAGCAAGTGATGCTTTTCTGCAAGTTAAAAAGAGGCATCCAAAGACTGGGTAGAAGAAATTAGAGAGCTTTTAGATAAAATCAAAATTTCTTTAGAAAGGGTAGCTAGTGAGTGGGATAAAACGAAAGTTGAGTTTTGAAATAGGGTAGAAATAAAAGTGAGAGAGAGATGGGGAAAGATGCAATAACTATTTAGAGGAGTTGATAAAGTTTAAAGTAATGCAGAATAAGGGGAATATGACAGAACAAGAGGAAGAGTAACTACAGTGCTCAAATACATGTAGAGCAGTAACTTGGGCAATAGGAAGTACAAAAGGTTGTCACCAGAGTTATGGAGCCAACAGCAAATAACCAAAAGAAATGAAAAACACTCAAACTGTAGCCAAAAACCAGACTCTCCAGGTGCAGTACCAAAATTTAATTCCACTGGTTAAAATGAAAGTCACACAGTGCAGATAAGAGTCTTGTAGAATAAAATGCAATCAAAACACAATCCACAGTCAAGTGCTTTCATCAAATAAGACTTCATCAGAACTGTGGGTAAAAGCAAGCATATGTCTTAATAAAGAACACTCCCCCAATCAAAACTTCCAATTAATTATTAAAACAGCAACACTGTACCCACCCCAGAGAAAATGCAAGGCAAGCACTGTAATACAAGTAAACATTAATTAGAAAAAAAAGCAAACAGTTTATTACAAAGTTAGTTCTTAAAAAACAAAATAGTCTCCTTTTTAGGCAAACTTAGTTATAGCCGTGTTGCCCTGAACTTTAGTTCCAGTTTAATTGAAATATTGTCATTAATACCTGGGGTGATGGTGGCATTCAAACGTAGTTTCCACCTCATTTCAGCCCTATTTATTCTGTTTTTCCAGTCACCCCCATAAAGTCCTTAGTCACCACTTCCAAAATGCCAAGCAGGAAAATATGGTCAGAATTCAGTTTGTGTCGGCATAGTGCATTGTTTTCATCCTGTTTCTTAATGCTGTAAAGGTGCTCATAAATCCTTATTCTAAACCTCCTCTCAGTTTTACCAATATAAAAATCTTGACAATCCTGACAGCAATATATACTGTAGCGGCAATATTCCTGTAGTGACACAGGAACCCATGGTTAACCTTACCTCATACCCTTCAGTACCATCTTGTATGGTGGGAGTTGTAATGATAAATTTACAGTAGTCACAGGCTTCACATTTAGTGGTCCCCTTAGGAGTGTCTACATCCTGCTCTGTGGGATGTTATAACAAACATTTTAAATTGTTGGTCCTATATGAAAAAAATAGGCCCACTACCAACAATCCCAAGAAGTTCATTGTTTCCTTTAAAGAGTACCCAGTTTTTCATAAGAATTTCCGTAATTTTGTTGCAAGTTTCCCCATAAGTTAATACCATAGAATAGGTGAAATAATTTCTCTATAAATGGGGATCTAAAACCTCTGTTCTGGGTTACCCCCAACAGTGGTTTGTATCTTGAACCCCATTCGCCAATCACTTGGTCACAAATGGGTAAAACAAACTCCAATGGATATCTCCTTGCTAAAAATAAATTCACTAGGGTACCCATTTCAGCCTTCTCAACTTTGAGGTCTGAACACATTCTTGCTATATGGACCATCTGACCCGTTACTATGTTTCTTTTCACATGTAAAGGATGACTGCTTTTAAACTCCAAGCAGTCATTCGAGAAAGTGGGTTTTTGATAGACCTGGGATTGAAAACATTGTTTAACCTTGTCTTTCCAACGAGACACATCCAGGTAACTTATTTTATCCTTACCATAATTACCTGTGAATTTAAAATAATCACATATACTATTCACATAGTCTATGAACTCCCCATGCTTTTCCCCTACCTTCCAGAGGATAAAAATGTCATCCAAACAAATTAAACAGTTCAAGAATCCATAAATAGACTGTGTATGATATGTTCCTTTTCCCAACGGTACATAACTAGGTTGGCAAATAATGGGGCACAATTAGTGCCCATTGCCACTCCATTGGTCTGACATAAAATTTCACCGCTAAAACTAAATAAATTATTCTCTAAAACTATTTCCATTAACACCATAATAAAATTAACAATGGTGTTTCCCATGGTAGTTTTTTCCACCAACAACTCATGGAAAAATTCTAGCCCTGTTTGGGGTATGGAGGTGAGTAGATCAACCACGTCAATAGTTGAAAAACTGGAACCCTCACTATAATAGTCATTTTTAATTCGACTCAAAAAAATCCCGAGAATCCTGTAAGGTATGACCAGTAGAAGTCAAAGTTTCTCACCATCCGGTCTATGAAAACACTCATAATAATAAGCCGGTAAGGGGGGTCATAAACATTTTTTGTGTGTTTTCAGAATTCCAAATAACATAGGAATGGTTGGATTGTCATTATTCAAAAAATGTTTTGTTTCTTCGTTGATTAGACTGGATAGAATTTGTATTTCATAGCAGCATGTACATTTGGTTAAAAGCTTTGCCATACGTCTAATAACTGTTTTAGATCATGTATTGATAAAAAAGATTAAGATGAATGGTACAGTAAATTTCTTTGTTGATTAGACTGGATAGAATTTGTATTTCACAGCAGCATGTACATTTGGTTAAAAGCTTTGCCATACGTCTAATAACTGTTTTAGATCATGTATTGATAAAAAAGATTAAGATGAATGGTACAGTAAAAACGAGCAAGTGATCCTTTTCTGCAAGTTAAAAAGAGGCATCCAAAGGATGGGTAGTAGAAATTACAGAGCTTTTAGATAAAATCAAAATTTGTTTAGAAAGGGTAGCTAGTGAGTGGGATAAAATGAAAGTTGAGTTTTGAAATAGGGTAGAAATAAAAGTGAAAGTGATATGGGAAAGATGCAATAATTATTTACAGGAGTTGATAAATGTTAAAGTAATGCAGAATAAGGGGAATATCACAGAACGAGAGGAGGAGTGACTACAGAGCTCAAATGCATGTAGAGCAGTAACTTGCGCAATAGGAAGTACAAAAGGTTGTCACCAGAGTTATGGAGCCTGCAACAAAAAAATAACCAAAGGTCCCCTAGAGGTATTACATATATTTAGAAAATGCACAAATAGAAATACTTGGAGACTTAATTCTGTCAAGGTTATAGGATGATGAGGCTCAACAACTAATAGTTAAGATCGGAAGAGATGAGAGAACATTTGATGTATAAATCAATCTGGGAAGTCTCCTGAAACAGATTTTATTCTTGTTGAAGTGTAGACATTAGGAGGGAAGAAAGTGATAAAGATCTGGAAGATTTGTTTCACTATATTTTTAGTGTGTGCCACTGGCATCTTGAGGGGAAAAGATATGGTGGCTGCATTACCCAAAGAGGGTAAAGGCCCTTCAGAACCAGCTGCTTATAGACCCATTTCAATTTTAAGTCATAATGCCTGTACCTGGTAAGAATATCAAAGGTTTTGCCCATATTGATAAATGTAAATCAGTGTGTTTTTGGGGACAACATTTTAATAGAACAGTGATCTAGAAATTTGCATAATGTAAGAAAATATTGCTACTGTTGGTGGGTGTTGATGTAGAGAAAACATTTCATAGTTCTGGAAAATTGTAAGAATGAAAGCGCTCAACTGTTTTTCACAACTGCTGGCTCATATTGTTTTCTCCGACTACTTTGACAGGTGTACTTTTTAAAAATTCCCTACAGAGGTACTGTCTTAGAAATGCTGGGGGAGCAGATGGCTGTTACTGACTACATTCTATTGAGCAGGGACTCAGGATATGAAGTGATTGTACATATTAAGGCCTTAGTTTAATAGATAGTGGCTACAAAAAAAATTTACTAGAAAATGGAAATGAAAATCTAAACCAGTTATAATTTGAAGTACTGAATATTGTAAAGGAGATAAAAGATCTAGAGTTGCTATCTTTAGAAAAGGGAAGGAGCAAATCACACAGAAATAAATGGAATTCATGGTAACAATACATGTAGAATTTTGCTCAGGAGAGGAATGAAGTTAAAGGGGAGGCAGGAGTTGAGCAATTCATGTAATGGAGTAAATATTTAAAGTTGTGTCTTTCGGCTTTTCCAGGTTAGAGGTCACCACAGCGGAACGCCGGTCCGCTAATGATTGGCAGTAGATTTTTACATGCCGAGTTGCCAGCCCTGATGCACAACCTTCAACGAAGGTACGCCCATTCACGCATGTCTCCATATAGAAGACGCTTTAGCTGAGAATCGAACAGGACAGTGCCTTACTGTGAGGCAACAACGCAGCACAAAGTATAGTGCATGAATTACGTTTTTTCATTTTCTGTTGCAATGTATGTGCCTGTGTTTTGACTGATAGTTTAATGAAGAAAAAAAAAATCATCCGCCTAGTCTAAATAAGCTATGGACACTTTCCTCATGCATCATACTTCTGTCGCAAGGTTGTAAGCATGCTGGTATAAAGATATATGGGTGTGGCAAAATACAGAACTTTTTGACAGTTGATATACTTAAATATCTTGTTAGTTTAGGAGCTTTACTGTCAGTGGCCATCCTTATCTAAGTTTTTTTTTTTTTTTTTTTTTGCGCAGAGAAGTACTCCACTGAGGACCTTTAATTTTTCCAGAGGGGAAGTTCAGTCAACTTTTGCATATGTTTGTCAAGAAAGAAAAATGTGTGTATGGCAGGCAAATGCCTTATAAAGATGCCCAGATGGCCTGTGTTCCCTGTTTAGGGGAATATTGTGACATTGGAGTTTGTGATATCTGCTTGTCCTTTGTACCTAAAGCTGTTGGGTAGGCTAAAGTCTCAATTTTTTTTTGAGAGCTAGAGTCTTAAGGATGCATTTCACACAACTATGGCTTCAGACTCTTCTTGAACAGATTTCTCCCCTCTAGTAAAGAAAAAGAAGAGTATCCAGAGAGGTTTAAGATTTGTTTGCCTGCCTCTTCTCAGTGGTCTGAAGTAGACTGTTGTGCTGATGTAGTTTCAAGTCCTCATACCATTATTCTGACCGACTTAGTTTCTCTGGCAGTGTTCCACGTGATCCTGCTAAAGCATAGAAACAGCACACGTCCAGTCAAGCTGAATGCCGGGATGCCGTAGCTGATTAGGGAGAACATCATTTTACAAGAGGGAGGAATCCATCAGGTTCTGGTAAGAGAGGCAGTTGCTGGGTCATTGATGGAAGTGCAGGTGTCTGATTCTTCTCCTAAAATTATCAGACTAGAGAAAAGGGTAACAAAGCCATGTGGGGCAAAAGATCATTTGTTGTTGTAGTCATAATGGAGAATTATAAACAGGAAGAATCTTAAGTATGGTATTGTCAGATTTGCATTTGACAGCATCCCACATTCATGGATAAAGGAGTGCTTTCAGCTGTATAAGATATACCCTACACTGAACAATTACATTACAATGTCCATGAAACAGTGGCAAGCAACCTTACAGCTAAGCCATGATAGAGGATAAATTATCCCAGGGATAAAAATGCAAAGGGGGATATTCCAACATGACTTTGTCACGTTACTCTTTTTTTTCTCATCCTTAACCCATTAATCTGTCTACTTATCCAATTAGGTTGTGGTTAGTGTGGTTCCCAGAAAATAGTGTAAAGCCTTCTCATCTTATTTTTGTGGATGATTTAAAGCTGTATAGTTCATTAGATGAGCAGAAAGCACAACTGGAAGTGGTTATAACTTTCTCAGATGGGAAAAGAATGTCATTTGGTCTTGATAAATGTGCAAAAGTAACATTTAAAGCAGGAAAGCTGCAGAATGAAGAACATTTCAGTCTGGGGCAAGAATGTGATATAAGGGAACTTGAGCAGGAGGGCATGTATAAATATTTGGTAATAGAAGAAAGATAGACAAAAAACATGATGCAAACAAAACTCACTGAGAAGTATTTTAGAAGACTAAAATTAATACTGAAAACAGTCCTGACATCTAGGAACAAAGTCCAAGCTGTAAATCAATTTGCTGTTCCTGTTCTAGCTTACAGTTTTGAGGTGATTGTCTGGCCTCAAAAGATATTGGATCGGTTAGACAGGAAAACTAGAAAAATGCTTCATGCTTATCAAATGATATATAAAAAGCAGTGTATGCCAAGATTATGTATTCCTCGTTATGAAGGTGGTGTGGGCCTCTTCAAAATTTAATACATGTATAGATCTGCAATCATATAATTGCATACATATCTGCTGACCTCATTAGATCCAAATGTAGTGAAAGTTTTGCAACATGAGAACTAGTCTAAGATGACTACTCTACTTAGTTTAGCAGAAGCATAGTGACAAGTGGGAATGGAAACAAAACCAGAAGTAGACAAAAATCAGACAGCACATGAATGTGTCAAAAATGAGAGAGATTATAAGGAGAAGGATCAGATGAGAAGGCAAGAAATGTGGAAAAGGCATAACTATAGTTTCAGGTACAGAGAACTCCTGGAACAGTCTTAAGATTTGACACAGGAATGGTTAAGGAGAAGTAAATTTAAACCAAAAGATGAAAGGTTTAAAATTGGTGTTCCAAGGTAGTAGACTATGCACATGTTGGTTTACAAAGCCCACTGAGGATGTGGGAGAAAGACAAATGCAGGTTCTGTAAAGCAGAGCTGGAAACCGTTGCACATCTTGTTGCTGGGTGTAGTACACTAATGGCGGGAGGGCCTGTGTACTGAAAGGAATAATATGACAAGACTGTTGCACTGGGGATTGTGCAAATATTACAATACTGAAGTAGCTGAGAGGCATTGGAAACATGAGGCACAAAGCATTATAGAGAGTGATGAGTGATTCTATGTGATAAACTTCATTACTAACGGTTCAAAAAACAGATGCGAGAAAACCAGATAGAGTACCCCAGAAAAGAAGGCAAAAGTAGCACTGATCATTGAAATTGCTATACCCAGTTATTAGTGTCTTATGTACAGAGAGTCAGTCATAAAATACCAGGATTTGCATGCAGAAACCAGGGCAATGTAGAATGATATCCAGACAGTTCCAATAGTAGTAGGAGCAATGGGATTCAAAATAATTTACAGTCTTTAGTCTTATTTAGATATGCTTCTGATGCATGTTATATGTTATGTCTTTCGGCTTTTCCCGGTTAGGGGTCGCCACAGTGGAACTCCGGTCTGCTAATGATTGGCAGTAGATTTTTACGTGCCGAGTTGCCAGCTCTGATGCACAACCTTCAACGAAGGTATGCCCATTCACGCATGTCTCCACACAGAAGACGCTGTAACTGAGAATCGAACAGGACAACATCATATTGTGAGGTGACAATGCTACTGCAGCACCACCACCACAGTTTTATGCTTCTGATGCATGTAAAACTATGAATTGCAGGAGGAATCAATTCTGGGCACATTTTTGGTCCTCCAATACATTTTGGATGCTGAAAGATGAATATCTAATTGCAGAGCACCTTTATGGTTAGTTGTGAGTCTACTATCTGGGCAAACCATTCCAAGCCTTTGTTCTTGGTGCATATGGCCATAGATGCCATTGCTCTTGGGTAAGGAATATTATTTGGAGCAGATGGGACAAGGTAAATGGTCATCCACAGGCCAATACCTGCATCAGCATTTTTGGCAATGAAGATATTCCTCAAATTGCAGATGTTCTTGGGCTCCCTTCTTACTGATGCAATTGCCATTCAGTCCGACAACATGGTAGTGGTATGGAGCATAAACAGGCAAGGACTCATTACTACCCTTTGTTATAGGTCACAAGAGTGTGAATGGGTCTTTACTTCATCACCTTCTTGTTGCTTTTCATATCCTGGGAAAGCCCAGTTTCTATAGAAGACCATCTAAACTGTTGTCTGTTGATGCGTCAGAAGTGGTTTCCATCAGTCAGTAGCACAGATTTTGTTGTCGTGGGGCAAAACCTTGATGCAGCCTTTTTATGTCCTTGTTCACTGTCAAATGTAGCAGTTTTTCATTTATTTATCTCTCTGGAGGATGCTTCTGAGATAGTTATCAAGAAGTGACCCCCTTGAATCTGTGCATTGTTCCTATTTTATTCTTATTCCAACACCTGGAGAGGGTCAAGTTTGCAGAGTAAAGTGGTCCTGATAGCACTCTGCTCTGTGGTGCATATAGGTAAAGTCCTGACTTGGTCCCAGATGACCTGAGATCAGTTAGTGGCTGAGGAGACTAGAAAAGCTGGGGGTGGGCAAGAGAAACATGGCTTATGTTGGCTTACTTGCCTTGGAGGGAGGGTTTTGATGGCTCCCCCCCCCCCCGTGGTGACATGATGCTTCAAGGGGGAGGCATAGACCAGTCCTCTTGAGAACAAGGCTGTAGGAGGGATATGGATAAGATGTCCTTCAAGGATGCATCTGCAGTCATAACATATGGGTTGTCCTGCCTCAGGCAGCCCTTCGGTCAGCCGGATTCCAAAGTCGGGGTCTGGCCTCGGCTGATGTCGCACCTTCCCCGACGTCAGAGCGTCTGGGGTATAAAAGCATCAGCCGACGCCATTTTCCTCAGTCTTTCTTGCCGCGCGGTGCCCGAAGCAGAAGCTGTTCGCAAGTGCCGGTCGGTCAGATCCAGTGATTTCAGCTACCGAAAACTTCGAAAAAGCTAAGTACCCCGTTGGGGACTCTTTCTTGCCTCAGCCAATGTCAGATAAAGTAAATAATTGTTTAACTTGTGGGAAACAAATACCTCATAAGGATTTCCATTCCTACTGCCTTCCTTGCTTAGGCCCAGACCACGACTGGTACAGTAGCCTTTGAAAGGCATACCATGGTAAAGGCAAGCTTCTGTACTGAGAGAGAGTAAGGGGTGGAGTTAGGCCGCATATAAGAAATGCTCTTACAGTTGCCAGGATGATGGCTTCATTATGAGCTCTTGCCTCATAGGGAATATACGGGCTAGGAATGGCTCTCATCCCAGGAAGAATGAATTACCCAGTAGATTGTGGGGAGCTGATGGATGTTCATCGTGTTTCACTATTGCAGTCATTACACTTGGGTTATACTGCTAGCAGGCTACCCGCAGTCAGCCTGAATTCCAAAGTCTAGGTCCGGCGTCGGTTGCTGTCGCCTCTTCCCTGATGTCAGTGCGCCAGGAGTATAAAAGATGCAGCCAATGCCATTTTCTTCAGTCTTTCTTGCCGAGCGGTGCCCGAAGCAAAAGCAGTTTGCAAGTGCCGGTCGGCCGACTCCAGAGATTTTCGAAATCGAATTTCAGATCCGAAGTCTTCAATAAAGCTAAGTACCCCATTGGGGAAACTTTTTTCTTGCTCCAGACCGATGTCATAAAAAGTTAACAATTGTATTTCTTATGGGAAGCAGCTACCTCATAAGGATTTTCATTCTTACTGTATTCCTTGCCTAGGCCCTGATCATAACGTTGCTAGCTGTCAGTTTTGTGCTAGATTTAACCAACGCACTATTAAGCGTCGGTTCGATTCAATTATATAATGCCATCGGAACAACTGACAACCGGAGTTTATAAAAAGCGCAAGGAAAAAGAAAAGGACAGGCATCTGAGGTCCAAAACCACCGACAAGACCTCCGCTAAGCCAGTCTCAGTGAGGTGCTTTCGCAACCCCTGGCGCCCACTACCTCAGAGCCACAGGCCACTGACGACTCCCACGTGGAGCCAGCTAGGTCTCTGGATACTCGAGGTATTGGACACTCGGAAACTATTCCCTCAGATGGGTTTGGAGCCGCTGAGCAGGCATCGGCTTCTGAGGGTGTTTTCAGGCCTACACAGTTATATGTAAAGCCTACTACAACTTCCAAAGCAAAGACTAAAGCAGTTCTAAAGACAAAGAAACAAGTACAGCATTTTCCTGGACAAACTACCATGCCTAAAAAGCAGATGCTCAAAATGGCCGAAGACCTAATTACCTTGATCAGGGATTCCCATCCCCAACCTGACAAGAGGCCTAGGCAAGAGACAGAATATGAATCTTCAGATCAGGTTTCCATTTCCTCTGGCTCCTCTTCTGAACAGGAATACTCTCTTCCTCCTTATGAGGATTCTGATGCTGAAGAATCTATCCCTTCAGCATCACCGCCTTAGGATTATTCTTTTGGGGAAACCCTGCATACCATGAGGGAGCACTTCCACTGGGAGAGCCAGGACTATTCAGAATCTAAGAAAAGACTTAGAGATTTTCTTTTACTACTTCAGCACAGGCCTTTGGCTGTTCCTCCTGTGTTAGGCATTGTAGATGATGTATCTTCCGAGTCCGGACTTTCTCCTGACTCTCTACCTCCTGCCCCTGTTAAACCAGACAGATACTACAGGGTTTCATATTCACATACATTTCTTTATAAAAACCCTGCTGCTGACCCAGAAACCATTTCTCAGGGTCCCAAAGGGGTCAAGGCTTCTACTGCAAAAAACCCTATCCCCTCTGATAGAGATTCAAGGGCACTAGACAGATGGGGGGAAAAAATTTACACTTCTGCTGCTTTGGCTGTGAGGGCTTTAAATTTTCAATTTCATATGCTTAAATATCAGCAATACTTACTGTCAATGCTAAAACAGAAAATGTTATCAAATTTTGATTGTGCAGAAAATAAGGAAATGCAGGATTTATTGCATGCAACTGAACAAGTGGGAAAGCCTACATTGCAATGTGGTTTTGATTCTCTGGAGGCCTCTTGCAGGGCTGCAGTTACGGGTTCTGTTATTAGGAGGCATGCTTGGTTAAAGGAACAGAATCTGCCTGATCATGTTAAAGCAAAATTATTAGATGCTCCTTTACAGCATGACACTTTATTTGGTGTTAAGGCAGAGGAGGTGTTGAAGGAAATGGCGGACAAAGCGAAATCTATGCAAACAGTAAAGGATTTCTTACAGGTGCAGCCACCCAGATTTAGCAGGAACTGGCCTACAAAGAATTGGTCCTTTCCAGTGTCAGACAGACCACAAAGAGGCAGATCCCAGCCCCAGGGCTTGTACAGGCCTAAACAGTGGGCCACTTCTACCTCCAAAAGCGGAGAAGACAAAACACAGCCATACAGGAAACAGTCCCAATGACTTTCCTCTGCCAGCTCCAAGCACTTATCTTTCGGCAGCCCCCTTAGGGGAAAAAACTAGCATTTTTTTCTCAAAATTGGCACATGATCACCCAGGACAAATGGGCCTTAAATAGTGTCCCAGGGCTACAGGTTCCACTTTCACACCCTGCAGAGGCCAAAAGGTATGCCAAACCTGCCACACAATCAATGGGCAGAGGCACAAAAACAAGTTTCATCCCTCATGGACATGAGGGCCATTCAGCAAGTACCACAGCAAGAGCAGGGACAAAGACTTTACTCAAGACTTTTCTTGGTACCCAGAAAAGACAAAGCCTGGAGACCAATCTACTCTAAACACATTCCTGGACATTCCAAAATTCAAAATGTTGACTCTGCAGCAGCTTCTGCCCATGCTGGGCAAGAAAGCTTGGCTTGTAACTTTGGACCTAAAAGAGGCATACCTGCATATTCCAGACAATCTTGCAGAAGATACCTCAGATTCCTTGCTTGCTCAATGCACTACCAATTCTCTGCACTGCCCTTTGGCTTATCTACTGCGCCCAGAGTTTTCGCATAATGCCTGGCACCAGTAATTGCATTTTGCAGACAGAGGAATTCAAATATATCCTTACTTGGATGACTGCCTTATTCAAGCAGAGAGCAAAGACATTCTACGGAGGCATCTGGCATTTGTAAAAAGATTACTTATTTGCCTAGGGTACACAGTAAACGAAAATAAATCAAAACTAGTACCTTCTCAAGAGATAATATTCCTGGGTGCAAGCTTAAATACAACTGCCCAGATGGCTTATCTCACAAAGGCAACTGACTTCTTACTTCAAGATGTTGGCAACATAGACCCAGTTATCTGCAAGAAAAATTCTGCAGGCTTTGGGCTTCATGGCATCCTGCATTCTGCTAATTCCATATGCCAGACTGCATATGAGGAAACTACAGTGGTATCTAAAAAGTGTTTGGCTCAACATTGTCACAGCCTGGAAACATTAATTACCCTCATTCCTTGCCTACAACAGGAGTTTCGATGGTGGGCACAGGCCTGTCACCACAACAAGGGACAGCCATTCACCCTACCCACAGCCAGGCAGTCATTAACAACAGATGCTTCAGATTATGCCTGGGGAGCCCATATAGCGGAAAAATGTATTCAGGGCACATGGCCCACAAGCCAAAGTCACCTTCATATCAATCAAAGAGATGCTGGCTGTACAAAATGCCCTGACAGCTTTCAAAGATCTACTCCATCCAGGACAACTACTGATAAGGACAGACAATACTGCAGTCATGTGGTACATAAACAAACAGGGAGGCACTCATTCCTACCCCCTCTGCAGGCAAGCCATGACCTTGTGGGACACAGCATTGACTTATCAAGTACACCTGCAAGTACAATTCCTGCCAGGAAAGAAAAATACTCTGGCAGACGAACTAAGCAGAAACCTCATGGATCCTCACAAGTGGAAGCTGGATCCACAAGTCTTCAGCATGATAATAAAGAAATGGGGATGCCCAGACCTAGATCTATTTGCCTCCCCTCACAATTGCCAACTACAGAGATTCTGCACAAGGACTTATCACAAGCAAGCATGGAAAGTGAACGTTCTATCATTCAGCTGGAAAACCCTAACAGTATATGCCTTTCCTCCTCTGCCTCTCCTCCCCAAGGTACTCTTAAAGGTCAGACGAGAAGCCAAAAATTATTCTGATTGCACTAGACTGGCCCCGCCAGCACTGGTACCCACTCCTAAAGAGCTTGTCTCAAGGCCCAGCCTGGACATTGCCTCTAATTCCTCATTTGCTGACCCAACGAAACAATCAGATCCTGCACAGTCAGCTCAGAACCCTAAATCTGGCAGTGTGGCAGATAATAGGTTCATACTAGGCTATCTGCCCTAGGGCATTTATAAGCCTAGCCAGAATGTGTTTGGCTTTCGCCACCCATTTTAAATTTATTTTGCTATGCCCTTTTTCGAGGTTAGTATACTGTGCCTCTGTCTAACAGTGACACAGAAGTGATACCCGGAGTAAACCTACGATCTCCCATCCACTCATCAAGATTCCTCTTGAAGAGAGTCAATGAGGGACTCTGCCTAACCTGGACTGGGATTTTATTCCAGAGTGAAGGGAGCCTCTGGGTTATGAATCTGTCCCTCCAGCATGTCCTATTTTGTCCCTTATGTAGCCATTCAGGACACACCTCTCTCTAAAGCAGTGATGGATGTTATTTTGGAGGCCAGGAGGCCCAGTACCAGGAAATCTTATTGTGAAAAATGGAAAAGATTCTGTGATTGGAACCAGACACAAGGAATTGACACGGTTGTACCAAATATTCCTCAGATTTTACAATATCTAACTGAGATGCTGGACAAAGGCCTATCCTTTTCATCAATCAAAATCCATGCCTCTGCCATTTCAGCTCATTACAATACGGAACCACCAATTTTTTCACATCCGCTGCTAAGACAGTACCTCAGAGGGGCCAAAAACATAAGACCTCCAAGGAGAGCACCAATACCTGCATGGGACCTCAATTATGTCTTGGAAAAACTCACACTGCCGCCTTTTGAGCCAGCCAATACAGCTGAAATAAAGTTCTTATCTTGGAAAACAGTTCTGCTCCTAGCAATAACCTCTGCAAGACGAGTCTCAGAGTTCCAGGCACTCATGGCCGTGGAACCTTTTATCGTTTTTCATCCAGACAGGGTTTCTCCGAGGACGAACCCGACATTTATGCCTAAGATAATGTCCAGAGTGGCTTAACCAAACCATTAATTTGCCTACCTTTTAGCCAAACCCACAGAATAACGGTGAGAGACTCTTACACTCTTTGGACATACACAGACAGCTGCGCTTCTACTTGGACAGAACTAAAGCTTTCAGAAAGACTGAGCAGCTCTTAGTAGCATATGCTGCAGGATCACAAGGAAAGGCAATCTCAAAGCAGACTATTTCAAAATATATAGGCCACTGCATTTGTTTCTGCTATTCACTACATGGCAAATCAGTGGCTAAGGGCATTAGGCCTCACTCTACCAGAGCAGCAGCTACTTCAGCAGCCTTCCTCAGAGGAGTACCAACCAAAGACATTTTAGAGGCTGCAACTTGGAGTTCAGTGCACACTTTTACCAAGCACTACCACTTACCTCTCTATTCTAAATCTAGAGCAGGCTTTGCCACTGCAGTGCTGCAGGGCCTTATAGCCTCTCCTAATCCTATTTAGACCCAGCCACCCTACCTCAGCTTTGGGATTCAGCCCAAGTGTAATGACTGCAACAGTGAAACACGATGAACATAGTACAGTTGTGTACCTACCATGAATGTAGATGTTCGAGTGTATTCACTGTTGCAGTCCTGGTTATCCACCCACCATTCCCCTCTTTCCTTTGCTGGGACTTATCTGTACTTCTCTATCCTATACACAACCTGGGTGGTGTATTTGCTTGTAGATGAAGGAAATGTTTATTTTTGTGCATGCAAACTTATTGGCATAATTTTCAGCCTACCAATTTGGAGGCACCTGACATCTGGGCAAGAAAAACTGAAGAAAATGGCGTCGGCTGCATCTTTTATACCCCTGGTGCACTGACGTCAGGGAAGAGGCGACAGCAACCGACGCCAGACCTAGACATTGGAATTCAGTCTGATTGCGGGTAGCCTGCCAGCAGGATAACCCAAGTGTAATGACTGCAACAGTGAATACACTCGAACATCTACATTTATGGTAGGTACACAACTGTACTTTAGCCAGAAAAATAAGTCCCGACTGAGTGGAGTTCATTAAGACTAAGAGATTGGTTTGTTTTCCCAGTTTCTTTGATGGCTAGGGACCCTTTGTATCCTGAGTATGTGGTCTAGATGCTTACTTTTACCCAGAGACTTGTTACTAGGAAGATGTTTTATAGCAAATGGACTTTTTTCGTAATGGGCATCTGCCAGGGTTTTAAACTCTCACAGCTCCTTTTCCTACTGTTTTGGAGTCCGATCTCTGCTCCTTTACTTTTTAGGTCTACTTAGTATCTAGAGCATATTTTCTGCAGTGTGCTGATTATTAAGTAATTATTTAATAACGGAGACCAAGTCCAACACTATGTGATGCCATGGACTATAGCATACCAGGTTCGTCTGTCAATAGCTGCTTCCTTGTAAAGCTTGCAAAATGACTACCGCTCCACCAGAATGTTTTTTCTGCCTTTAGATAGCTTAAAAGTCTGCAAAACCTTCTTGAGGGGCACCTTGCTACTTTGAGCCTTTGTTTCATTTCTCTTTAAGAGCTGTATTTTGTCTTGCAGAAGCTTTTGCCCTTCCTACTTTTAAACTTGCTTCCTCTGCAGAGTTGCTGTTACGTGGAAGGTTTTCTTCTTAGATTGCTGTTATGCTAGGATTTCTATGTTTTCTTTTTAAATTAATAAAATTGTTTAAACAATGTTTGTCACTTGAGACAGACATACATGCATTTGTAGAAAACAAAACTACATTAACTTTTTTGATGTACATACTTTACACATCTTTCTTTATTACTCTCATTTAGTCCATTACATAAACTGCTCAATTCCTGCTTTCTCTTAAGACTTACTCCTCTCCTGAATGTTCTTTTGCATGTATTGTTCTCACAAATTACATTTATTTATATGTGAGTTGCTCCTTTTTCATCAAATTTCTAGTTCTTTTCTCTCTTACAATAGTCAGTACATCAACTACAGTTAGCTTAGATTTTTTGATTTCCGTTTTCTAGTAATTGCTTTTTTGGCAACCAGTAGAATTAAGCTTAAGGTCTTGCTATGTCTAGGCAATTCATATCCTGTGCTTCAGTTCAAAAGATTAATTTCTGTAGTTGCAGACATTTGCTCTGTCAGTATTTCTGAAAAAGTATTATGTAGAGAATTTTTATTCCCAAAATATCTTTCCTGTTTGCCTTTTTCTTCTGCATTACACCTTAGACCTTTATCTACCATAACTTACTCAATAACGACTTTGCTCCTGTAATACTCCTGGCTAGTTTTTCATGCCTTTGATCAAATGTTTTCTATTCTGCTATCTTCTTGTCTTACTTCTGCCAAACGAAAATGCCACAATGGTTTTTAGTTGTATATCTAATGAGTTTCATATTGCTGTCTGTAGTAAGGCTTAGGAAATGTAATGTTTTCTGTTTTACATTCCCCTTTTTGTAAATTGTGATTATTGGCAACTGTCAAACTTTTTGCATATTGTTTGTAAAAAAATGTTTGTAATCTTTTTATATTATTGTTATGGAGTTTTTCTCCCCAGGTCTCCTCTGAAAACGGGCTACTTGCCCAGCTGGACTCTACCCGGTTAACAAATGTAAAATAAAAATAAATGCCTAAGGAAAAATTCTTTGTCTGCTCAGGGTGTAAAATATCTATGCAGATATGTCCAATCAAAAATCCTAAACCTTCTTTGCACACACGGGAGCCATACACATGTCCTCTCATTGTTCCCTTGTCAGCTGCTTTGCCAGTTTCTTCCAGACATTAAATCAGATTCCTTTAGTTATCATGCAGTATTTTAAATGTTCTACTAATTATCCCTTTTTGCATAGTAGTCTCTGTTCTAGATTCAACTAAAAACTCTACCAGAGCAGGTCTTTTACTTAGGAATCCCCTATCCCTTTCTTTTTGCCTTTACCAATCCCTGATAAGGAAGATAATGTATAACCTAAAGTCCCACTTCGTCTTGGCCTGATCCCATTCCTTTCCCTCTGTAATTACTTGCTCCTAATGCCTTTGTTCCTTTGCCAGTCTTCACTAAACTCCAACCCTCTCTTGCCTATTTTCTGTACCCGCACTTTGTCATCCCTTTTCTCAAAATTACTTTCTCCATTTCTCTGTTGGTTTAGTTCTTAGAATGCTTTCTACAACTTTATAAATTATGCATGATGGTGGTGATTTTCAAGGATCTGCATCAAAAATCCTACTCTTTCCTTATTTCTTGAACTCCTCCCTGCTTTGTTATCATCTGTTTCCACTTTGACTTATACATAACACAAGCAGAAAGTTATATCAGCCTTAACAGTGTAGCTGAAAAATATCCTTTCATATCAAGCAATTCTAAACCATTTTGTTCTATTAGGAAAATCATCTTATCCCACTTAACTCTTGCCCTCTTCTCCTCCCAGATAAATTCCTTCAACTTTTTATTATTGTCCATAACTTCTCCTCTGGTTGATAAAAAAAATGTACCTGACCTGTTTATAAAACAAGGAACTAAAAACATTTCACTGCTTGTATCTTTCTATCCATATCCATAAGCAAGAGCTTGCAGATACTCAGTTTTTGTATTATCTTTTGATGTGAAGTTGTTCTATCTCGCCGTTTTATTCTTACACGTGGGTGGGAGCTGATCCCTCGGCTCCAAATCGGCCGCTTTTCAAGCTCAGACTCTCAGAGAATCTGGAGACCTAGTATATATCCCATGATGCTCTACTGTACATCCCCAGATCTAGTTTGCCGCTGCAACGGATCAACAGCTCGTCGGAGTTAGCTCGGGCCAGTGACTAAAAATTTTTTCTATTATTATTAGTATTTCAACTAATTTTTTGATGATTATATATATATATATATATATATATATATATATATATATATATATATATATATATACTTGTGTGATAGGATAGTGTTAAGATTTTACTCTTGCTTAATTACTAGGACCTTTAAATAGTTTTTTTTTCAGGGCTTAGGCCTTCCTTTTTGGGCGTGACAGGGCTCTGTCAACTGCTGTGTGTTTGTGTGTTCTGTTTCTTATATATATCATATATAGTGTGCTAGTTTAGTACAGTTTAGCAAATAGTTTATTAGATAATTTGACCTTATACATATAGCCAGTGTGGTTTAGTACTGTTTAGATATATACATATTTACATATAGAATTTGCTGTGTGACTTGGAGTTAAAAGATGTCAGAAAAGCAGAAATCTGGATTTAAAAGGTGCGAGTGCGGTCATAAAATGTCTGTTACAGACAACCACTCCACCTGTGTGTACTGTTTGGGCTCTGTACACCTTCAAGAGTTGTGCTCTATCTGCCATTCCTTTAGCGTCAGGGTTCTCCTAGAAAGGCAAAGGAAACTGGTAGATAGAGGACTCCTGAAGCCTGATTTTCAGGCTACTTTAGATGAGGCTGATACCTCTTCCAAGGCTTCGAAGGGGTCAAAGTCTTCCAAAGGATCCTCGGAGCCCAAGTCTTCGGCTCAGAGTTCCTCAGGTATGGTCAGTGCATCGGCTCCACAGTCCTTGGAGCCGTTTGTCGAGTCCTTACCTCAGGGCCCAGTTGTGGAACCGATATTGGAGGCTCCTCAGTCTCCAATCGGTTCTATCTTCGGCCCCTTCGACCCATCCCTCGACACATTCATCGAGGCTTCCCGATGTGGATCTGGACCGAGTGGTTGAGGCTCTTAGAGAACCTGGTCCTAGCCAAAATGCTATCTGCTTCAAGCCATTCGGCTTCGAAGCCTGAAATCCCTGCCATGGCTTCTCCACCTCCTCCTCCAAAGCCAATCGAGCATTCAGAGCCGGGGCAGACGGAACCGATATTGGTAGAACCCTTAGAGCCGAGGTTCGATCCTCCTCCCTCTGCTCCATCAACCTTGATCTCCTCGGTCCCGACCGGGGAATCTCAGAGCCGACAGTCCCTCGCTGGCTCCGGGGTGGAGAGTCGAACCGATACTTCAGTGCCGACTCTTCCACTTGGGGCTTTGGCGCAGGTGGCCTTGGCTCCGTCCTCTGGATTGGAGCGGAGGGTCTCTTCGGAGCCGACTGACTTCTCGGACCGGGATTCTGGTACCTTTGATGCTATGAGGAAGGCTGCCAAGACCACTACCTCCTCGGATCTGCCCTCCCCTCCCCCTAAAGGGCCTCATTATACCTCTTCCCCACAAATCTGTACAAAGCGTCGAGATCCAGGGCCTCAGGTATCCCCATTGGGTGGCCCCTCCTCTCTAGGGACTTCACCGGATGCCCCCACCGACAAAGTACCTAGGAAGAGATTGTGCAAGAGGAGGCACTTGGAATTCCCCACAGGAATCCCTGACATCGGATACCGACTTGGAGGAATCAGAAGGGTCCCCACGATCCCCCTCAGAGGATGTCTCATTCGCAGACATATTGGATTTCTTAAGGCAGAGGGGGTGATTGGCAGTCCCTTGCCCCTTCTGAGGACGAGTCAGTTCTCCTGAAGGCCTTTGGGTCTCAACCATCCACCTCCTGGGTTACCCCGCCCTTCGATGAACTGATGGAGCTGGTTGTTCGTAGGGCGTGGGAGTCCCCTGATTCAGTGGAACTGGTCCCTCGGAGGCCCAACAAATGTATTACTTCCCCCACTGACGAGCCCTTTTTTACAAAGTGAGTCCCAGTTGATGCCATGGTGGTGGCGGCGGCCACCAAGAAAGAAATTTCGGAAACCTCTTATGCTGTTCATCCTCCTAATAGGGATTCTAGGACGATGGACAGATATGGGAAACGCATATTTAGTTCTGCGGCATTTTCCTTGAGGACGCTCAACTCTACCTGACACATTTAACCGCCTTCAACGAGATCTTCTAAAGGAGCTGGGAGATGCTCTCCAGGGTAACACAGCTGATGCAGTCTCTGAAAAGGTGACTGCACAACTCAACACCTTTAATTCAATAGTAAACTCATCCATGCGACTCATTTCGTATGCTGCCGATGGATCGAGTAGGGCGGCAGGCTCAGCGATAGCTCTTCGGAGACCGTCCTGGATGCGCCTTTGCTCCTTTGCAGAAGCCTTTAAGTCTTCCTTTGTCAACACCCCATTCGACAGGTCCACCTTGTTTGGATCCAAAGTTAAGGAGACACTTACTAGGTGTAAACAAGAAGGGAAGACTCTGCTGTAGGAGTCCGTTTTTCCACTCCAACTAGACTGTACCCCAAAGGGCAGCGAAGTGAGAAAATGTGGTTCCGAAAACCTCAAGGAGCCTTCCAAAACACACCTACTGATACCCCCTCTAGAGGCAGAGGAGGGGGCAAAAATGGAAGATGCCATCCAAACTGCAGAGGCGGTCCACAAACCAAGGCAACCGGGATCACTTCTGTGGTAAGCCCTATCAGCATTCCTGAAAGGAAGCCTAGCTGTCCTACTCTGGAGGCAGTCGGGGGTCACTTGGCTTTATACCCAAACACCTGGCTAAACAATACAACGGATTCTTGGGTAAAAAGTGTCATTGCCAGAGGTTATTACATTCCCTTTACAAAACCCCCACCCATATGTACAAAGATTCCAGACGTTCCACCCAGTCTGAGAAAACTAGCAGCTATAGAAATCCAAAACCTGCTAGACAAGAGAGTCATCCAGCCAGTCCCGGCAGACCAAATAGGATCCGGAACTTACTCAAGGTTCTTTTTAGTTCCAAAGAAAACAGGGGACTGGAGGCCCATAGTAGACCTCAGCAAACTCAACACCTTCGTCAAGAAGGAAAAGTTCCGGATAGTCACGCTGCAGTCAATTCTCCCGTTCTTATCAACGGGTGATTGGATGTGGTCTATAGATCTCAAGGATGCTTACTACCACATCAAAACGGACAGATCATCCAGAGATCACTTGCGTTTCCTGCTGGGAGCCAATCATTACCAATTCAGAGCCCTGCCCTTTGGCCTCACTACAGCCCCCAGGGTGTTCACCAAATGTATTGCAGTGGTCACGGCTCACCTGAGACTGTTGGGATTCCGAGTGTTTCCATATCTGGACGACTGGCTCCTCACCACCACCTCCAGGCATCAACTAATTCAAACAAGAGACTACACCATAGACCTTTGTTCACAGTTGGGCATAACCCTAAACTTCAAAAAGTCTGCTTTATCGCCCTCGCAGCATATTACATTTATAGGGGCAGAACTGGACACCGTCAACGCAAGAATCAGGTTGCCCCAATCAAGAATCGTAACTCTAAAAAATCAATTATCCAGTCTCTTAGCCCGCGACAAAGCTCCAGCATCCGAGATACTACAGCTCTTAGGAACTATGGCAGCCACATTGATAGCGGTTCCATTAGGCTGCATGTACATGCGAATACTCCAGTGGTTACTCTTCACGCAATGGTCTTACCAACAGCTGCCCATGTCTCACGAGATCCGGTTAACCAATCTCTGCAAGAAGGATCTCAGTTGGTGGTTGAACAGCGACCAAGTGATAATCGGTTGTCCCTTCATTCTTCCCCAACCCACTGCCCCAGTGACCACGGATGCTTCCCTGACAGGGTGGGGGGGGGGCTATTTCAGGGAAAGATGGTCCAAGGCACTTGGTCGATCATGGAAACACACTTGCATATAAATGTCCTAGAGATGAGAGTGGTGTTCCTAGCGTTGCAACACTTTCACGACTCTCTTCCTCCAGGCACAATTGCTATCCAGATGGACAACATGTCGGTTGTCTGGTACATCAACAAACAAGGGGGAACCCGATCATTCCCTTTATGCCAGGAGGCCCTAAGGATTTGGCAATGGGCTGTATCCACCAGATGCTTTCTGATAGCAACGCACATCCCGGGGTCATCCAACGTGATAGCGGACAAACTAAGCAGAGCCATGCTGTTGCCCCATGAGTGGTG
The DNA here is from genome assembly GCF_019279795.1 of Protopterus annectens. Taxonomy (NCBI): domain Eukaryota; kingdom Metazoa; phylum Chordata; order Ceratodontiformes; family Protopteridae; genus Protopterus; species Protopterus annectens. Next base: position 123,012,100 of record NC_056739.1, on the reverse strand, counting down.
TCTCAAACAACAGGTGGCAGAAAACATTTTCCGCAGATGGGGCCAGCCTTGCTGTGACCTGTTTGCATCTCCAATGAATGCCAAATGCAGCAGCTACTTTGCCCTTTATCCCCCACTGGATAACGAACCCAGGGACGTGCTCGTACACGATTGGCCCCCGGGCCTCCTATATGCCTTTCCGCCAATACCTCTAATTCCCAAATTCATGCAGAAAGCCAAAAGTCTGGGAAGGGCTGTGATCTTGATAGCCCCATCTTGGCCTCGACAGATTTGGTTTCCCTTCCTGCGGAAGTATCAACTGGAAGAACCATGGATCCTGGACCCAGTGCCGGATCTACTGACTCATTCATCGGGAGTTCTCCATCCCTTCCTCACTTCCCTAAAACTGACAGCTTGGCTGCTCCAATTCCCACATTAGCCAGGTCACAAGATTTGTCTGCTGCGGTCCAACACATTATAGTTTCCTCTCATAAACTATCCACCAGGAAACTATATACTAGCAAATGGTAACGATTTGTTCACTGGACTTCTCAACATGACATTGACCCTTGTGTAGCACCTGTCCATACCATCTTAGAGTTCTTGTCTTCCTTGTTCCATGATGGCGCGGCAGCTGCCACCATTAGAGTTAAATTGGCTGCTATCTCAAACTTCCATGTAGGCTTTAATGGCTCCAACATCATGTCGCATAGACTTTGTAAAGCATTCTTAAAAGGAACCCACCATCTCAGGCCACCTATTAGGCATCCTGTCTACCCCTGGAATTTGAATCTGGTTTTATCCCAACTGATGCTCGCACCCTTTGAACCTGCTTCATCTTGCCATTTAAAGTTTTTGTCTTGGAAAACTTTATTCCTGGTGGCCATTACATCTGCACGTAGGGTCTCCGAACTTCAAGCCTTATCCTCCAAACCCCCATACTTGATTTTTCACCCTGATAGGGTATCCCTTAGGACTAATCCTACCTTTCTTCCCAAGATCTCTTCAGAAAATAACTTAAATCAGTCCATTGAGCTCCCAACCTTCTTCAAACACCATACCAACAAACTGGAATATATGTTACACAAGCTTGATGTACATAGACAACTGAGTTTCTATCTAGATAGAACAAAGGATTTCAGACAAGCGGATCAACTCTTCATTTCTTATGCAGAGAATAAGAAAGGTTTTGCAGTGTCAAAAACCACACTGTCCAAGTGGCTCTCTGACTGCATCAGATTAATTTATGCTTCCACTAATCAACCATTAGAAGCCAACATCAAAGCCCATTCTACACGAGCTGTTTCTACGTCATTGGCTCATGCAGCTCGCTTGCCTTTAGATACCATCTGTGCAGCTGCCATGTGGTCAAAACCTCACATGTTTATTACTCATTACAAAGTGGATAGGACCTCCAGGGACAGGGCTACGTTTGGTTTCACTGTGCTCAGGAATGTTCTCCCGTGAGCCACCCAGGTTTAGGGTGCTTGGGACGCTACCCACGTGTAAGAACAAAACTGCGAGATAGAACAACTTCACATAAAGAAGTTATGTCCTTACCATAACATCCCATATGAGTTGTTCATCTCGCCTTTTTGTTGTTACATTCCCGCCCACCTTCCCCCTCCAGTCGGGTGAGATGGTTGCATTGGAGGATTGGTTCAGTTGTCAGTCTGTTTCAGACATTCCTACTTTTTTTTTTTTTTTGTTTCCTTGTACTCATAGTAATCTAAGCAGGTAGACTTCATAGTCTTATTCTTTCGGTAGGCTGTCTTGGTGGCAGCATACTAGATGTGGGGATGTACAGTAGAGCATCATGGGATACACACTAGGTCTCGAGCTTCTCTGAGAGTCTGAGCTTGAAAAGCGGCCAATTTGGAGCCGAGGGATCGGCTCCGACCCACATGTAAGAACAAAAAGGCGAGATGAACAACTCACATGGAACGTTATGGTAAGGACATAACTTCTTTTTTAGTCTCATCTCACTTATTAGCTGCCATAGCAGAAGTCTTTTTAACCCATACTCCTAAATACTTCATCTAATCATGTGCCCTTAAGTATGGGTATTGCTGAACCAGCTTGTGTGTGGGTATATAATTTATCGCTATAGTCTTTTTTTTTTTTTTTTTTTTTTTAATCTTAATTTTATATCCGGGAAAGATTTGAAACAGTCTCAAAATGCTGTACAACACATAAATGTCCTTTTCTGGATTTACCAAGATACAAAGTATCATCTGCAAAGAAAATCAACTTTTGATTGCCATACCAATATCCTTGAATTTCTGAATCCCTTATTTTCTTTGCCATTGACCAAAAATTATGTACCCAATGACTGACTAGTTTGGCAATATCCAAATTTAAGGGGACATGGTAAGATAATTGTTTGGTATGGATTAAAACTGCATCTGTTATAGCAACTAAGGATATGGGGGATAAGACTAAACAAAAGATAATACAAAAACTGAGAATCTGGAAGCTTTTGTTTATATACAGGTCAGATATAGTTTTGTCAGCAAGAGAAGTTGTGAACAATAATGAGCATCTGTGATTGGAAGAGTTAAGGAGGATAAGTTGTTTATCCCAGTAGAACAAGGTGGTGTAGGATTACCTGGTTTGAATGAATAGTTTAAAGCTACACCGTTAAGGTTCATATAGGTAACACAAGGAAATGGTTATAACTCAATATGGAAAGGGAGGATTATGAAATGGGGTAGTTAAAAAATGGAGTGTGTAGGATTCTGTATGCAGATCGTTAATGAGGAGGCTAAACATCCAGAATATTATGTTCATAAAGTTGTTTTAAGAATTGAAGAAAGGCGATTGTGCCAGTAGGGATGTCTGCAAGTAAGGTTTACTGAAAATGGGCAAGATGGAGCTGAAATTTACTGGAGAAAAATGACAAAGGAACCAAAGATATTAGGAGAAAATTACTATAGTGGGAAAGGTACACCTTTGTTCTTTTGCCATTTTTCTCCAGTAAATTCCAGCCCCTCTTACCTATTCCCTATACCCCTAATTGCAGTCATCCCTATCAGCAGAATCTCTCTTCTCTATTCTCATATTGACTTGGTTCTTAGAATACTTACTGCTGCTTTATGGATATAATGTTTTGTATGATTGCTGTTATTCTCCTTAAGGATATGCATCCAAAATCCCTCTCTCACCATATTTCCCTCCTGTTTCATAACCTCATTCCATTTTGAATTATAGGTTTCTGCTTGTGTTAAGTATATGAGCCTTCATATCAGATAATCATAAAATCATATCCCATATGACCCTTGCTCTCTTCCCCTCTCAGATTAAATCTTTCAACTCTTTATTACTGTCCAAAACTTCTCTGGTTGATAAAAATATGCTTGATCCATATAAAAAATGAAAGGGACTACATTTTCACTTCTTGCATTTTGCTATCCATATCCGTAAATAGGAACCTCCACTTTCTCAGTTTTTGTATTGTCCTTTGTTTAGGCTCTTCCATAATATAATAACAAAATCAGTTTTAGCCCATGCTCCAAATTGCTTACTTTTATTGTGTCGCCATAAATGTGGGTATTGCTGAACCAGTCCTTCTCTGAGTACATAGTTTACAGCTATAGCCTTTTTTGTTTTATTAATTTTATATCCCCAAAAAACTTGAAACTCTCAATGTCCCTCAACACTGAGATGTCATCTTTTCCTGATTACCATACCAGTTATATCCTTAAAATTGTGACTCCCTTATTTTCTTTGCCAGTGGTAAATATAAAAGAAATGTCAAAGGGGAAAGAGGGCACACCTGCTGGATTCCTCTGTTCAGACCCCACTTATCAAAGGAACCTTCCTTGCTGCCAATCCCTCATACATTCTCTTAATTAACCTTATTGTATCAGGGAAAGCAAATGCTTCCTTTGCCCTACTCATAAAATCCCAGTTTACTGTGTGAAATTCTTTCTCTGCATTAAAACTAATCAACAGTGGTCATCTTACATTCTGCTTCCCTCTGGATCATCATTTTTGTGTTAATGTCAAATGTTTGTCTGCCATCAACAAAACCTCATTGATCCATCTGTTAATTTTAGCAATGCCTTTGCCATTCTTCTAGCTGTTATAGACATAAACACTTTATAATTGTGGTTTTAAATTGAAGTAAGCCTATATTGGTTCCTGACCCAGAGACTCCCCATACTCTGGAATAGACTGCCCATACATGTCAAGCAGAGTGCCTCATTGGCCCTCTTCAAAAGGAACCTTGATGATTGGATGGGAGATAGAAAATTCACCCCGGGGATCATGTCAGTCACCCTGCTAGACAGGGGCCCAGAGAAGTAAATATTGTGGGAAGAAATTTCCAGGGAATTGTTATGGCTAGGCTTGCATAGGCCTTAGTGTCGATAGCCTAGTACCAACCTATGAACCTATATGAAGCTTGGTATAATGGGTCTTTAACATCTTTGGGTATTACAACCACCACAGCTTTCTTCCAGGAGACTGGTGCTTCCATTCCTTTTAAAACATTGTTAAACAAAACAAAAAAAAATAACCTTCCAGATCTTTGTCACTTTCTTCACTCCTAGCTTCCAAACTTCCACATGAATATCATTTATTCCTGGAGACTTTCCTGCAGATTGATTTTACATAACCATTTTTTCTCACTACCTCCTTTCTTAACTGTTCATTGTTGAACTCCATCTACCTCTAACCTTTGCATCGTTAAATCTTCCATAAATATTTCTGTTTGTGTTTTTCTATTATTGGTTTATATAAATTTTTATAAAATTTCTAAAATATCTCTAATACTTCAAGGATGTCTGATTGTTTATCTTGTTATAGGCTTCCTAAGTTTGGCAACAACTTTTTGAACTTTCTATTGCCCAAGTCTTTGTGCTAAGAGTTGTGCTGTAGAGTCACTATGAAAATAGTTGCTTAACATTTCTAAACTCATGCATATAATCCAGATGCTCATTTTTTTTCACTTTAGCAGCCTGCAATGCTTCAGTCTTTGACAGTCCCTCTAAATAATTCATGTTACTACTTAACTATATTTTCTTTTATTTGTACCCTAGTGTTGAACTGCTTTCATTTTGTCCCACTCACTAGCTATAACTTCTGAAGAAATTTCTATCTTCCCTAATAAATCTAGAATAATTTCTACTATCAATTCCTTAAATTTCTCTCATTTTAACAGGTAGGTGGGGAAGCACCAGTCTGTCATTTTTACTTCACTGTGTCACATTTATATCTTGGGTATTGTTGGTGCATGATCGGAATTAGTTATTGGATGTGTATATTAAATGCACATCTTCCTATGTAATATGATTTCTGTTGAGTCTATTCCAGTTATTGTACCTTGGGGAATGAAATGTAAATTCTGAGTTCCTATTACTGTCTTCACATCTCCCTTACCAAATATTTTCATAAGTTTCTTCAGAAGTCTGCCTTTTGTCATATTTTCCATTCTAGGTCATACTTGCTGATGTTGCAGATCATGTTCCACTCCCCACCTATAAGTAATATTCCCTGCTGAAAGCTGATTATTTCTTCCAAAATGTTCTCAAGTTCCATAATAGCAGTTTCAGGTAGAATATAAATACATGCAGCATATAAACCTCCGCCCTTGACAGTAGCCTCTTACTACCACCAATCTACCATTATCTTTATTTTCCTCTTCTATCACTAATGGAGTTCCTCTAAAAATGTAAGTACTCCCCTTTTCCTTTGTCCCTGATATTCTGCTGAATATCATTCTGGAAATCCTTTATCAAATTCACATGCTCACTTCTCCTGTGTCTCCTGTAGCGTTGCTATTTGCACTGTGTATTTCTTAATATCATTCAATACTTTCATCTTTTTGTTCATACTTGTGAGGCTATTCACATTCTTAAATGTTTTGTGTAGTTGGTAAAATTTGGAATCAACTTCCTACCGACCTTTTAGCCCAAACTTCTACCACACTATTTAAAACTCAACAGAAACATTTTCTAACCAATCACTGGCTTTGCTCTTGCAATAACCCTAGCTGATCACGTACCTCCTACCTTCTCCTGCATCCTTTGCACTGTCTCCCAACTCTATTTCTCCATTTTATTTTTCATCTCTACCTAAGAAATTGACTCTCTCAACTTCAAACTAAAATTTTCTAGTAACTCTATCTTTTGCTTTTAAACTACTTAATTATTTCTGTCTCACATTTTATATACCTGTACTGAAGAAATTTAATAGTCTCTGTTTTCACCTTTTGAACTTACTGAAAAGATAGCCTAAATGCCTGTTTTAGTTGCGTCTTAAATTCCCTATGTAATTATGAATGCCTGTTTTAGTTGAATCTCAAATTACCTATGTACTTTGACCAGTACTGTAGAAATTTGATAGTCTCTGTATTCACCTTTTTGAACTTACTGAAAGGAAAGCCTATATGCCTGTTTTACTTGTGTCTTAATTCCCTATGTAATTTTAAAATCCCTGTTTTAGTTGTGTCTTAAATTACCTATGTACTTTGAATGTATTTTTGTTATTATGCATTAGATAGTGGAGCTTTTTTCCTCGGGCCTCCACTGAAAATGGACATGTATCCAGTTGGACTAGCCCGGTTAACAAATGTAAAATAAAATAAAAATAAATAAAATTATAAATTATTTTTCTCATATTCTATATATGACAGCTTTTTAAAATGTCTTGTTTCCAGCTTTTGTGTTACATACACCAACTAATGTTTGGCACATTGATCTTTATTTTTTTTTTCTCCATTTGGACCCATGTCACATTTTACAAGATTTTATGTTTAAATTAAAACCTGCAAGGGGGTGGGGGAGAGCACACCCCCACAACCTATTAACTTAATCACACAGAACTATGTACATCTTCAGATAATGAGGTTTAACCCTCCTAATGGGAACAATTGTCCCAATTTAACAGCTGCACACTCAGGAATTATACAGCCTAACAGTGATTATTCATTCTAAGATGCATGTTTACAGCCTCTGCTCCTCCTTCCACTAATTGCAGTCTGTTCTTGTATCTTCATTTTCCTCCCAGATGTGAAAAACAGCCTGTATGCTTTCATAAAACATTAACATTTAGCCTTAAAAGTGCTGCGGCTTTTATTGCTTGTCCCTGTAGTCAGCTTGTGTCCATGGAAACACAAGTAGCAAATGTACATGAGCTCTTGAAAGTTGCACAAGATTTATTTGCCAAAGGAAAACTTTTCATTACATTCAGTGTCCTCTTTGTTTGTCCCCCCCCCCCACACACACACACACACAATTAGTTATTTGATTAAAGCAAGGGCCTTGATCCAGACATTCAGCTATGGAAAAGGAAGAGAACATATCAACTCCTACATAAATTATAGTATGACCTCTTTTACACCCCACCCCCCACACTTTAACTACTCAAGATTCCAGCATATTAATTTAAACAAGCTTTTGTCTAATCTTTTCTTTTTACATTGTAATGCCTATGTTTTTTAAAACTAAAAAAGGGGGGGGGGGCATGTTTACTTTAGTATCTTTATCCCATGCAATGTTAACTGAAATGTTTTACTGTATAACATGCAGTTTATATCATGAAATGTTTTACACACATGGTGTTAACAGCAACAGTTGCCTTACTTACAATTACTGTTCTTTTTTCCCTTGCTATCAGTGTCCTTCCTAATATTAATGACATGAAATGGGGTATATGCATTTCAGTCCTCACATGTTTAACAAAGTCAAGAAAAGTCCAGTCTTTCCACTTTTTCTTGTAAAGCCATATTTTACACGTGATTTTGATACTTTATATTCTCACATTTATTCACTAATTTCAGTGTTGCTAGTCTTCCTTTTCTTCATCTCCCAACCCTAGACTGTGCTGCAAATCCAAGATACTCCCAATTCTTCTAATCACCTCCTGTGCTTTTTTCCATCTTTAGCATATTCCTTTGCCAGTGAAACATTTTCCAATGTCCCAAAGTCTGAGTTTTGTTATGAGAAGAATGAGAAGCAAAGTTCCCTTCTATTTAATGACTCACTTCTTGTTTGACAATCTTATATATTTCCTCCTTAGTCTGTTCTGCATAAAAAAATGACTGATCCTCCAGTGATTTTTTTTTCTGAAGACAGCTGGGTATAGTAGCTTCAATCCCACACCTGTCTCTTAATATTCCCTAATTGCTGGGATAAATTTGCTTCTCTCCTGCTCGGTGAATAATCATTTTCTGCAAACATTCTACTTTCTCCAATTTTAATAGTTTGCCATTTTGCCACAGTTTTGTCAGGATCAACTCTATTTCATAGTATGATTGCATTTTTACTAATACACATCTTGGTTGTTTTCCTTTCGCCAGGTTTGGACATGCACATGATGTGCCTTTCAATTAATAAATCTTATTGTGGAATACCAATCCAGTTGCTTATTTGTGCTTTCATAAGATTAATACAGTCTGTTACTTCAGTTTCTCTGGTACAGCAGAAAATTTCAGGTTTTCCCTGTGTGCTTTGTCCTCTAACTCTGCCTTTTTTGGAACAACTCTTCTTGACCAGTCTTATACTCAGCCAGCCTTTTCTTCATTTCACCCTCTGATTTTTCCTTTTTTTTTTGTTTTAGTTTTGTTAGCTCATCTGAATAGTTGTTTAAAGCTTTGTCCCTTTTTCCCATCCCTTTGAGTCATTTAACCAGCTCTGAGTACAATTAATTTTTCCTATAGATCACTGAAAACCATGCCTTGTACCAACAAGGGCGCCGGAACCATGGGGTGAGGGGGACAGAGTGTCCCCCCACATTTACAGCTGTAAGACCTGTCTCTTGGGGAAAAATTAATCAATGCAGATTTGTCCTTAAGGATGTGGTTAGAGGAGGACCCATGCATGCATCACACACTAATGTAGAAAGCACGCGGAAGTTAATACTAGCTGTTATAAGTGTGTGTGATCACATTTGTGCCCAAGAGTTATGCTGGAGTTATGTTGACCCCTCCCCCCCCAAGTGCTGATCATTGCTGGCATGCTTCCTTACAGTAAGGAGAGTTTTGCTTTGCTGATACATGATGCAACAGTTTTATTGCTCTGGTTCCTGAGTGGTGTTTGTGTTCATGCTTCCTTATGTTTAGATACAGTTTTTAAGGAGAGTTGAGTGTGTGCCATCAGTTTTATTGCTCTGGTTCCCAAGTGGTGTGATTCAGTTTTTAAGGTGTGTGTGTGTGTGTGTGTATGCACCAGTTAGGTATACCTTAGTAGTTCGTGCTATTCAGGCTCAAAACTTGTACCTTAGGTACAAGAAACAAGAGCCTGAATTCTCTACACATACCACCACTTGTGATTCAGGGAGGAGTTAACTCTCAACTGTCCAGATTTTCACAGAATATTTGGCACATACTTTTGGTCTGTTCATCTTAAAATGTGTTTTTTCTGGAAAATCAGTGAAAACTGAATTCACTAAATAGTGATAGCCTGTTAAGTTTGTCTTCCTATCTTTCAGGAAAACACATGGTAACACAAAACACTTTATTTTAGCAACTTTCTAAGATTATGCAAGCAATATTTAAAATGTGTCCCTGGTTTTGGGCCTTTGCCCCCCCCCCCCCAAATAAATTTTGGATTTTTCCAGATATCTTGTGCTGTGAAGTTGAGAAGATTTAGTGAGTGTCAACTGGATTTTACAAGGAGCTGAGAGATTCAGGGGAAGAGAAATTTAGTCCTGCTTATGCTAAGTTGTTTGCATTGTTAGTAGCACAACAGGTAGTATACTTGCATTTGATACAGAAGGCTGTGGGTTCTACTCCCACAGAATGCAGATGGATCGCTGATCCTGTACTGTGTTCTACTTTAAAGGGAGTAGATGCTGCAGTCCAGTGTCTGTCCTCCTTTGGAGGAGTTGCCTAGTAACTATTAACCTGTTATCAGTTTGCCATCCATTCCTTATTGTAATATTATTAGCATACCATTTTTAATGCAACATAGGCAATTTATTCTTCAAGGGCAATAGGTGCTTTATTTGTAGATGAAACAATGAAGTATAAAGTTGTTTGCTAACATTAGTTACAGATCCCTTTATTGTGGAATTATTTATATGACTTCTGAAGAGATTTTGCATATTTACTGACAATGGTGGTTTGTAATGACAGAAGTTTGAGTGGCCTTTTATGGTTGAAATTTTCTGAAATGGGTAGTTTTGTCATTATTGGTTCATACATTTTGTTTTATTACTTACTAGAAGACTATTCAAAACTGCAAATTTAAAACACATTCTAACAAGTGGTGCTGTATTATACAAGAAATATAATTTAATACAACCAGGAAGGTGAATTAAAGAACACATACATGTATGCATGTCCTAAAACTGTGTAAGGAGCCTATGGTTTGAAAACAGCCCAGAGGTAAGCTTAGTACTCCACTGACCAGATGCAAAATCATTGTGGGTTTTCATACCATTTCAATGGCAGAGAAGTTTACTATTCATGCTGTGTTTTCATTGTGAGACAGTATTTTGTTTAGCAAATGGCTCAGTGTTTGTCTGAAACTCAAGGGTCTATTATTAAAGTTTTGCAATCTTCATAAATTTTCCAGAAAATAACACATAAGGAACAGACCAAAAATATGACACAAAATCAGGGACAGTGAAACATCCTGTGATCTCTCAACCGCTTAGGGCAGGAATTGGGAGAAAGTGTGAAAGGCTCAAAATCATTGGCAAATTTTAAGCTTTACTCTCTTCACCAAAGCAATGGATGAAGGTAAAAAAAGTAAAAGGAAATAAAGCGCTTTGGCTAAGTTTGAGATGACTGCAAGCTAGGAGTAGTTATTGAATCCCCAAATGACTTAACTATCATGCAGGAAGGGTTGTCCCAAACAATAACTGGTGCCAGAATCATGAATTGAGACTAAACTCCAAAAAATACAGTATCATATCCTTTGAGAACTCATCTACTCCAGGGAACTCCAAATCGACATTGCCCCCTGAGAACTGACCCAGTTTGGAATTTTGGTACTTGTATGTACAGTGACCTAACTTTTGACCAACATGTGCCCAGAGTCATAAAGTCTTTCTGTATTGCACATCTTATAAACCAATTGATTGTGACTAGATCTAGCGATGTTATTGCCCCCCTTTACAAAACCCTCATAAGGTCAATCATTTTGTATCATGCCCGCTGTGGCATGCATCTGTCCAGACCCATGCAACAATTGGAATACCCACAGAGATACCTTACTAAAAGGCTACAAGTCATAAATAGGTCTTGCATGGACCATCTCAAAGATTTATCACTGTACTCATTATCCTACAGAGTTCTTAGAGGTGATGTGTCTGGCATACAAGGCATCCTCTGACTTAGTACAGATGGACCTACTGAACATCAGCAAGTTAAATGACACCAGAAATACTCAGTCCAGGTATTTAAACTGACTGTTGTGGAGAGATGGATATTTATCACAGAGGCCACCACTGTTCCAGAATAAACTATCCATTCAAGTAAAACAAAGCTCATCCCTGTCCATATTCAAATGCAACTTGGATCTAAGGATGGGTAATAGAAAATGTACTCCAGGATTTGCACCTCATGCCCCCTCAAATTATCTATGGTATGATCACAGTTATTCTCACTAGGGCTAATATGCAATTATTAGACATGGGATAGGTGAAACCAATCAGGAGATGTTAATTCAAGCACCAAAAGGGAAATTGGCTACGCTTAAAATGTCCTCCAAGTGAACCTATGTTGTGGTAGTAAATAGTTTTACAAAATTGCTCTTTTTAGATCACTAAGTGCCCCTCTCACCCTCCTCCCCCAGCCTTTAACAGCTTCCGGCACCTGAAGCCTGAACTGGTTTTTGTTGAACAGCTGCAGGATTCTTCCCAGTCAGTGTTGTCTCTTCAGGTTTTCTAGTTGATTTTCTTTTGGGCTCTCCAAGTTTCTTTTTTTGCTGGCATCCATGCAGTGTACTTATAGCCAGTAACTGAATTTACTAAAACTTGCAGAGTTTCTGGCCCTTATGTCTTATTTTATTTTTTCACACTGGTAGAGCTGAAATCAAGGTGTTGGTCAGTGTTCAGCCATCTCAAAGGTTTGAAATGTACCCTCTTTTGTTACTTTTTACCTTTTAGGTGCCCCTGATGCGTTCTCATTATTGCATATCAGGTTCCAGTCACTACCTAGAAGTAATATTCCCTGCTGAAGGCAGATTATCTATCCAAAAATGTTCTTAATCTACACAATATCAGTTTTTGGTGGAATGTAAATGGATGTCAATGTAATCCTCTTCCATTGCTAATAGTCCCTTACTACAAGAAATTTGCGGTTAATCTTTTTTTCCCCTCTTCTGTCACTGTTGGAGCTCATCTGGCAATTAATTTTATTACACCCACTTTCCTTTGAACCCGATATTCTTTGGCACATCCATCCTGAAATCTTTTTTGCTAAATTCACATGCTCGTTTCATTTCCAATGTGTCTTCTGATGGATTAATTTGCGCTCTGCATTTCTTAATATAATTAAATTCCATTTTTTTCTGCATCTCCAAAGTAGTATGGATCGAGTAGCCATTATATTAAAAAGTTATTCCCTCTTATTGTACATGACAGTTTTTTTAATGTGCGTTTCCAACTTTTGTGTTCATGCAGACACATTAGGTAGGCCGACCTTTTATACAGATCTCCATTTGAACCTTTGTCACATTTTAAAGACTTTCTGACTTAATGAAAACTCTCAAAAAAACTAAATATATTTTAAGAACAACTCCATCCCCTATTAACGTGGAGCAAACATACAAAGCTATGTATATTTTCAAGAAATAAAGTTTAACCTAAAATGAAGGTTACCTGTGCTAAAAGCACATAATACAGCCTGTGTTCCCACTTAAAACTGATTGCTGTTTGTTCTTTTGTAAGTTCTGTTTCCTTCCCTGATGTGAGAAACAGCGTGTATGATTTCAGGGAACATCAACTTTTAGCCCTAAGAAAAACTGCCATGGCTACCTTTAAATAAAGCTAAATTGTGCATTGTTCTGCTAAATACATTCATGTGTTAAGGCTGTGGCAAAGCATGCCATCTATTTACTTTCTAAAATTTCAGACTTATTTTTTACTAAACGGTTTGCCATTGTATCTTAAACTTTTGCATTACCCTCCGCAAAGAAATTCAGAATTCTCAAGATTAATTGCTTGCACTTGCAGGCCATTCAACTCCATGTAAAAATAGGAATGAGAAAAAAAGCAAGCACCAACTTTGCATATGTATGAAGGAATTTTGTTTTCACTCAGAACACAATTTACAAAATTCCTTTGGTCAACTGTCATACAGACTTCAGCCCTCATTTAAAGCATTTGCTAATGGGAAAAAAGCTAATATCTTTGCATATGTAAAATAAAACAGCATTTGTTATGCCTCTCATCTTATTCTTTTTCAAACTTATTTGCTTATAAAAAGCATTTATAGCTTAAGCCAAGGGTATTACTCTAGACAGTCAACCTTGTACAAACAAGGGGAATGATTATTTTAAATGTGTTTATAATTAGTACACTTGTATGCTCACTCCCACCTCAGCAGCTCAAGATCACAACATTAACTTAAACTAGCTTCTGCTCAGTTTTTCTTCTTTACACACTATATTTTTCTTACAACTGTAAAAAGTACTGGTTTAACATATGTAACTTGTACAACAGTCACTGAAAAGACCCCCAACATTTAAAATATTCCTGACTGCACCATGTATAAAACTAATTTACAATATAATATACAGTTTATGTATCTCAACAGTTTTGTACAAATACTAAAAACACTTGTTTAACTTTGAGTTGCTACTTTTTCTTCCTTTGGTGTCTTCCTAGACATTAATGATGTAAAGTGGGGTATATGCTTTACAATTCACCTGAAACCAGTCTTTATCAGCCACTTTTTCTTGTAAAGCCATATCTCATAAATGCAATTAAAGTTTTAGTGAATAAATGGGAGACTATAATTTCACTGTTGCTGGTCGTCTTCCTGATCATCTTAATCTCCCAACATCAGACTCTGGTTCAAGTCCAAGGTACTCCTGATTTTTTTTTAGTCAACCTCTGTGTTTATCTGTCTGCCAAACATTTCCCTTTGGAATAATGGAAAATGATTCATTGGAAATGTCTGTGAGCTTTGTCAGGAGAATGAAAAGCAGAACACACTTCTGCTTGCTGGGCTCACCCTCTCTTAGGTAAATTTACATATTTCTTAACCTGTTCTGCATCCAAAAATGTCCTTGATCCTCCTGGAAAAAATACACTGATAGCTGGCCAAAGCAACTTGAATCCCACTCCTGTTCCCTGAATACTGGGACAAATTTGCTTCTCTTATGCTTGGTGTACAGTGAATAATCATTTTCCACAAACATTATGCTGTCTGAGTTTTATACTTTTTCTGCCACAGTTTTGTCAGGATCAAGTTTCTGCAGATATGAACTTTACTAATATAGGTCTTTGCTGCTGTCCCATGAACAGGTTTGGATCACACACTCTATGTGCCCTTTCAGCTAGCAAATCTTACTGTGGAACACCAGTTTGGTGGCTTATTTGTGCTTTCATAAAATTAATATAGCTTGTTTCTTCCCATTTCTGTAGTACAGAAAATCTCTAGTTTTCTCTGCATACTCTATCTTCTAACACAAATTTTTTTTGAAACCACTCTTTTTGAGAATCCTCATACTTGGCCTGCTTTTTCTGTTATTCTGAATAGGTATTTAAAGCTTCTTCTATGTTTATCCATCCTTTTATTATTTGAGTTGATATATTTTTTCAATGTTTTATTTCTTTTAATTGCATCTGAGTACATTTTATTAATTTTTCATCTAAATTGCTGGAAGCTATCTCTTGTGCCAAAGCTGAAGTTCAAACTAATTTTTGGTGAACAGCTACAAGATTCCTCCCTGCCAGTGTTTTCTTTTCACCTTTTCTAGTTGATTTTCTCTTTTCTGGCATTGAGGCAGTGTACTTAGTAGCCAGTGTCTACGTTTTGCCCAAAATTATAATTTCACTTTCTCCATTTTCTCAATTTTTTTCTCTGACTGGGAGAGCTGAAATTAAGATTCTGATCAGCATGCAGCAATCCTGCAAATCCTCATAATTTCTAAGGTGTAAGATTAATGTCTTAATTCCCCTTATCATAGGCAGTATGTCCATTGAGATTTCTTCCTTAGGCTAAAAGTGGCAACTGCAGGCAGTTATCTGTCAACTAACCTTCCCATGTTCTTCGCTGTTAAAAGTAATCATGGCGATTAAATACTTTATTGCATCAGCATGCGTAGGAAATGTAGATTTTATTTCATTCCAAATTGTCCAGTTGAACCCTCTCTCTGGTTTTCATAGTGTATAAAAATACTGCTGTCAGAACCATGTCAAGCCTTTACCAGAATTTACAAATGCTCATTTCACTGGAATAGTGGCCATTTTGCTAGCTTGCATTAAAAATGATTCCATAAATATGCAGCAGAGTGGCATAAAGGGGTAGTTCTGTGCTGCATCATTTGATTCCTTCTACCCTGATATGCCCACTGTGTGACTTTGAGCAAGTCACTTAACCAGGTATTGCACCCAGTCACCCCTGAAAAGGGACTGTATTGTCCAGTGAGCCTTCTTGATTAACAAATTTGTATTGTTACAGCTATGACAATGCAGGTTACCTGATGTGAATAATGGCTTCGATATTTGTAGGAAATGGATTAAGAAAGATGGGGGCATCCACTGTTGTCTTGCCTACCCTGGAGAGAGGGAAGTGCCTCTGACTTGCCACTTGGGTGATGCATAGTGGGAGCAGATGCTGGTATGTGCAAGACAAACATACTGGACCATCAGCATGCTGATGGACACTCCTCATGGTGTTAGCATATAGCTGAGCTCAGACTGCTGCTAAGGAGGGATTGTGTTCCACTAGGAGAAGGTGGATTGCCCTGCATGGCCAGCAATCTGCCCTGCTCCCTACCCACCTGTCTTGCCACAGTGGAAATGAATGGGTTATAGTACTCTGTCCTAGTTTGGAAATACATGGTTCTGTCCTGCAGAATGAGTGGGATGATTGGGTGCAGTACGGGCATTATCAGGCAAGGCCTGTGGGGATGCAAAAAAAATTGCATGGATGATATTGGTGTAGCTACCACATGGGCATCACTGAGTACTTCTAAAAGGCAGTACAAACTGGATTTGATCTTCAAGTCTAGGCTGTCCTTTGGGACACCAGTACTTAAGATTTACTTTCCTGAGAACCTCTGAATGGATCATGCTTCACATTCTGTCCTGTTTTTAATGGAGATGAGGAACCCAACACCAGATATATGAAAGATGTATACTTAATGCAGTGACATGATGATAGCCAGGCCTTAGCAGTTTCATCTTCATTACCATTTACAAACTTTTTCCCATCTCTGGCCTTCATTATTAGGATGAGGGTGAAATGTTCTTTGTTGACCAAGGCTTTACATGGGCAGTCAGAGATCTGGAGATGGGTCTCTTAAGCACTATAGGCAGAGGGGTAGAACAAAGGCAGCTTGGGATAGCTTTAGATGCAGGGCTAATTCTTGCCAGCCTTAGTCCTGTTGGGGATTAAGCTGCCAGTGCAGCTCTGTCATTTACTATATGTAGATTTTCTTTTTTCCCTTTGATGATAGTTTGTTTCTGTTTTCCTTTGACAATGATGCAGTTTATTACGCTTCCTTTGTGAGAAGGACCTTTTACAGCTAGGAGTGCAAAGGCCTAATGCGTACAAGGCCCTCCATTTTGTAGCTTGAGGATTGAAGATTATGAAGCTCACTGCTCTGAGGTCATTCTTCTGCATCAGAGAGTCCATGTTTGATACATGAGGCAAGAGGTTTGTACCACTTTGAGTTCAACTTTTAGATGCACTAGAAATTTCCACATTTATTAGACAAGGGGTTGCCATTTTCCACCGTAAAGATTAATTGTGTTTATTTCTCACTTCTCTTCTGTGAAATCCAGTATTAATCTATTTAGCCGCCATAGAGCAATTTCAGAAGGGAGTAAGCTGACCATAATCATCCCAAGAAGATGCCTTTCCTAACTGTAACTTTTTTGTTTGTTGTGGAAAGATTGATGAAGCTTCTATCTTATTTTCTTAACATTTTTTAAACCATCAACCATGTCTGCTTATGTCAGTGGTTTCTTCTAGGAAGGTGAGTTGATGGCCTTTGTGTGTATTCAACCTTAATTCATACCCAGCAGAAACAGAAACATTAGATTGAAATCCTTCCTTTGTCTCCAATAATAACAATACAGCATCTCTAAAGCATATGGGATGGAGTAGTGATTGTGCCACAGGTGACCAGGTTTGGTTAGCATCCTGAAAACTGGAGAATACTGATCAGGAGGGTGAATAGTGAGCGGCCAAGGTCAGCATACCCATACTTGGGGAAGGAATCTGCTTCAGTTCTGCCTTATGAGAGCACCACCTGGGGTAAGACACAGTACTGTTCTCTATTGTACAATGACTCTTGATCTTGGTCAGAGGTTACATCCTATCCAGTCAAACATTGCAGGCATTCAATAGTTTGCACTCACAGCAGCTCAGTATAACCAAGCATTTTTGCTACTCCTGCCAGTCAGTGGAGGGATGGCATTTAGAGAGACAAATAATCTTATGAAGAGAGCTGTTATCTCTGGCTTTTGTTTTTCTTGTGTTTCCCATGGCTGAAGTGTAAAGCAATGAGCCAAATGGTGAGGTATGGCTTGATAGTCATGGGTTGGGGTCAGAAATAATGCAAACTCTTTTTGTATCTCACAAGTTGAGGGCACCAGGTAGCAAACAATTTATAACTTATAGAAATAGCTAAATGGCCATTTATATGAATCTGTGTTCAGATTCCATTTGCTTGTTGAGGTTGATTCCACAAGGTCTTTCTTGCCTCTAGTTTTATTTGTGTTGTCCTTTTGGCTGCATTCTGTGAATCAGCCTTATGGTGGATACCTTTGCTAAGCAGTATATTTGATTGATGGCTAGGACTAGATTTGCTGTAGCTGTCATTTAAGATATGTTAGCTGAGGAAAATGGCTATGAAATGTACATTTATGCAAGGCATAGGAACAAATCATTCATGAGCTGCTGGTAGGAGTTTCATTTCAACAGCACTTAACCTGACTCAAAAATGTTCCCAGACTCCCATAGCCTTTCCCCTTAACACTTAATTCTTGTTATCTAAGGACACTTGTCTGGATATTGTCAGCTGTTGCTTACAGAATGGACAAAGGCTATTGCTGTTTACTTCTGTTTAACGTTCTTTATTTGTTTTTATATTTTGTCATATTTCTTCAATTTATTCTTTGTTATTCCAGCTATTCATAGACTAGATCCGTCCAGTTTTCCTATCAATGTGTGCCTTTAGTCAAGCAGGCTTCACCTGCCTTTTTTTGTTGGCCTTGTTGATAGAATTTTGTAGCATTACTATCTTCTTTTTTCCTAGTTACCGTTTTTTGCTGAATTTTGCTTTGTTTTACAAGTCTGTTTTTTGTACCTCATTAAAATTGTAGAGAAAAAAGTTCTCCTTAAATAAAATGAAAAATGTGGTGCAAAAATTCCCTCCAGGATAAGCACTGCAGTTATTTAGAATGTTTTGGGGAGGCTCGTTTTGTGGAAGATTTAATAGCATTTGTGTATTCTTCAAATACTCCACTCTTAAACAAAAAAAAAATTAGAATTGGCAAAGCTTAAGGCAACCTCCCAATAGATTCAAGGTAATAGTCTTCCACTGCTTAACTTGTTCTCACCCCACCTGACAGGAAGTTGTAGGTTGAGGAACACAGCACCTAAAACTATCCTTCTGTAATTAAGGAACTTTGTTTTTTCTGAACAGAAAGTTTCAGATGATCTTGTATCACCCACTCCTGTCAGGCATATTCATGGAATAGCGCCCCATCTTTTAGAGGCATTTCTGTTTGATAACTTATGAATTAAAGCTGTGGGCCATCAGGTCCTTTTTACCCAGTATCCATTGGTCTCTGTAGATCAGTCTGTCATACTGGGTTATACAATGTGCTATGCATTCTTTACCATGTAGATGTAGTCCCAGTTATCTTACTCTGTTAATGTCAGCAGCTTGAGAGCATCTTTTTTTTCTGACTATGGTCTAAACTCTTCCTCTCTGGGGTTATTTTGTGCTTTTGTCCCTGACTGGCAATTGGTCAACCCATTGTCGCTAATATCACTGTCCCCTTTGAGGTTAAGGGCATCAGCCTTGCTTGCCCATTTATTGAGTTTTTCAAGAACTTTACCCTTGGCCCCCTCATGGTTGGTCAGAGTGTTGATGTCTTGGACTGGTCTCTGAGTTGACCCTGGTTCCTTTGGTTTTGGAACTGAGTAGCCCATCTCAAAAGTTGGTTTCAGTAGCTTGACATTGATACTTGCCTTGACCTAGGCATTGGTGGCTTGTGCTGTCCTTTCTGTCTTGATGAGGGGCTGATAAAGGCTACATTCTTGGAGTCACTGTTGGCTTGTGCCAATCCTTTGTGCTCAATGGCTCCTTTCTTTGGTTCATGGCTGTAGACAGTTTCAATGCTTAAGATGCAGACTTCTCTTCATGAGCTTCTTTTATGGGGATATAGCATATGACTGACTCAGTACGATTTTCTGCTGTGTTGGCTGGGTCACTTCTACCCCATACAAGGATACCTGGGATTCTCAGCAGGATTTCTGTCATATCTGTCCTCAGTCTTTCTCCACTTTGGATTCTTCCCTTCAAGGCAGTAATGCAAGGCTTCATGTAAGAGGTAGCACATCATCTCTGCAATGAGTTCCACACCAGATGTAGATGTTGACCAGGATACTGATTCTCCCCCTTACTTGCCTGATAAATGCTGTCTCCCAGTAATTGGGGTTATCAGAACTGAATCTGTGTTGGCCCAAAGACACTTGAGTGAGAGCTCATCCTGACTGAAGCCTTCTGGACCCCTGGATCACCTTTTTTGGTGTTCCCCCTAGCTATTCTGGTTTAGTTGGTGACGGTGAATGCATGGGATAATCTGGATGTGGTGTCACCTATACCAAAATAGCCCAATGTCCGTTGTCCACTAAAAGATCCCATGAAGGCTGGTGGCTGAACCCAATTGCAGATGGTCATTGTTTCAGCTGCACTTAAGACTCCAGAACCTCAGTCCAAAGTTGCTCACCTGCCTAAGTAAGGAATCACTGGCATTGGAACAGGTTAGGGAAATGCATGCTTTTGTCCTGTATTGTCTTCTTGAGGGCTCTAAATGACTTATTGCATATGTTATGATTCCAGAGGGAACTGCTAGATTTGTCCACCTGTACTTTGGAGGAGTTGCCCGATTTAGTGATCATTACCAAGCTACAACCCTTCAACTTCCAGTGCTGTACGTAAAAATATGATTTGATTAGATAATGTGATAGCAAGTTCTAAAGCAGCAGTCTCAGACATTCTGTCAGATGCCATGCCTGGCTCGGTTAAGTTTGCTGAGAACTCTAAGGCTGAATATGGTTGTCTTATTTGACAGAGCCTTGCCATTTAAACCATCTGTAAAGGCCAATCTTGAAAAGGGAGAGTGAGGAAAATACTCTTAAATATTTGAGATGAAGGCTACACAAGACTCCTTTTCTAGAGTGGAATGTGCAGCAATTTTGCTTACCCTATATGCAGCAGGTCAACTTGAGGTTCTGGAAATAAAAGCACTGTGCTCTCAGAACAGTTGGTCTTATCACAATAACCAGAGATCACATGACCCTCCCTCTGTGGGGCAACTTTTGAATCTGAGACCTTGCCCAACTGCTCCCTTCTAGAGGCATATCTCCCTCTAACTTTTAATGTGAGAGGTGATACATGTGGCAGATGTATAAGGGGGCAAAATATGAGATAACTTTGACCTTGCAACCCTTCATCTGTCTCCAAACTATAGTCTTTTTTTCCTTCCATGATGTGCCGTACTATTGGAGAACTGCAGCAAGACTAGAGACTCTGTTTGCTACAAGAAACAGTCATGCAACAGGTCCCACGCAATCAGAAATGGCAGTGCTTTTACCAAAGGTTCTTTTTAATACCAAAAAAAAGTAGTGGACCTCAGGCTAATACTTCACTGGTATGGCCAAAACCAGTACATTGTAAAGCAGCCCTTTCAGATGGTCACTGGGCAGTCCATCCTTTTCATCTGTCTGGAGTGTGCTAGATGTGCTCTTTGAACGTTCTGCCTACCTGCACATTGATATTGCCATGGAGTCCAGGAGGTATCGTTGTTGCCAAATAAGAACCAGTTATTTTCACTTCAGGACTCTGCCATTTAGTCTTGACATTGCCTTCAGGGTGATTACCTAGTGCATGTCCATAGTCACAGCAGCTCTCTGCCTACCTTGGATTGCTGGGACTCCTAGAATTCATTGTTTTTTTCATGGTGCTCTATGCCCCATACTTCACAAGGGTCCTGAAGTGGACTCAAAATATAGTTGTATCCACTTGTAGTTTTTCTAGATGATCCAGTTAGGATATCCAGAAAAGGGACTGATTTTGGTGGGCTTTCCAACCAGTATTCTCTGAACAGATTCTTCCAGATCCTGACCTCCAGGGCAACAATGACCACAGAAGTATCTGCTGTTTAGTTGTGGCATTATTTGAATCAGATGGGTCAAGGCACATGGCTGACCCACAAAGCCAATCTACTCATCATTATTATGGCAAATAAGGGCCACCCTTTATACTGTGTAGGATTTCTAGTACTCCCTGTATTACAGTACAGTTGCTAACTCTCTTGAAGCATGTAGGTGATCTCGTACATGAAGTATGGTTGACATGTATCCCCTTTGTCAGAAGGCCATGCGACTTTAGGAATGGGGGTTTTCTGCCATTTTCCTTATTACTCATATCCTGTCTGAAGGGAACCTTCTTGCTGGTAGCAACTCTGAAGTGTTTAAAATAAGTGAAACACTGAAGGAAAATGATATATATCTGGAAGAAATAGCTACTCATCAACTGATAAAATGGCAAAAATTAGAGGTTAAAAAAAAGAACAGGCTGAGCATAAAGTTTCTGAAGAACTTTATGGGGAAAAAAAAACAGATTACCCAGAGAAAACCTGAGATTATTGAATCTACCAGAGAAGCTAGGAAGAACAACTTCTTTTGGCTGCTCCAGTCAGGGGTCGCCACAGTAGATCAACTGTTTCCATTTCTTCCTGTCCTCTGCATCTTGCTCTGTCACACCAAACACCTGCATGTCCTCTCTCACCACATCCATAAACCTTATTTTAGGCCTTCCTCTTTTCCTGTTACCTGGCAGCTTCATCCTTAGCATCTTTTTTCCCAATATACTCTGCATCCCTCCTCAGCACATGTCCAAACCAACATAATCTTACCCCTCTGGCTTTGGCTTTGTCTCCAAAGCTTCCAACCTGGGCTGACCCTCTAACATACTTATTCCTAATTCTGTCCATCCTCGTCACACCCAGTGCAAATCTTAACATCTTCAACTCTGCCACATCAAGCTCTGACTCCTGCCTTTTTGTCAATGCCACTGTCTCCAACCCATGTAACATAGCTGGTCTCACTACCCTCTTGTAGACCTTCCCTTTCACTCTTATTCGTCTGTCACAAATCACTCCTGACACACTTCACCCACTCCATCCTGCCTGTACTCTCTTCTTCACCTCTCTTCCACACTCACCATTACTCTGAACTGTTGATCCCAAGTATTTAAACTCATCCATCTTCGCCACCTCTACTCCCTGCATCCTCACCATTCCTCTATACTCCCTCTCATTCACATATATATATTCTGTCTTAGTCCTGCTGACCTTCATTCTTCTTCTCTCTAGAGCACAGCTCCACCTCTCCAGGGTCTCCTCCACCTGTTCCCTACTCTCACTACAGATCACAATGTCATCTGAAAACATCATAGTCCACGGGACTCCTGTGTGATCTCATCTGTCAACCTGTCCATCACCAGAGAAGCTAGGAAGAACAAACTCAATTATTTTTTTGAAAGTACAAATATGCAACTGGACTAGTGTTCCACAGTAGCATTTGAAAATTGAAAGGGTACATTGTATGTTCCAAATTTGGCCATGAGAAAGCAGACAAGACTTATATTAGTAAAGATGCAATTATACCAACAGAATTGAGTTGCTCCTGACAGAACTGTGCATGAAAGGAAAAGTATTAAACTTTGGGGACACCATATTTTTTTCTGGAAAATGAAGAGAGGCAAGTTCATCCCAGAAATCCCTTTTGAGAGGCATGTGTGAAATTCAACCTGCTGTATCTAGCTTTCTTCAAAATATTTTTTTTGGATGATGCAAAATAGGCTGAGTAGGAAATAAACATTTAGCTGACAGAGTGAGCCAGCAAGTAGAAGGGGACTCTGCATCTCAGTCTTCTGCCACTAATAAATCTCACAGAGAAATTTTAGCACTGAAACATTTTCCTTAGTTCCAAAGGATAGTGAGTGATAGAAAAAAGAAAAATAGAGAAACTGACTAAAACACTCAGGAGAATCTTGGACCAGAAGCTGCTGCTGAGAGATGGAGAGGTTCCAGAAGAAGACCAGCAACGGTGTGAAATTAGTGAATAATTGGGAAACTGTAATACATCAATCCTATTAGACATAGGGGTTAATCTGGTGGGTGAACTATAATGCATATACCCTACATTGTTTTTAATGCTCCGAAGAGTAGTGATGGGACTGAAGAAGTTGCTGTAAGTAACACCATTTTTGCTAATATTTTATAACAATTTCTTGTTGTAAATTGCATGTTGTCAATCAGTTTTTCATAGTGCGCAGTCAAGGGTATTTTAATGTGAGGTGAGGGAAGTCTTATCAGTCATTTTATTTTACATTTTAAAGATGCTAATGCAAGAAAAAACTTTGTTTTTCTGGTATCCAGACTTTATACTCTAACAAAGTAAGAAAGGCTGGGCACAAGCAAGTTAAAGTTAATGTAATGTTGTGATCTTGGGCGGCTGGAGTGGGAGATGTAAAAGTTTATTGATCACATCATATGCAGAATTAAGATGATAATTTCCCCTTCTTTATAGATGTGGATATCTAGACTGTGACTCGAGCTGCTGACAAATGTGTAAGTAAATAAGCTTGAAAAAATAAGATAAGTAAATAGTTATTTTAGTTTATTATTGTTTTAAATATATTTGTTTTATAATATTTCTATTACCATATATTAATGGTTTGATTAATGCTTTGCTAAAATTTTCAGTAAAAATTGAGAGAGAAAAAAGATAAAATGATGGTTATAGAAAATGGTAGTTCTGTTATATTTACCGAGTCATTAACTGTTTTTGTTCCTTAGTAAATCCTCTCAGTGGGAGACAAAGTCTACAAATGCAAGTAGTTAACAATGAAAATTTGGTTAACAAAGCTGTTTTTTTTCAATACTAACTGCTTTTACTTGGAGACAAGAAGTCTGTGGGTGCAAGCAATTAGGACTGGTTGGAACACTGGCTGAATATGTGGGCTGAATGATATGTATAAAGTACAATGTAATTAACAATTAAATTTACATTGAAAAGCAGTTCAGTGAAAAAAAAATGTTTGAAACTATGGGAAGTGAATAAGTTATGCAAGTAGTTACCTCCTCACCAACCTTAGTACTTCAGTGTATTTAACATAATAGTGCACAGCTTTGTTTATTTATAAAGGTAGCAAGTGCAGTTTTTGTAGGTTAATGTTTATTGAAAGCACGCAAGTTATTTTTCACAAATGGGAAAGGAATACAAATAAAAGAACTGATAGCAATACATGTAAGTGTGAATATAGGCTGTGATGTATGCTTTAGTATGAGTAACCTTAATGTTTAGAATAGGTAATGCCTGTAGGTGCAGACCTCTAGGGCAACTAATCCTGTCTGGAGGTATAAACTTCATTTGTTTGAAAATGTCCATAGTTTCATAAGTCAATCAGATAGAGGCTCTGCAAATCTATTTAGTATTTTTCAGTGTTTTCATTAAAGCAAAAAGTTTTAAAAACTGATGTAGGTATGAATGGAGAAGAGAAGAAGAAACTGCATAAGAGATCAGCCTGCCAAGCTGTGTGTGTGCAAGCTAAAAGTTGGATATACACATTCAAATTAACTGCCATGTATAACAGGGGAATAATGGCTACTCTATCCATATTCCCTTGGGATGTAAATGGCCTTACAGGCACTGAAAAAAGCAAAGTGCATTAAGAAATGTGTGGTACAAATAATGTTGCAGGAGACTCATTTTTGTTAGAAATGAACATGTGAATTTGACAAATTTCCGGGTGACATTCAGACTATCAGGGACACAGGAAGAGGTAGTAATACTGATTGCTGTAGGGGCACTAATAGTGATAGAAATGGAAAAAAGACTGGTAGATTTGTGGTAGTAATGGGATATTGGCATGGAAGGAGGATTACACTGGCATGTATTTATGTCACCTGACCTTATTAGAATTTTGAGAGAAATTATCAGTGTTCAGCAGGGAATGTTGGCGGGTAGGGACTGGAACTTGATTTGCAATAGTGAGGATGTATCAGATGACCTAGAAGGGAAGAATATAGTAAAAGAGGGTACTTTTCTAAAGAACTATGAGCATATTTGACATGGAAGATGTGAATCCAGTGGTGGGAGCTAAGCTAGAACTTGCATGTTATTCCCTAAGGTATAATAACTGGAGCCAATAATCTTTGCTTCCAGATTCACCAGGTCGTGGACATTGGTAATGTGAAGAATGTATATTGGGATCAAGAAAGCAATCAGTTCATCACAAAGGAAAATCACCCCATTAAAGTCGGCCACAGGCAAGGTCTTGAAGGACAAAACCAAGCAGATGGAATGCTGGGTGGAACACTACATGCAGCTGTATGCCAGAGAGACCATAGTTGTAGAGAGTGCCCTGTATGCCATTGATATATTACCTTCATTGATCTAGCCAAGACATTTGACTTTGTCAGTAGGAAAGGTCTGTTTGCATTCTGGCAAAGATCGGGTGTCCTCCAAAACTAAACCTTAAATACATGAAGGGGACCATTATGTATGACGGAACCACATCCGAACTTTTCAAGATTCTCAGTGGAGTAAATCAGGGATGTGTACTGGCTCCAACATTGTTTGGTATCTTCTTTTCAGTTCTGTTGAAATTTGCTATTGGAACTGCTGTAGAGGGCATCTTTTTCTGAACAAGAGTGAACGGCAACCTTTTCAAACTGTCTGCTTAGAATGAAGACCAAGGAAGTGTCTTAGGAGTTCCTGTTTGCTGATGACAGCTGTTGTAGCTCACTCTCAGTAAGAACTTCAGTCACTCATGACTTGCTTTGTAGATTCATGTATGGAATTTGTCCTTGCAGTCAGTTTAATGAAGACCCAGGGGATGGGCCAAAATGTGGGCAATGAGCCATCAATCAAGGTGAACAGCTATGAGCTGAAGGTTGTCCATGAGTTTGTGTACCTAGGCTCTGCAATCACTGACAACTTGTTGCTTGATAGCGAGATCAAAAATGCATTGCAAAAGATGCCATATTTTCCACGCTGACAGAGTATGGGCTCACTGTGCACACCAAGATGCAGTTTACACAGCCTGTGATTTGAGCACATTACTGGATGCCAGTGAAACATGGACTCTGTGCTCAAAACAGGAGCAGCACCACAGTGTATTCCCTTCTTGTATCTCATGGCAGGACAAGATCCCCAACAGCACAATGCTTGACAGGATGGGCACCACCTCCATGTTCACCCTCCTGAAACAAAGGTGTATGTGTTGGTTGGGTCCTGTCTCGTGCATAATGTATGGATGAATACAGAAAGACCTCATATTTGGAGAGCTTGGAGTCTGGAAAGAGGACGAAAGGGTGACCACATTGAACTACAAGGACATTTGCAAGAGTGACCATAGAGCTGTCTCTATCAGCATGAGCAGCTGGTATTCTCTTCCCTCAGATGAGGTTGCTTAGAAATGGGAGGTGAAGGAAATTCTCACTATGTCTGAAGCCACCTAGGCAAGGAGAGCAGTGGATAAGAGAGCCCTCAAGAAGATCCATGCTCCTGATACCAGACTGAAATCTTGCCCACTGCTGACCAAAGTGTGGAAGGGACTGCCACTCCCAGATTGGATTGCACAGCCACAGAAGATGCTGCTTGAATCAGTCCAATAGAAGTGCAAGCACATGATCCTTTGAAATCAAAAGATACCTACTACAGTAACTGGGCTAGACTAGATATAAATTATATTTTATAGGAGCATGTGTATTTAATTGAACATTATGATACATCCAATAACTGTTTCAGACCATGCACTAATAAAAACTAAGATAAAGCTGTAAGGTTGTTGTTGTTCTGTCTTTCGGCTTTTCCCGGTTAGGGGTCGCCACAGCAGAACTCTGGTCTGCTAATGATTGGCAGTAGATTTTTACGTGCCGAGTTGCCAGCTCAGAAGCACAGCCTTCAGCGAAGGTACGCCCATTCACGCATGTCTCCACACAAGACGCTGTAGCTGAGAATCGAACAGGATAACATCTTACTGTGAGGCAACAACACTACCGCAGCACCACCACCGCAGCTGTAAGGTAATGAAGTAAAAACAAGTCACTGGCTCTTTCCCAGTTACCTGTTAAAAAGAGAGGAGTATAAGGAATAGGTAGTGGAAACTGAGAATTAAGAGAGGATAGAAATCTCTTCCAAAAAGATAGCTAGTGAGTGGGATAAAATGAAGGAGTTTAAATGCAGGGTAGAAATAAAACAAAGACAGAGAGAGATGGGAGAGTAGTAGTAGGAATTATTTAGAAGGGTTGGTAAAGGTTAAAGGAAATCTCACAGAACATGTGGAGGAGAGTGCTAAAGAGAAAATAAGGGAATATTTGGGCAAGATGCATTAATTTAGAAAGGTTGCTGGATAAAGTCTCCACCAATGTTAAACTGGCATTCAAGGCATTGCCTCATCCACACCTGGGCAACTCAGACCACATCTCCACCATGTTATTTCCAAGGTACAGATCGTTACTAACCAGAGGAAAGCCCTCCAAAAAGCAAATAAGGGTATGGCCAGATGGTGCTGTATCAGAACTCCAGGATTGCTTTGAATGCAGGGATTTGAATATGTTCCGAGGCAGCCACTGTAAGTCAGCAAACCAACCTGGAGGAGTACACAGAGTATGTGTTGGGTTGCATATCCAGATGTGTAGATGATAAAATAGCCAACAAGTGTCATCACACAGGCCAACTAGAAACTCTGGCTGACAAGTAGAGAGTATATGAGCTCATGAAAGTAAGGAACACTGCCTTCAGGGAGGCAAACAAAGCTGTGCTCAGGCATGCCAGGGCAGACCTAAAAAAGGATGTGACATCGACTAAAAGCGAATATGGTCAGAAATTCCAAAATCACTTCTCTGATTAAAAGGACTTGAGATGACTGTGGCAAGAATTCAGCCCATGACGGATTACAAGCACACTTCTTCTTGGTGTGAGGACAACACTGAATTCCTGAACAAGCTCAACATATACTTCATCAGGTTTGAAGAAGGAGACAGCACAAAACCAGTGAAAGCTCCAACAAGCCAGAACAGAGAAGTGCTCAGCCTAAATCCAACCATTGTTCATAGAGCCCTGAGGAGGATAAATCTGAGAATAGAGGCTGGTCCAGATAACATTTTGGGAAGGGTCCTAAGCATACCTTTCAGCTGTACAGATTTTTGCCTCATATTTTTGGTCTGTTTTTCATAAAATTGCAGTTTTCTGGAAAATTAGTGGCAAATAATTAGATTGAAGCTGGAAAATTAGTTTCAGACTTCATACCCTTCAGAAAATTCATGCTCATGTAAAACCTGATAATCTGATATTGTTAATCCTCGTTCATTCCTTACGCATGGGTATCGGTTCTGAGCTCAGAACCAAACCGGCCATTTTCCAAGCTCGCGTCAGCTTCAATCTCTCGCGCGAAACTCTTACCCACAATACCCCTCTCCCTGTTACCTCAGATTTCGTTAGCTGCGTTGCCATCCAGTCATGTCAAGCTATTTCTCTTGAGCTAAGTAGAGTCAATTGTTTAATTGCTTTACAAATTACTTTTCTGTCAGAAAAGTTGATATTTTATTGTCTCTTGCCCTGTCACATCTAGCTCTCACAATTTTCTCAGGTTTTTTCTGTCTTTTACTTACCATTTTTACCGTGAGGTAATTTTCTCTTTACCATCATTGGTAATCTTTTCCCTTTCTCTTTCATACCTTCAGGTACTCTCTTGTACCATTGTTGGTACTTTTCTATTAGTTAATATGGCAGATAAAAAAAAGTAGTCCGGGGTTTAAGCGGTGTTCTGATTGTGGACTCAAAGCTGCCTGCTTCTGATGCACACTCTTTGTGTTTATTGTTTGGGAGCTTCCCATTTATCTGTTGAACCTCCTTGTACTATTTGCGAGTAGTTTTCTAATAGAACTTTGTTAGAAAGGAAAAACAAGCTGATACTGAAGGGACTTCTAAAATCTCCCTTTTCAGAGGCTATTTCTGGGATGGAGGTCTCAACCCCTCCTAAAGCCCATAAGAAAACAGATGTTTCTACTAAGGCTAAATCCTTGCCTTCATCCCCAGCTGGGGACTCTCACCAACCAAAACCTAAAAAAGGCTAAAATTTCAGCTCCAGAGCTCTCTATCAGCCCCAGCGCTTTCGATGCCCAGACCTTCGGCACCAAGGCCTTCAGCTCCATTAGTGATTTTGGCTCCGTCCTCTACTGCAGCCTTCTACATATCGGCTCCGAGGGGCTCCTCGATTCAGACCATTACCATTGTTTTAGCACCAACCGTTCAGTTGGCGCAGACCTTGATGACTCCGAGATCTTCCTCAGAACCAAGGCTTTTATTGTTGACTCCAGTTTTGTCGGTTCCAGTTTCTGCACCGACAACCACTTCAGCACCAATCCTTGTGTCTGTGCAGACAATGACATCGACACCGATGACTTCTTCGGTGCAGACTACAGTAGTTCAGTCTTTCTTGGCACCGTTGTCCTCAGTGCGGTCAGACGAGATGTGCACCGAGTCTGCCTCTCTTGTGGACAGGCCTGTTTCTCCATCAGTCTCTGTGAGGTCCACTAGAAGCCTTTCCAAACATGTGTTGCATCTTGTGGACCAGGTATTCTTGGCCAGAGGTATTCCACCCCTCAGGAACTATCCTTCCTTGGGAGGTGATCACCCATCTCCCAAGACACCTTCTTATTCTCCTCCTTCATTGCCTTTGAAGTCCATGGATATAGTACAGTCTTCCCCTTCTGCGGTTCCCTTTATGGATCTCATTAAGGAACCGCAGTTGCCTTCATGGCAGGAAAGTTTTGCTATGACCCAGGATGTCAGCTGTGATACGCATAGCTTGCTGCTCCACAGCCATCCAGGGACTCAGGGTCGGCAGGCTGAGCCACTTAGGGGAGGAGTGCCCCCTGTTCTAGACATACACTCCTCCCCGGGTGGACCAGCCTTCCAACTGATGGAGAAGGCTTTCGCTGCTGCTGGCAATACTGGACTGTCTATACATCCGCCCTCCTCTGGTACACCGGTTTCACAAGTCACACCTAGCGGACACTGGGTGCAAGGGCCTCAGGACATATTCCCTCAGGAATCCCCCTTTCCGTTGTCTTCCCCAGCTTCTCCCACTGAGGAGGTCCCCCAGAAAAGTTTGTGCAAGTGGAAGCACATGGACTCCATAGAGGAGTCCCTCACTGAAGACATAGATTTCAGTGAGGGCGAAGGATCCCCTTGGTCACCCTCTGAGGTATCATTTGGCGATATCCTCAAAATCCTGAAACAGAGAGGTGACTGGCAGTCCTCTAATCCAACCCCTGAGGAATCTATGCTCCTGCAGGCTTTTTGCGCCCGGCCCCCTACCTCCTGGGTTACTCCGCCTGCCGATAAACTTATCAAGTTCATCGTGCAGCATACGTGGAAGTCCCCTGATACCGTCGAAGCTATTCCCTGGAGGCCAGATAAGATCTTGTCCCCTCCTGCTTCAGATCCCCATTGGTCCAAAGGTCTTCCTGTAGATGCTTTGGTGGTGGCAGCCGCAACATAAAAGGATCTGCAGAAGGAGAAAGCCAGGACAGAATAGGGAAGCGCACCTTTGCTTCAGCGACCTTTATCAGGTCCCTAAATTATATGGCACATTTTACCAGGCTTCAAAGGGATCTGGTTTCTGAGCTCTCTCAAACCTTGGCTGCTGCAGTGTCTGATGAGGTCCGTGACAAAGTGGCCTCTCAGCTGGCCACCATTGAGTCTATATCTAAGTCCTGTATGCGACTGATATCTCATGCATCGGGAGCAGCTAGAGCGGTGGGTTCAGCTGCAGTCTTGAGCTGACATGCCTGGGTGCGCTTGTGTAACTTTGCGGAACCTTTTTAAGTCTTCCTTTCTTAATGTCCCCATTTAGCCCTCCTCGTTGTTTGGACCCAAAGTTTAAAGCACACTGGCCAGATGTGAACAGGACAGTAAGACCCTTTCTGCCGTAGGTGTCCGTTATTCTTCCCCTCAACGTGCTTTCTCCTGAAACCAAAAGAGTGGGAAGATATGGTTCAAGAAATCTCGGGGTCCTTTCCGTGACACACGGGCCGAGTTCTCCCCCAGAGGCAGAGAGGGGGAAACTCACAGGGAAGACGTTCCTTTCGGGGCAGAGGGGGACTGCATAACCAGGGTTCCAGGGATTCTTTCCCTGGTCAATCCTACCAACGCTCCTGAAGAGTGGCCCAACTCCTTTCCTCTGGAGGTGGTTGGGGGACGTTTCTCCTTGCACCCTTCTGCCTGGCTAACCATCACCACCAATTCTTGGGTACAAAGGATTATAACCAGAGGTTATCATATCCCCTTCGATCTTTGTCCTGTCCCTTCAAAAAATCTTCCTGACATTCCACCCAGTCAAAGGAAGAAGCAGCACTAGAGATAGAAAAGCTGCTAAGAAAAAGAGTCCTCCAAATAGTCCCTCCAGACCAGATAGGATCCGGATTCTACTCAAGACTATTTTTGGTGCCAAAGAAAACAGGGAACTGGTGACCAATTTTGGATCTCAGTGTACTGAACAAGTTTGTGAGAGTACAAAAATTCCGGATGGTCACAATGCAGTCTATCCTCCCACTTCTGGAAAAAGATGATTGGATGTGCTCCATAGATCTTCAAGATGCGTACTACCACATAAAGGTGGACAGGCCATCAAGAAGATTTCTGCACTTCGTGCAGGAGCCAGTCACTACAAGTTCAGAGTACTGCCCTTCGGACTCTCTACGGCCCCCAGAGTGTTAACAAAGTGAATGGCAGTTGTCACAGCTCACTTGCGACTTCAAAGATTCCAGGTGTTTCCATACCTAGATGACTAGCTCATTTCCACCCCCACCAGGCATTTACTGAGAAAGCCCTGGCATACTCTCTCCTTGCTGCTCAAAGGTTAGGCATAACCATAAACTGGCAGAAATCCAATCTCACCCCATCTCAGTCGACAGAATTCATAGGGGTTATCTTGGACACAAAAAAACTGCAGAGCTGCTATTCCAGAGCACAGAATTTTAAGGCTAAAGCAACAACTAATTCCAATCCTTTCAAAGGAAAAATCCACGGCTCACTTGGTTCTACAGCTGTTGGGTTCCATGGCAGCCTCCATCACCATTGTTCCCCTGGCCAGGTTTCACATGAGGCTTCTACAATGGCTACTGCTCACCCAATGGTATCCCTTTCAGCCATGATTCGAGTAAGCCACAGGTGCAAACAGGATTTAAATTGGTGGATGACACACAATCTCTTACAATGGTCTCGCTCCTTCTCCCGCCAGCAACCCAAGGCTACAGTGACCATGGATGCCTCCCTGATGGGATGGGGGTGTGCTATGTCAGGGACACAGTCCAAGGCACTTGGTCTGAACTTGAGGCACATCTGGATATAAATGTTCTAGAGCTGAGGGCAGTGCTTCTGGCATTGCAAGCATTCCATCCCCTGCTGCCATCTGGGATAATTGCGATTCAATCAGACAACATGGCGGTGGTCTGATGCATCAACAAGCAAGGTGGAACCAAATCTTACCCCCTTTGTCGAGAGGCCATGAGGATATGGCAATGGGCGATGGCTACCAACCATTTTCTTCTAGCAACGCACATTCCCGGGAGTTCTAACGTGATAGCAGACAGACTCAACAGGTGCATTCTTCAACCTCATGAGTGGTCCCTGAATCCCTTCATAGCGGCAGAAATCTTCCACCGCTGGGGCAGTCCTTGCTGCAACCTCTTTGCATCCCCGACCAACTACAAATGCAGCAACTACTTCGCCCTGATTCCCTGTCCGGGACAGTCACCCAGGGATGCTCTAGTCCACAATTGGCCCTTGGGTCTTCTCTATGCATTTCCGCCCTTTCCTCTCATTCCCCAGCTACTGAAGAAAGTCCCGGTGGTTGAAGAGCAAGGTAATCCTCATAGCGCCATATTGGCCCTGACAGATTTGGTTCCCATTCCTTTGGCCTCACCTACTAGATCAACCATGGATTCTCCATCCAATCCCGGAGTTGATCTCACACCCACAGAACCTGATTCATCCCAACCTAAACAGCCTGAAGCTAACTGCTTGGCTACTCCAATTCCCTTGATTGACAGGCAGAATGATCTT
Source organism: Protopterus annectens (assembly GCF_019279795.1). Taxonomy (NCBI): domain Eukaryota; kingdom Metazoa; phylum Chordata; order Ceratodontiformes; family Protopteridae; genus Protopterus; species Protopterus annectens. The sequence continues at coordinate 122,978,616 of NC_056739.1, read as the reverse complement.
TCTTTACCAGTATGTGATATTCTCATTGCTTCTCACAAGTCTTCCACTAGAATTACTTATCTGAGTAAGTGGAAAAGATTTACCTGTTGGCTGAAAGATAAACAAGTAGACCCCTTTTCAGCACCAGTATCGATAATACTAGACTATCTGGCCGACCTGTTTCAATCTGGTCTATCGGCCTCTACCATTCGAGTTCATTTGGCTGCAATTTCTAATTTTCATGAGGGTGTCCCATAAATTGTGCAAGACCTTCATAAAAGGTGTGAATCATCTGAAGCCACCTTTTAGAGAAACCTATTCAGCCATGGGATTTATCATTAGTTCTACAAGCTCCGACAATGGCACCTTTCGAAACAGCCTCTTTTTGCAATCTCAAGCATTTGTCATGGAAAACCTTGTTTTTAGTCGCTATTACTTCTGCCAGACGTATTTCTGAACTTCAAGCCTTATGTATCAAGAGTCCATACTTGATTTTTCATAGAGATAGTGTCTCTGAGAACTAATCCGTCATTTCTGCCTAAAGTGATCTCTAAAATGTCCATTAATCAAGCCATTGAATTGCCAGTTTTCTTTCCCAACCATTCAAACATGAAGGTATGAGGTAAGAGGAGAGTATTGCCCACATACCCTAGATATACACAGGCAAATCCATTTTTACTTAAACAGGACTAAACCCTTTCGTAAATCTGACCAGTTATTTTTGGCCTTTTCTGGATCTCAACTAGGATCTGCTGTTGCTAAGGTCACATTAGCTAGATGGTTGAAGGACTGTGTGGCCTTTATTTACACACAGCATAATATCTTGTTGCCAATTACCATTAAAGCTCATTCAACAAGGTCGGTGGCAACTTCTGCTGCCTTCCATGCCAGGGCCACTTTACATGACATCTGTGCAGCTGCAACTTGGGCTATGCCTCATACCTTCATCAATCATTACAAATTGGATTTGGCCTCCAGGGGAAGAGCATCTTTCGGTTCTATGGTGTTCAGGAATGTCCTTCCATGACAGCCTCCCAGGAATAGAGGTAGCTGGGGACTCTGTCCCATGCATAAGGAATGAACGAGGATTAACAATATCAGATAAAGAATTACAACCCTCCCTCCTTCTCCTTCCTGTGGTTTCTAGTGGATCTCACCATCCAGTTCTCTTAGGTTATTTGACCAGAAGTAGATTCTACCTTCTTTAACTTGCAAACTCAATCTGAGATAACAGGGAGAGGGGGATTGTGGATAAGAGTTTAGCTCGAGAGTTTGAAGCTGATGCAAGCTTGGAAAATGGCTGACTTGGTTCCGAGCTCGGAACCGATACCCATGCGTAATGACTGAACGAGGATCAACAATGCAGATGGAACGTTATGGTAAGACATAACTTTTTTTTCTATCAACTTTCTATGTTTGTAAGAGCAATAGTTAAAAATTGTCCCTATTTTTGAGCCTTTGTCCCACTTTTATTTATGGCTTTGTCCAGATTTTTTGCTCTTAGAGGTTGACAGGTATGGTCCTAAGAGACTGTGCTGAGCAACTGACAAATGTACTCGCAGATATATTCAATACCTCATTGAAACAGGCCATTGTCCCCAGGTACTAAAGGAACACCACCATAATAACTCTGCCTAAGAAGTCTTCACCAAAGGATCCTAAAGACTTTTGCCCTGTGGCTCTCACCTCCATAGTAATGAAGCGCCTAGAAAGACTGGTTAAGGACCACTTAACATCCAGACTTCTGTTATCCTTGGACCTACTCCAATTTGCATACAAACCCAATCGATCCGTGGTAGATGCTATTTCACTGGCATTCCATCTATTATTTGACCACCTGGAAACCAACAGCAGCTATGTGCTAGTGTTGTTCAATGATTTCACTTTGGCATTCAGTACACTCATACCTCAGCAATTGATAGAGAAGTTAACTCAACTAGGTGTCAGCAATACAGTGTGCAATTGGATTCTGGACTTCCTTACTGAAAGGCCACACACTATGTGCAGGAAAGAACACCACAAACAGTATCACCTTGAGTGCTGGTGTACAACAAGGCTGTGCACTGGTTACCACTCTGGTAACGCACAACTGCACTGGTGGCACTGGCTAATCAGGCAATTAATCAAATCAATGATACCACAGTTGTGACAGATGATAACACAGTTGTGAGTGCACAACGCTCTATAGGAGCCGGGAGCGGAGGGGTGAGACATTTGGTGTGAACGTTGGCTTGGCGACCTAGCACTCCATGTGAATAAGACCAAGAAGTGATTTCAGGATTTCAGAAGAAACCATAACTTCCTCCACACTCTGTCGATGGGGAAACCGTGAAGAGAGTGAAAAGCACCAAGTTTCTTGGGGTACATATCTTTGAAGACTTGGTCTGTGAACACACATGCCATCGTCAAGAAAGCACAGCAATGCCTACACTTTCTGCAAAGGTTGAGAAGAGCAACTCTACCAGCCTCTCTTCTCACAGCCTTCTACAGGGGCACAATTGAGAGTATCCTGACCGACAGTTTTACAGCTAGGTGTGGCAACTAATCCACCACAGACTGCAAGTCCCTGAAAGAGTGGTGAATGCAGAAGAAAGATTACCAGGACTGCTCTACCATCTATTCAAGACTTGCATCAGTCTCATTGTCTCAACAGAGCCAGGAAAATAGTCATGGACTGCACTCACCATACATATGGACTGTTCCTGCACCTAACATCTGGGAGGAGTTAACATATAGCATACATTGCAAAACTATCCCCTAGCCATCAGAGGCTACTCAACTCCAACAGCAACTTACATCTCTCTTGACATCAGGGACAGTAGGTAATATGATGAGTGAGAAGCATATTTGCATGCAGTAACCTTAATAGGCCTTAATACACTGTGTAATCGGAGTATAGTCTTATTTATGTGCAGTATCCGCTGATTCTAAAACAGCACCCTGTGAAATAAGTAAAAGCTGTGAAATGTTTGTGCAATAAATATCGTGTTACCCTAGACTAGTGTCAGCAGAATCCTGTGCAGTAAATACCATGTCTCTTTAGCTTAATAAATGTATGTTGATATTTAAAACCGTAAATATGTAGTAGGAATGTCTAAATGTAGCAATGTAAATTGTACATGTTAGTTTGCACACAGAGCCTGGAGTAACGTAATTTCACTCAGCTGCACTTGTGGAGTCTGAATGACAAGAAGGTTTACTTTAACTTTGTTCATCAACTTTTTTTTTTGATAACTCTAGAACACAAAACCTTTAAACATAATTACTTAGAAAACAAAGTAGAAAAGGTTGTTACCAAATTTAGGGTTCTTATTACAAGAAAAACAACAAGAGATTCTATATAGGTATTAAAGATATTTCATAAATTTTATTAAAATGTGTATAAAACAGAAAAATATGGAAACCAGGAAAAGACGAATGGAAATATTTATGGAAGCCTTAATTATGCCATGGTTAGAGGATGAAGAGGCTGAATGATTAATAGTGAAGATAAGAAGAGATGAGATAAAATGGTGATGGATAATCAATAAGCAGGAAAGTCTCCAGGAATAGAGAGTACTGCTATGGAAGTTTAGAAGTTGTGAGGGAAGAAAGTGATGAAGATGTGGAAGGTTTGTTTAACAATATTAAAAAAGGGGGAGTGCCAGCATCTTAGAAGAAAACTGTGATGGGTGCATTACCCAGTGGGGGGGGGGGGGTAAGGATGCTTCAGATCCAGCTTCATCCAGACCCATTTCAATTGCAAACCATGATTATGAAGTGTTTGTTTATATATTAGATAACAGAATGGCAGATTGCCAAATTTGTTAGGTATGCATCATTGTGGTTTGTGAAGGGGAAGCAAACTTGTGACAATGTTAAGAGAACAGTGATGATCCAGAGGGAAGCTGACTGTGTGAAAGCTCCATTATTGTTGGAAGGTCCTAATGCAGAGAACGCATTTGATAGTATCAGATTTTATGATGAGGGCAATGGTAACATTTGCATTCTCTGATAGAATAATGGGGTTAATTTGGAGGATATATGAAGGGTTGGATACAAGAATTAAGTAATGTGGGAGGGTTCATCTTCATGTTTTGTTTGAAAAGAGGAACAAGGCAGAGGTGTCCCCTTTCTCTTTGTTGTATGCTTTATACTTAGATCCAGGGCAAAGAAAATATGGGAATTGTGATTTCAAGGATATAAATAACATAATCTACACAAGCTAAACGCCAAAAAGTGTATAGTCATCCCCTTTGGCAAAAACAAAGTGCCCACAAATTACCACATAGGTGGTAATCCATTAAGTACGGAAGAAGTAATTACGGGACCCAAGTTGATAGCAATCTCTCATTTGAAAACCACGTGGCCAAAGTGGTTAGAAAAACATTGTATATAGCCCACATAATCATAAAGGGATTCACATCTAGATCAGGGGAGGTCATCATGCCTCTTTACTCATCCCTCATCAGGCCCATAATTGAGTACAATGCCCCTTTTGGGGATGTACCTTACCAGACACCTGCAGCAACTGGAAAGACCCCAAAATTACCTCACCAAGAGGATGAAAGGGCTCAAACAGATGCCATATGCTGCCCGGTTAAAGAAACTCCAGCTCTACTCAGTGGCATACTGCCTGCTCAAAGGCGATCTGTGCCTGACTTATAAAGCCATGTCCAACCCGGAATTAATGGACATGCTGCACCTCAGAAAATCCAAATCCCATCGAACTCTGGCTTGAGAGACTTGAACCTCAGCACTGAAATAAATAGGACATGCTGGAGGGACAGATTCATAACCCAGGGGCTCCCTTCACTCTGGAATAAAATCCCAGTCCAGGTTAGGCAGAGTCCCTCATTGACTCTCTTCAAGAGGAATCTTTGATGAGTGGATGGGAGATCATAAGTTTACCCCGGGTATCACTTCTGTGTCACTGTTAGACAGAGGCACAGTATACTAACCTTGACAAAGGGCATAGCAAAATTCATTTAAAATTGGTGGTGAAAGCCAAACACACTCTGGCTAGGCTTATAAATGCCCTAGGGCAGATAGCCTAGTATGAACCTATGAACCTATAATAATCAATAAGCGTTAGCTTTATTTGCAGATGAAATTACTTTGTCCTTGAAAGATCCAGAAAAGGACATTTTTGGTGCTGTGGAACATTGGGACATTCACAAGTCTTTTGTGGATATAATATTAATGAAGGTAAAACAAAAGTTATAGTGATGAACTATGTACCCACACATGGTTTGATAAAGAAATGCTCTTTTTTTTATGGGAGCATGGTAAGAAGTGTTTATGAGCAAGGATTAAAAAGGAATGTGCTATGGCAGCTAAGGATATGTGCGAAGAGACTAAACAAAAAATAATACAAAAACTGGGAGCTTTTAATTATGGATAGTGATAGTAAGATACAAGCACTGAAAATGTTTTTCACCTACCAGTCAGGCATTTTTTTTATCAACCAGACGAGAAGTTGGGGACGATAATAGAGTTGAAGGGATTTATTTTTGAGCAGAAGAGGACAAGCATTAAATGGGATAAGTTGTTCCTCCCCATAGTACAAGGTGTTTTAGATTTCAA